>NC_072486.1:16979772-17282803 GCF_027574615.1 Eptesicus fuscus
ATGAGGTAGGTAGACTCTCAAGTGCTGTGAATTTCTCTGATCACCAGTTCATCAAATTGATCCATTGTTTGCCCCTTGCCTATATGGACTCAAATATCTACTGGAAAGAATGTACCTTAAAGTATTACTGCTTAATAAGTTAATGTTTGTCCTTCACGGAGACTTTCTGAATACAAAGGCAACTTGAATATTCCCAAATTTGCCAGATCATAAAATTCCTGGCCTCCCACTGTTAGCATCCTGAATCTCCAGAAGAGGCCCAGGGAATAGTGTTTTTAAATAAGTAGCCTAGCTGATTCTTATGAACATGCCAGCTTAGGAAACACTAAGCTCCAAAAGTGAGATTAAAGAGAGAATTTTGAATGCGGAAGGCAGTTTTGAGCAGTTGCATCCCAAATCACATACTATTTTACTAATATTTGTGGCAGCTCTTGCCAACACATGGCACTTGTGCTGCTGTTTCCTCTCCCATGACCATGGACTTGATCTGTAATGGATCCCAAGGCTGCTTCCTGCTAACTCTAGACATGGGCTCAGTTTCTTCTCCACACAGAGATCCAGGCAGCCACTACCAATTGGTAAGACATAGGAGATAAAACTTATCTGCCATCCCTCTTGTGGGGTTATCCCTACACCAGGGGCCTTCTCAAGCTGATTTTTCTTTTGAGCAATACTGAATTAGTAAATAGGAAAATATATTTGTGTTTGGGTATTGATATGTAGGGTTTTATGGAGTCAGCGTTATAGTGGGGGCAAAAGTAGGTTTACAGTCATTCATATAAAAAATAATGCAATAATTATTAAATAATAATATAAGAATAAACTATTTCATGCACTCAGAACTATAAACTTGTATATTGCCCCACTGTGTATATTGAAATAGATTTCATAACTGCAGCATTATCTGAAAAAAAATGGATTTCAAAACTTCTTTGATAAAAGCTTATGCATACAGACATTTCTAAAGTATGTGACAGTGAGAACCAAAGCAAGCTTTAGAATTAGGAATTTTAATCCTAGCTGAGCTGCTTACCCAGTTAATATATATACCCAGTTAATATATATCTTTGACTCTTTCATTCCTCATTTCCATAATGGAGACAAAATGTCACACATAGTTGCTGTGATTCAATGTGAATATGTGTGAAACAGCTAGGACAGTTTTGGTTACATGGTGTGTACATGAAATAAGGCCTACATTTCCTCTTTTTCTTTTGCAATAAAAATCTCCCTCTATTAATAGACTTGCTTATAAGACTTTTTCCTGTGTTCCTCTACTTGGTAACAGATTTGGATAGTATAATGTGGAAATTTGAAAAAGTACTCTAAAATGTTATTTATTTAAAGTTTAATAACTAATACATATTTAGACAAGCAAAATCCTCAATTAACCTTTTTTTTTTTTTTACATGTATGGGGGTATGTTCTAGACATGTAAGGAACGAAGGAATCATAGCTAAATAGGACCCTCACCACAGTTGGTACAATATACTGAATTCCCACAGCCAAATGATAAGAAAATAAGTTCAAATTGGGGACTTGTTAACAAAAATGTGCATACTGGAATTAATAAAGACTTGTTCAAAACTGTACTTAATACTTCTTCAGTAGAGTAATGATTATGAGTTATGGGCAATCTTCAATTATTGAAGTAATTTATGCTATGTGCATTATACTCCCATGATAAGTTAGTAAAGTTAAGCTAATTTAAGAGAAATAAATTTAAGAAAAGTTTATTCCCAAGAAATATTCTACATAGCTCAAATAATCAGAAATCTAAATGAATCAGAACAATTCAATACCTGAACAAGGTAGTTAGTTATTCATCATTTTATTGAAGTTGAATATAAATGCCTCTCAAGTTTCCCCAACTTCTCTGTTTCCTCTGCCCCTCAGGCATGTGTGCTGTCTCAAAGCGTATATCATTAGGCTAGAGTTTCAAAAAGTTCCATTATAGGCTCTTACTACATGTATGATCACATCAGTTCAAGGGTCAATCAGTGTATGTCTCCCATCTGTCCTTCCTCAGCTACTCTCACGGCGATTTGCTAGTTTCTGAACCAGTCCTAACAATATCAGGATCAAAAGCTTGAATCTGCAATCTGGTATAAGTTTAGAATTATTTGCAGCAATTCAACAGCTATACACAATGATTGGGCTCCCACATGTCCTGTTGTCTCTTTCTTTACCATCAATGTAGCATCGCCCACGGTCTGCTATATGAAGACCAGGCCTTAAGTTTGAACAACAAACATTTACTTTTCACACTTTTGGAAGCTGAGCAGTCCGAGATCAAGGTGCTAGGGAGAGCATGCTTCCTGGTTTGCAGCCTTCGTGCTGCATCCGCACAACGTTCCTCCTCCTCTTTTTATAAGGATGTTAGGCCTATCATGAGGGTCCCACCCTTATGACCTAATCTAAGCCTAATTAGCTCCCAAAGGCCTCATCTCCTAATACCATCACACTGAGGGTGAGAGCTTCGATGTATGAATTTTGAGGGAGACACATTCAGTCCACAGCGTAATCATTTTCACATAGCCAATAGAAACAGAGGATGATGGTCTGTGGCCAGCATTAGGGGGCAGGAGGAAGCTGAGGAAGGGTAAGCTCAAGCTGAGAGCCTGGTAGAGAGCTCAGTTTAACAGAAAAAATATATATATTTCTTCCTCTTAGGCCAACAGGGATAATAACCTAGCTATAACAGTTTTAAGAAAGTGAAGGAAAGAAGCCATTTAAGAATTAGTTGACCAAAAGGTAAATAAATTGATCTAGCTAAAAGTTTATAAAAATACATTGATATTAGAATGATCTGTACAAAAGTTTAGACAACTTAGATTTATTTAAATGAATAAAAACAAAATGTTAATTTATGGATATAATTCGGTAGGCTAATTAGTCATGCAGTACAGCATTGCCCTTCGACAGTTTATTTCCATCAGCAGAATTAATCACAGCAGAGCAGATGTAGTAGGGACAATCCAAGGTTAAAACAAATGATACAAAATAATGAACTAGAGCACAAGATGATAACCTGGAGAAAGTCATGATTTATTATTCTGCCAGAGCCTTCTGTGGATTGTGCAGCCACTTTATGCAAGCCTGTCTCCCTTTTAAGCAGATATCTCTGATTGTAGCGATCTTTTACTTTGCATTAATTTTATCTGCCTTTGAAGGTAATGCAACTGTGATAAGAGCCAATTAGTTTTGCACCATCGAGAAGCACAATGACATGTGACTTAAGAAAACAAAGATAAAATTAACTGTCTAAATGAGACTACAAGGCAATCTCATCTTTGCTATTTTCTTATAGGGCTGGAGCGCCATAGGTTCAGCATCATAAACTGAAGGACAACTATAAGGATATCTGAGTTGTTTCAAAGACATGCTGTAAGGAACACGATTCTTCCAGAGGAACATTAACTGGTAATTTAATGCTAACTTTCCACGGGACTTGAGATGTATATGTACAGATCACATTACAGACAAACACAAATGTCGGGGTGGCACTATGGGAAACCAAATCCCTTTTAAACTTTATGTTTAGGATTTTGATTATGAAATAAAATGAGCAAGAGGGTCTTCAATTGAACATCATCTGGCTTTATTACACCATCATCGATGTTCCCCTATTGCTTTATTACCCAGGAAAATTACAGTGTTTGAAATGCAGAGATATTGCAAAAAGGAAAATCTTTGATGGAGCTAAACTTTTGCATGTCTTTGGTGTTTTTTAGCTTATGTTTCTGGTAGGAAATGGATGCAAATAACGGTTAAATAATACAAACTCATTGTGTTGTTCTAGGTTTTATGTATTTATCATAAAAACAACAAATAATTTTATTCTTGATAAAAGTTATTTTGGGGAGGTTAGGAAATGAATAACTAAAGTTTTATTTTTTAAGTCAAGAAAATGGCATACATAGATCAATGAAACAGAATAGAGAACCCAGAAAGAAACCCATACCTATATGGTCAATTAATTTATGACAAAGGTGACAAGAAGAAACAATGAGGGAAAGGTAGTCTCTTCAATAAATGATATTGGGAAAACTGGATAGTCACATGCAAAAGAATGAAACTAGACTCCTATCTTCCACCATACACAAAAATCAATTTAGGAAAGTTAGGGAGAGGTGGGGGAGATAAGAGATCAATCAAAGGACTTGTATGCATGCATATAAGCATAACCAATGGATGCAAAACTCTGTGGGGTGAGGGCATATATGGGAGTGGGGTGGGGGGTGGCAATGGTAAAATATGTACACATATAATACCTTAATAAAAAAAATTGGAAAAAAAAAAAAAATCAATTCACAGTGAACTAAAGGCTTGAATGTAAGACCTGAAACCAAAAAACTCCTAGAAGAAAACATAGGCGGGAAGATCCTTGAGATGAGTCTTGGCGATAATATTTTAGATCTGAAGGCAACAAAGACAAAAATAAATAAGTGGAACTACATCAAATTACAAATCTTTTGCACAGTAAAGGAAACTATCAACAAATGAAAAGGCAACCTACTGAATGGGAGGAAATATTTGCAAGTCATATATCTGAAAGGGGGTTAATATCCACAATATATAAAAGAAATCATACAACTCTATAGCAAAAAAAAAAAAAAAAATCCAACTTAAAAAAATTTGCTAGTGTTCTTTAAAATAGTGAAAATGTGACAACATCCTTAAAGTATGTACATTGAGAAAATACAGGGTGTAGGTTTACAGCTGTAAGTATGCAAAACCCAGAGTTTATTCTTATACTTTGTTTATTAATTATTGTATTATTTTCCATACAAACAACTGTAAACTTGTTTTTGTCCCTCCCTGTATTCATTAAATAGTGCATCCATTCAAGGACACTCTGTACAAGCCCTGGTTCCCAAGCTTGTCTGCAGTTTAGAATCATCTGGAGATGTTTTAAAAATTCTAAAGCCCAGGTCACATTCCACACCAATTAAATCATAACTTCTGGGAATGAAATTATGATATTTTTAAGTTCCCCAATTGCAATGTTATTTGGGAACCATTGCATTAAGGTGATGTGAAAAATATTTATTGTCATGAAAGCATGTTCACAATATATTGCTTTGTCAAAAAAAAAAAAAAAAACAAGATGCAAAACAGCTGTGTTCTACAGGACACCACTAACTTGTATTCTATTTGCAAGGCTGATCATCTCGCTGAAGGGACAGCCTCAGGCCTCTGGTGACACGCTCCACCATTACTAAATCTGATTGGACCAAAACTAAGCTGCTCACCTATAGGAAGACAGTCTGTGAGCGGGCCAGAAGCTCAGGTTTGCTTGGCATCAAAATCTCTGACCAAGCAGAAATAAGCTGGGCAATCAGAATCTTGTTCTAAGGAAATTGCAATTGTGAATTTTGAAGGAATCAGGCGCTAAAATTGAAACTGAAGGGAAATAAAAAGGAAGGTTTTGAGGCAGAGAAGGAGCCAAGAGAAAGCTAAAACAATGGAAAAGTTGAAAGCATTCGTAAACAAATGCTGTGAAGTAGTCAGGCACACTGATGGGTCAGCAAGAGGTGGGAGGGGAGAGGGTCTGAAAAGACATGCAAAATGGGGAAAGACCAAGAGAGTGCCTGTTCTGTAGCATCAGTGAAGCTCCACAAACACTTGTTGGGGGTCTCCAGCACTTTCTTGGATTCGAGACTCACCTGGGCCAGGCTCCATGAGACCTAGTAGAATCCCAAAGATAATTGTCAAGGTAAGTGCTGTCATGGTGAGCACGAAAGTCTCTAAGAAGTCCCTAGGAGAAAAGAAGCTAAAGACTCCAAGGACCAAGAAGGCAAACACCACAGCAGAAACCAAGGAAGCCGACATTGGTCGAATCCATGAATAAACAGATACGGTGATATTTCTACAATGCAGGTTCTGTGAAATGTAGACCAATTTCCTGGCAAGAAGCTGGATTGCAGAGAAGTTCCTTCATGGGGGGTCTTCGTACCTGGTACTTGGATATTTTTGAATTCTAATTTGCAACTATGTTAAGCCTGGACTTTAAAGAATAAATGCAATAAAATTTATGTCTTGAGCACTATGCTTCATAAAAGAGGGCACTTGAGTGCTAATCCCGGTTACTATGTTACGACGACCTGTGCAGGTGACATGGGGAGAATCCTTTCCCTTCCTGGGCATCTCAGCTTTCCACCTATAATCAGGGAATCGAGCTAGTTTCCACCAGCCATAAACTGTGATGATTTTTATTATTACATAACTTAATCTAGGATTTTAGAATTCCCTCTCTCTGAGTAACCATCTAAAAAACAAGTATTTTTTAATATTAATCACTTGGAAATGTATTTAGGCAAATATTTTGCCCATGATGTCCAACTAAAGGTTCAGTATTTGAAGTCATTCAACTTGGAACATCAGTATTGAAAGTTTTAAGAAAAATCAATTTCCAGATCTTTATATTTTAAGTGACTTTTGCCTAAACCTGAGAATGTGCCTGTGGTCAAAGTATCATATCTATTTTCCTTTTCTACCTGTACTTTCCCTAGTGCCTTTTTCCACTTTATCAAAAATAAATAAATAAATTAAGCAAAGAACACTTCTTGCCCATTGTGAACTGAGGAAGGTTGCATTTTCTTAAATTTAAAGGCTATGGAGCAGCAAACAAAGGGCAATTTGAAATTTTGATGCCTACGAAGCTTCCTTTAATCAAGACACCTTTTGGGTTTCTGTTGAATTTTTTTTAAGATTTCAAGGAAGAGGGGGTAAAATATTGTTTTAACTTCCTATGAGTGTTTCAAGTTTGAGTGGAGGTAAGTTAGTGAGATTTTGTTATTTTTTTAGCACATACTCAGACTCATAGAAGAAATATTTCCATTAACATTTGCTAAAATATTATTGCTACTGTAAGTTCACATGTGTCTTCTTTTTGGGTAGGTCTCCTGCCCACCATCACACATCAACAAATTTTCTGCTTATTTTTTCCTTCTTGCTACATACTTAGGTGATTTGGACTAACTTTAAGGGAAGTGTTGTAGGTTCTTCTGCAAATAATGCACTTAGAAACAATTATTAGAAAATTTCATGTAACTGTATACTTATTAGTGACCTTTTAGTTAACTTCCACTAAAACTCGTCTCATTTTAGAAATAAGGCATACTTATCCACAGATATACCCTTTATTTAAAAACTGCATCCATTATATTAATAAGTGCATTTCTGATAAAATCTACCTTAGTGGGTAACAATAATTTATTAAAAAGTATAATGTATTCAGGTTTCTTTGATCACTTAATATTAAATATAATCATAACTCAATACAAAAAAATTTTTTAACACTTAGAGCTTTGTGATAACAGACAATAAATGAGTTTTCAAATGTCATATTGTGTATATATTTTGTTTCAGAAAGGTATAATCAAATCCTTTCAGAACATAAAGACTTTAACCAAAAAAATCAGTGAGGTAAGTGTAAGGGGAATAAGGAGGAAAAGGAACAATGTATACTTTCTGACAAAAGAACTTATTGATGTCTCTTTTAAATATACAATTGTGGGTATAAAATCACTATAAAATTAGATTCCATTATCTATACTTAAGAGCACTGTAATAGTTTTAATTTAAAATGTTAATATTGTAATATTGTAGAAATGGCACATTTGGTAACTATAAAACCCATAATGAAAATTTTAAATGTTGATTTTAAATGAGCAATTGGTCAACAATAAAGATTAAAAGAAAAAATAGAGAGAAAGAAAAATAATAATAAAATGAGCAATTGAGTATCTAAAATTTTTAAAATATTTGTAGGGAGTAATAAAATTAGACATTGAAGATTTATAAAAGATACACTTATATTTAGTCTTTAATATTTTATGCCTCTACAAATAGTCTTAATGAAGTCATGAAAACATTCAAAATATACTGCTTGCTAAATGACAGTCATAATATGATACATTGCAATTTTTTAAAATATATTTTTATTGATTTCAGAGAGGAAGGGAGAGGGAAAAAGAGACAGAAACATCAGTGATGAGAGAGAACCATTTATAGGCTGCCTGCTGTATGCCCTACACTGCTGATTGAGCCCACAACCAAGGTATGTACCCTGACTGGGAATTAAACCATTATCTCCTGGTTCATAAGTCAATGCTCATCTACTGAGCCACACTGGCCAAGCTGATACAGTACATCACAATTTTTAAAATCTACAAGATGTCATCAATTTTAGCATGTTGTTCTGTTAATTATTTGAAATATATTCATTAGATTATAATATTAATATTAAACATGAAAATATTAATAATGGTTATCTCTGGATGGTGCAATTATGAGTGATTTTTATTTTCCTTTTAGTATATTTGTTATATCCTGAGCACATATTATTTACATTGTAAGAAAAAATTATTTAAAACAGTAAAGTGTATTCTTTGATCTGGACCATAACAGCTTTTCTAAGCAAAAACAAAAAGAAAACAACAAAAACAAAAATCACTGCAGAATTCGATTCTCTGATAGTAATTCTGAAGCTTTAGCTACAACAAATGCTAAAGTAAAACCTTGTTTCTTGATCCTAAATTCAGCTGTCTTTATCCAGGATTCTCAGGACATTAATTCTGAACAAGGAGTGCAGAATCAGGCCCCCTAATAGCAACGGTACTACATCACTAAAAATATGCTGTATAAGTCTTTGTAAAAAGGCCAATCAGCAGAAAACATATTCTATAAAGGCACCTCCTGCGTGGTAGTGAATTATACTTACCTTAACTGAAAAAATATAGGAAAGAAAGAACACAGAAATAGTAGTCAACTTACATTCTACATTAAGTTTGAATTATTATTCTTCAAGGAGTTCTGAGGCTGCTCGGTGTGTATTAAATCTCAAACAAGTTACAGGTTTTTGGAACCGAACAGTAATTGGTTTGTAAAACTGGCTTAAGCATTTCCATCTGCACACATAAAATTTTGATTAATTTTCTTTCTAGCTATGTGGTGAGGCATAGCAATATATTTTGACATTAAGCTCTTATCCACATTTAGAAGACTAAAACGTCATTATACTTTCACTCTCTGTGAAGACATTTCTAGATAAGAATAGACTATACAAAAATAGTACCAGGTGATACTTGGCTGGTAGTCAAATGGAGCTCCACCCTGTCTATAAATAAAATTTTCAAAGAACTCAATTCTACAAACACTTGAATGAACATTTTGGTTGTGTTAGTTTCATCTTGCATATTTCAGAAATATTCTAACCAGAAGATATCCTGATAACCCTATGTCAATACACAGCTCTTTCCTCAACTCCAAATTTTCTTCTTAATTTAAGACGTAGAAAACAAAGTTTTGCAGGGAGTATAAATAAGAACACTCTAATAAGCAAAGAAGAATTATACTTAATCTAGCTCAGTGGGTTAATGAAATAGAACTTTGAATGCCAAATGGGATATTAACACAAGACCTTCATGTCTTGAATCTACACTGATTTCAAATGTACAAGTTATAGCAATTCTATAGATAATATCTAAATACTTAAGGAAGAGAATATGTGAGTTTTATGGGATGGGAGCTGTTACTCCCTAGAAGTGGGGCTTTAGTTGAAATAGAAGTAGCTTAAAGTGATGGACAATTCTAGTGCACTTGGATTTGAAATGAGGCCTCCTGGAGAAGAGAAGCTGTACTAAAGTTTCAACTGCCCACCAAACCAATCCTGACCTACAAAAACAAAATGTTTCATTTTAATATGAGATGAATTTGTCTAAGATATTGCTATTATTTATTAACATATATAATTATTTTTATTTTTAATATGTTTTTTATTTATTTCAGAGAGAGGAAGGGGGAGAGAGAGAGATAGAAACATCAATGAGAAAGAAACATTGATCAGCTGCCTCCTGCACACACCCCTCCTGGGGCTTGTGCCCTGACTGGGAATTGACTCGTGACCTCCTGGTTCATGGGAGGACACTCAACCAACTGAGCCACATCAGCCGGGTGAAAATTATTCATAAAATCAGATTTTTGTGCTAGATTTTGCTCTCTCTTCTATGCTTCTCCATCATACTCTCAGCTTATAATTGTTCACAGAGTGCCCTTGCAAAAAGCTTGTCTAATTTATTTAGAGACCAGACTAACATAATTCCATGATTACTTCTGATGAGGTGTTAGGAACAATAGACTTGAACACTAGAATGTGAACACCAGTGCTAGTACTGAGTGGATGTTTCAAATTTCAGACGAGTTACTTAAACACCTAAAACTTTTGTTTCATCATTTAAGTGGAAATAGTAATATTCATTCTCACTTTGGTGCAAGGAATAAATGAGGTAAAATAGGAAAACAAATTTTCCACCATCTCTAATGCATACTAGTTCCTTCTTCAAGAAGTGTTCTGTTACACTGTACCCTAGTGTACCACCTATTGGGTTATATTTATTGAAAATCAGCCACAGCAGAATCTCTATAGCAGTAACACTTAAGATATCAGAATTATGTGAAAACAATATTCTTCTGGTCATAAAGTCCAGTGGATAAATTGGTGCATTTGTTTAATAATTCGGTCAATGTTGTTTACTCCAAACTTTTTAATTGCCTTTGGACTTCAGTTAGCACATTGTTGTTACATTAAATTAAGAATATAATGCTTAAGAACTTGAGTGTGAAACAAATGCATTTTGATTTAACTAAAAGTCCAAAGACAAATGGTGAAAAAAAGAACTCACTGCTATGGATAGATTTACTTTTAGTGAATGTTAAATTATTGAAAGCTCACTGCAAGGGGAAATGTATTAATAAAAATCTTCTTGCAAATGTGGGATTAACCACAAAGCAATTAATGAAAAGGGAATGTCACTCATTCACGTGGAAGAAAGTATTAAGTAGTCATTCAATACTGTTGTGACCTTTGTTTCCCCAGGCAATGACAACTTTGGAAGCAATCAAAGCTTAGGCCATAATCACATTAGTAATTGGGTCCAGTTGTCATACAGAATTTTTCCTGAGACTCCAAGTTCTCTTTTCCTGGTGGAGCTCTTAAAAAATATATTAATAGTGCCAGTCAATTAGTATATGTAATGCTACTCTGAAAACTTTCATGGATATTTAAAAAGGGCAAGTTAATTAGAAGAAAAAGAAACAACTACTGGTTTTCTTCATCAAATCCCATCTGTTAAAAATTCATAATTACATCATCCTTTCACTGATAAAAAACACAGACAAATAATTGGAAACAGAAGGGAGATTTACAATCCCTTTTCCTACTGGGAAGGTTCTAGCTCAATTCTCCTCTAACTGGAACACTGAGTAGATGAAAGCTTAGTGTAGTAAAATCTCTACTTATGTAGTTCAGCATCACCATGGAAACATCTCCCCCTCAGTGAAATAATGAGATGGTAATGAAAACAGCTGCCACATACTGTACCTAGACACAAGCAGAGGCTGAGTTACTCATGCCAAAAAGTGAGTGACAGGAGGGTCCAATAGGCAAGGAGTGGGATGGGCAAGGAGGAAGAAGAAAGCCATCAGTGGGTCTTATGAGAAAAGTTGGGAAGAACTGCATAAAATCCTAATACTGAAACTCTCAGTATTTGAGTATCACAAATTTTGGTACTGAATTTGTGGCATTCCCATGGCAGAGACATTGGAGTGTGGAAAGTGAGTTTTGATCATCTGTGTTCAACCTGATGTTTTACACATAACAATCAAACTCAAAGTATGTAGCTTGACCATTAAGGATTCAATATTCTGCTGGATCCTAAGGCACAAGTGTAAAACAGGAACAATATCAGGGTGCTTGTTGGGGCATGAAAGGATATGATGCCCTCCATTAAAGAGCTCTCAAGTGATTGGAAATTATACCCTCCTCCTCCAAGATGACCTGGGCTCACCAACTTCAAGATTAAGAGCAGAAATAGGTTGAAACTGCTTAATAGATTTAGATACATAGAGCAAAGAGACAAATGAGAAACTGTTTTGTGGGGGAAAAAATCACATTAAAAGGGCATGAATCCAAAAGGTTTGGGCCAAGAATGAGAAAGAATATAACAACAAGGAAAAAGAAAAAAATACATATATAACTTACATTGTGTTTATCACATATATGCATATATACATACATATATATATATAGATTAGCAATTGGTCTAAAGATCCTCCTTAAGGAGAAAGCCACTTTTGTTTAATGAATTTGTTTGATTAGCTCTGGGAGACTGAGTCTTCAGAGCTGCCAATACAGCTGGTCACTAAAAGTAACCAGAAAATCATGGATCTTGACCAAAATTTCATCCAGAGATAGAATGAAAACTTGTCCAAGAAAAAAACATTTCCAAGGAGAGTGAGAGACAAAGATAAATGTTTTTATTACTATACTACATAAGCTATACTTGTTTGATGTAATAGTTTTACCTGGTAACTTGCTGCATATGTGGGATAATGGAGAGGAAGCTATTACAAAAGTAGAAATAGTCATAAAGAAGGAAAATAATGACTTTAATTCAGATGAAGCAAGAGTATCAGAGTTTTCAGACATTTGTTGGTGATGGAAATCTCCATTTATTTTCTCAATGCATCCATTTATTAATTGAATAAAACTTTAACAAATTCCTATTAGTGCCTCCACTGTGCTAAGCATGGAGGGTAAGTGGGTAAAGCAGTAAACAAGATAGATGTGGTCTCTGCCCTCATGGGTCTCCCAATCACGAGAGTTGAGACCAGAGGCATAGGCTAATCTTTCATGAAGCTTGGCTATGAAAGTGAAAAATGGAAGTGCCTAGAAGGAATGACCAGGTTAATAATTTTTTTTTTTAGAGGAAGCTTTGACCATGCTTATATACCCTATGAGGTAATAGTTAGAGGGAGAAGTTAAAATACAAAAGAAGGATTAAATGATAAAGTAAAACCTAGAAGAAGACAGAAGGATCTAGACTCGATCTTCTCACAAACATACTGGGTGAAAGATGGTGGTAGATACTGGAGTAAGGGGAAGGAGTTATAGTTGCTTCAGGAGGCCAGCATCTACTCCTGCAGCGGTGTAGAAAGCACGGACAATTGCTGAAAAGAGCTGGAGGGCAGGAGTCCTAGAGGGTCTTTCTTTTTTCTTTTTCTTTTTCTTTTTCTTTTTCTTTTTCTTTTTCTTTTTCTTTTTCTTTTTAATCCTCAATGTGATGAACCTCGACCAGGGCCTGGGCCAGGGATGAGCCTGCAACCGAGGTATGAGCCAAACCAGCTAGGTCTCTAGAAGATCTTTAGGAGAGAACAGTTATGCTTAGAATAGCCTGTTGAGAAGTATGCAGAGCCGCCTAGTGGTTAAAATGCATTGTTCTGGAAACAGAGAGGAAATGATTTGAACTGGCTCCTCTATCTACTAACTGACAAATGGCTTAATGTCTCCAGTCCTAAATGTCTCCCCTGTAATATGAGATCAATAACAGTACTTGTCATGGTGTAATTGTGAAGATTAAATAAGATGATGCTTGTAAAATGCCTATCACGAGGAGTGTTCAATAAATATTAGCTATTATTTATTTATATTAAAACAAGTAAAAGGGTTGACAGATTAATAGAGCTTTGGAGAGAATGTATATTGACATATAACATTTTGAAAAGGATTTTCATGTGGTATTGAAGTTGGAATATATTTGAAATGGCCTCATTCTATACAGTTAGGCAATATTTTAGAGCTCTCATTTTCAGCCTGGATATAACAAGGGGAAAAATAAGACAAATTGTACAATTGATACAGAATTGAGAATTTGCAGACAAGATTGGCAAAAGAATTTTTAAGGATGTTAGTGAGAGAAGATTTGTCATCTACTGTGAGGTACATTGTCTGTAGAGAAACAATTTTAGTGGGAAGAAGTTGGATAAAAGTGAAGATATTAAGAGAATACAGGTATCCTTGGGTTGAAGGGAAGTAGAGAGAAAATTAGAAGTAATCTAAGTTGAAGAAAGAAATTGGTTGGTGGGAATGGAGAGTAGCAACTCATGAGAGTTCCATGAGAGCCCTGACATAAGCAGTGTGCCTTTGAAAGCAGGTAGGGCTAGTTGCAAGTCCAAAATGTGGTCAGAAAACCCACATCATGAGATCAATTTCCTAGCTCCTCTATACTTCCTGTCTCCTATTCCACTGGAATTCAGGTGACCTCCTGAGATGGCTCAGGGTCCTTCTCCTTGGTCACCCATTATTGGATCCTACTCTGCCCATTGTGAGAACCCCATAGCATAAGGGGTTCTGTGAGTGTCTTCTCTTGGGACCCTACTATAACCATTGCTCTGCCAAACTGTTCATTTCAGACCCCCTCTGTAGCCCTGCCTTATTCTTCATTAAAAGCATCCCTACCAATGGGACTTTTTGCTCTCTTCTACCCCAATCTAACTGCTGTAGTGCCCCCAGCTGCCACAAAAGATCACGCTCAGTGGCTGGTGCGATGTCTCCTGACTGACCTTGGTTGAGATAGACAGGAAGAATACCAAAATGTTCATCGTTATATGTATCAGTGAGAAAACCTCTGCTGATAACAGGAATGGAGGATAAAGGACACTGGCCATTAATGTATCACTTTGGCAGTTGTTAGTAGGTTTAAATTTTGAAGTCATTACTTAAATGTGCAGAAATGATGGTGGAAATCTTGTACTTTTGCCATTCCCATATCTTAAACTCTTCTTTAAAATGTAATGTCTTTCAGGCAGTAGTAAAAAAAAAAATTAGTTTCCCTTCTGTTCTTCCTCCTTTTCAGTCTTCCCTTCCCCCCCCGCCCCCAAGTGAACTAAGTTCCCAGGGGATTTATGTATCACCCTGGTGTATCTGTGTGCTGAGGGTGAGGATAGGGATATCTGTGCTGTCTCTTGTCCCACCTGGTCTTCAGGCACCATAACATGACATTTTCTGGGATTTAGCTGCCCACACTTGGCTGTGGGGTATCATGAGCTGGTATGTGCTACTGATATATGTGATGCCTATCATGGTGCCTGGTCACAAGATCCTATGCATTTGAAGGTTTTTTTCATTTCAGGCCTCTTTCAGCCCCTGGTCCTCTCAGCAATTCTATGTGCCTCTTGAGAACTGAAGGACACTCAGCTATTTTCCCCTCCCCTGCTGGAATGTGTGGGCCTCTGTGAGTGTGCCTTCGGGCTCTGCTGCCCAGACACCTCCTCCAGCAGTCGTCATCAGAGTCCTGCAGCACCAAGACTCCTGCACAGCTTCTCTAAGGGGCCTGTGTCCTTCACTATTCTCCTTGAATCCCTACTCAGCCTATTTGAGTTTTCTAGCTAAAGAAGGATCTGAATCTTAGTCATGTCCTTTACACCTTCTTCTTGATAGCTGGCTGGAATTTTATCTCTTTTCATAGTGGTGAGAAAGGTGCCCTGACATTTGGTAGTAAATTCTTCCCATTTTACGGTTTGTAGCATACTAGTAAACCATGGATTTCAAACCACAAATTATGATTTATTTATAGGTTATAAATAAATGTATTTTTATTAAAATTAAATAGAATTAAACAGTATAGAAAAGTAATAAGGATAACTATTGTTTTGTAAAATGTCTGTTTTATCTGTGTGTGTTTGTGTGTGTGTATGTGTGTGTTGTATATTGGATCAAGATGTAAAATGTATTTCTGTGAATTATTATTAAAAAAAAATTTTTAAAGCCCAGGTATAAACTCTTCTTAGTTCTACAAACTCTGACTTTTGGGACTTAAATATTTTTCTCCTTCAAATTCTTTGGCTCTTGCACATCAAAGTGCTTTGACCTATTATTTGTCTTTGCCATAAAATTTCAGAATAAGTATTAGCTCTTTATTCCAGATTCTATCATATCTTCCTCTGAGGCAATGAATAGTACTAGAGTTTGGGTAATGATGCTTATGAAAAGAAGAAAAGGAGGGAAAAAAGAAACCTGAGACTGAAATTTAAAATATTCCTATTATATGGTCTCAGAATGCATGCCAACTTCCCAAGTGGGTGGAAATAAAGAATTCATACAATTCCATGTAAATGAAGGGATGATCTTTTTACACAATAACTATCTAACATTTATTGAACATCTAACATGTGTCAGGGATGGGAACACAGAGCTGAACCAGAAATGTCTGCTCACATCCTAGGGTAGACAAAAATAATTAATAATTTAATGCAACATGATAAAGATCCACAGAGGAAGAATGTCAAATTTTAGAATGTTTACTCCATTTAAGCTCTGAAGATAAAGAGATTTTTTTCAGCCCTGGCTGGCATGGCTCAGTGGTTGAGAATAGACCTATGAACCAGGAGGTCATGGTTCAATTCCCAGTCAGGGCACATGCCTGGGTTGTGGGCCAAGTGTGGGGCATGCAGGAGGCCACCAATCGATGATTCTCTCTCATCATTGATGTTTCTATCTCTCTATACCCCTCCCTTCTTCTCTGAAATAAATTTAAAAAAAAATTTTTTTAAAGAGAGATGTTTTCCAAGCAAAGAACGGGAGGAAGGAACAGCAAACCTAGAAAAAGCGCAGCGCATGTTCTGGGCGACTAGGAAGAAGGTACAAGGCAGAAGTGTAATGAGATCAGGCTGAACAAAGATTGAGGCCAGGCTGAAAAACAGAGGTTCTTAACACAGTCCTGGAATAGCATTCATTGTTAATTTTACTGTTATGTGCCATGCTCAGGAATTTGTACTTAACTTTGTAGGCAGATGGGAGCCAGAAAGTTTTAAGCAAATATGTGATGCATCAATGATTTTAGAAAGATAAGTGCATTGGAGAAATGTTGCAACATGATGAAAGTTGGTAGAATCAAAAAGAGCATGGTTACCAACAGGTAGTAGAGATTGAGGCAGTAGAGGGCATTCCAAATTCTCTTAGCTTATGTAAATGTGTGGATGCTGGTAGTGGTGCCTGAGATAAGAGAAAGAGCAAACTTGAGAAACACAGGATCAAATGCAACATGCTTTGTGATATTGAAGTTGGAATATATTTGAAATGGCCTCATAATAGTAGAACTGGGCCCAGGAGGAGGCGAGTGTGTGTGTGTGTGACTATAAAGGTCAACAGATTAAGGGAATTTACTCTAATGTGGGCTTCCAGGGAGGGAGAACTGACAATAAAATGTATGTTTGTCATAAACACATTCCTTTTCATGGGTTTGATGACATCTCTGGCTGCATTACAGTGGAGCAGAGTGGGAGAATATATAACCTGGATATGTTATAGTCAGGCATGTGATGAGGTGACAAATCCAGTTGAAGGCTGAAGAAGTCTGTGGTACCCAGAGTGGATAGAGACAGGTAGTAGGTGGTAGTAGAGGCAAACCCCTGGCAATGGAACTGTCTATTGTGATCTTAGGAAAGTGCTCAATAGCAACCAAGCATACTGCTATAGAATTCAGGGAAGAGAAATATCTGGGAATCCTAGCAGGCAGACAACTATTGGGGGAATGTCTGCCAGCAAGTGACTCATTCACTAGGTGAGGGATTAGGAGAGATATCTAGTGCTTGAGAGGGAAACCAACAAGGCAAGGGACTACAGACCTATGGGAAATTGATTTCTACATGGGTGTTAAGTAGGGACCCATTTAGAGAAATAAAAACCAGGTTCAAGTACAAGGCTCTGGGTGTAGTTTTGCAAATGGGTCTTGGAAACAAGATAGAAGCCTGTTACCAGCTGATAAGGAAAACCATAGAGAGAGTTGCTGACAGAATACTGAATTCAAAACTGTCAGCCAATGTTTCTCTACCTGCTTTGTACTTTATAATCACTTGGGAGAAGTTAAAACAAATATTTTTGCCTAGCACACAACCTAAACCAATTAAAATCAGAATCTCTGGAGTGGAGATTGGGCATTAGAGATTGGGCACAAAAGTGTTCTAATCCAAAGTTGAGAAACACTAGTCTAGAATGTTCTAAATCTTGGCTGTCCATTGTAATCACCAGGGTAGAGTTTAAAAAATATCCGGAAGCCAGGTTCTAGCCCAATAGAGTCTAATTTCATGAATCTGGAGTTTGGCTTGGACATCAGAACTCTTAAAAGGTCCCTAGATGATTCTAATGTGCAGCCAAGGTGGAGATTCGTGGTCTAGAACTACCCTGTTCAATATGGTAGCCCCTAACCACATGTGGTTATTTATAAAGCACACAAAATGTCATTAGTCTGAATTGAGATGTGCTGTAAGTGTAGAATACTCACTGGAATTTAAAGACTTCCTATGAAAATAATAATGTAAAATATTGGTTAAAAATTTTATAATTACATGTTGAAATGTCAATTTTTTATGTAAATAAAATTACTTTTTGTTACTTTTTAAAATGTGGCTAACAGAACTCAGAAATATAATGGCTCACATTATATTTCTATTGGACAGTGCTGGTCTAGAACTTCTTACATGCTTCCAGCCTAAAGTCTAAGTGGTCCAAGTACTGCAATTCAACTTAGCTTGGAGTAGACTTGCTATGGGAGGCAAAGGGCCTGTGACCAAAAATAGCTTTTCCTTATACAACCCTGGTTTCATCATAATGTAAAGGAACATCAGGGCTAAAGGAACATTGAAAGTCATCCAGTTTAACTCCTTAATTTTACAGTAGGAATTAACACGAAAGAAACACAAGAATTCAAACTAATTTGATCGGATTCGTTTCCCCCACTACCTAAAGGAAGGCTGTGGGGGAGGAAATTTGAGTTTGGACTCCAATAGGGGAGATAAGGTAACTGGGAACAGTGCATGCCCTGGAGGATAGGATGGGCCTTAGAGAGGTCCTATAAAGGGCACTTAGGGCAGGAAGAAGACGTAGTGAATCTGAGTGGACTAGTAGTAAGATAGTGAAAAGAAAAGATACTAAAAGGGAAACAGGAAGCATTTTATTTTAAAAATGTTCCTGTTTCCAAGGAAACAAGGGAAAGAAAACTAGACTTCCTGTTTTGCAGTTCCCATAAGTCTGACTAATACTATGGTATTAAAGTTTAGTAATAGTGAAAGTTAAATGGGCTTTTAAAATTTAAGAATTGCCCATGTATAACACTGAGTGCTAAATGGAAAATTCCTCACAGAACTTAGCTATACACGGCATCTGGGTTTTCTAAATGGTAGCACATGGAATAAATCTGGACAAAACTAAGCATACAATGCACTCAGAGGGTGGTAGCTTTATAGCTTGGAGTTCTTGCAACTTTGATGGCTAACAGCCTTAAGTTGGATACTTTGGACAAGAAGAAGAGTGTTCATTTCCCTTTCATATACCAGAGTCCGCAGAGAATCAAGAGAGTAAAATGCACCTAGGAGTCTGAACCTGATTGGTAACTTTTTGACAGCCAAGTATTTTTTTTTCTTTCTTTCTTTCTTTTTTATTTCAGAGAGGTAGAGAGAGATAGAAACATCAATGATGAGAATCATTGAACAGCTGCCTCCTGCACACCCGCTACTGGGGATTGAGCCCGCAACCAGGGCATAAGCCCTGACCTGGAATCGAATCGTGACGTCCTGGTTCATAGGTCTATGCTCAACCACTGAGCCACACCAGCTGGGCGACAGCCACGTATTTCTTAAATAAATTGTTTCATGTACCTTGAGAAAGGTTCCTCTTTCTCCTATCACTTCCTTCTATGAGATTGTTAATTACTGAAAACCATTCTTCTTTAAGGTGAGCCATTCTATTTTGGGGTACAAAAATAGAACCTTAGTAGTGTGGTAAAAAAGAAACTCTGGCCAAGCCAAAGGGGGCCATATGAAGAAATAATTTTGAATTGGTAGTCTACTCTAAATGTATTCTTGGTTCACATACACACACACACAAATAATATTTGCAAGATCCAAATCTGACTGAAAATTTTGACAGTAAAAGTCTAAGATCACAAGATCAATGTGTTCAATCATTACGTTTGTAGATGCATAGGCACTCATTTATATCTTGGGGGCTTTATTCTTCCCAGCTTTATAAACCAAGATCCACTGCCCAGAACTTCAAATATTAAGCTGCTTTCTGAGTCCCAGAAATGGCTCTTCCTTTAGTGCAGTTCATTTAAAACCCTTAGGCTTACTATATCTACTTTTTTCATTTTATAGCAGTAGTTCCATCTAATTCAAATGAGTCAATTGCCCCTTTTCAAATACAAACACTTTATAGCCTCCAAATTATAGATCTGTGAGTTTAACAGTTTTTTCTTCTCAAATGTAAACTGATTTCTTTCTTGATTAAAAAACACATCTGTGATTCTCAAAGTTTGTTAGGAACTAGAATTGAGGAAGGAAAAAAGCAACTGGAAGAGGCTCTGAAGAGACTTTTATAGACTTTTAGTATCACTAAACCTCACAAACAGCCCAGGAAGATGTGACAGTTATGGAATCTGCTGTGTGCCAAATTCCTAGCAGGGCTTTTACAGCTCCTGCTTCATAAGAAGTTACTAGTTTTAGAAATGCTTATAATTCATACAAGTCTAACTTATTAAAATAACATTGGCTCACGTGGCCAGTATGTTTTAGTAACATTTTCAAAGCAATTCTTTAGTAAGACAATATCACTTTTACTGTGATTATTACTGGAACTCCTGGTTTTTAACTAAATGCATGGTCACCCAAAATAAAGACTACATTTCTCAGCTGCCCAATGTAAATAATAGTATGGACACTAAATATAAGTTCTATTCAATGGGATAAAAGTGGAAGTGATGGGCACAACTTTCAGGAAGCATTGTTCAAGTGAGAGACTATAATTGATAAACTGTTACTCCCCAGAAGGTATGTCCACCTGGAAACTATAAATGTGGCCTTATTTGGAAAAAGGCTCTTTAAGGATGTAATTCAGTGAAGGGTCCTCAGACAAGATCATCCTGGATTGATGGTGACATCTAAACCCAATGACAAGTGACCTTATAAGAGAAAGGCCAAGGCCTTTTGTGACCTAAAGACACACAGAGAAAATGGCCGTCAGAAGACAGAGTGGAGATTGGGGTTACGCAGCCCCAAGCCAAGGAGTCCTTGGAGCCATCAGAAGCTAGCAGAGGCGAGGGAGGATCCCAGGTATCTCTGAAGGAAGCATAGCCCTATCCAAACCTTGATTTCAGATTTTTGGCCTCCAAAACTGTGAGAGAATATATTTCTGTTGTGTTAAGCCACCAATTTGGTGGGAATTTGTTAAGGCAGTCTCGAGAAACTAATACAGAGGGTATATCATTCTTCTTTCCCTTCCCCTTTCCTGCTGACTGGACATGAAGGCTGGAATCCCCCAGAGCAACCAGAGGCCAAAAACAAGCCTTGAAAATGAAAGCCAGGCACGGCAGAGTCACCCTGCCAGAACCATGGGTACTGAGCACCTCTAGATTTCTTTAAATGGAAGTATCTTCTTTAAGCCATCACTATTTTGAGTTTCTCTGTTACTCACATCTAAACCTAATGCTAACCGATAGCCCTTGTATATTTATTTTGTGTGGCTCCCGGAGAGCCAACCTGATAGGGGCTTCATCTCTGTATTCACTTCAGGTGTTGATGTTAGTGCCTTGTCTATTATAGCCACTCAATCAATATTTGTTGAATTAATGGGTGGATTCAATATTAAATCTTCCTATCAGCTTACAGAATATTAAACTTCTGAATTTAATTAAAACCTAACAAATTCTAAGTTTTAGTGATAAAGTCTGCTCTATAGTGATAGACACATAAATGAAGTCAAAGAAATTAGTCGATTGTGGCCATTTTGAGAGAAAGTAGGAGACAGAGATATAACTTACTTTTAAGTTTCCATAGTTTTTTAATCTCACTCCTTCTTCCTATTATTGCCCAAACAAACAGCGCTTTTCTCACAATAGTGTGTCTGTGTGTTTTTAAAGATATGCTTTAAGCCTTCATGTGAAACATGATAAAAAGGCCTAAATAATGACCCATAGAATGAGAACTAGAAAGTAAAACTCAACAGTCTTCTACCCAAATCACAATCTGATAATGGAACTACAAAAATCAAATTATAGTGCATGGGACCTTTATAAGATATGTCTTAATTCTTCCAAAGCCAACATCTTCCATTGGTATTTGAGGAAGCTTATTCTACCCCAAGTACTATCACTGACAAATTGACACAACCTGTCACTGGCCTCAGAGAGAAAGGAACAAAATGGAGAATGGTCTACATTTCTTCTTTTAAGTTATAATTGATGGTCCCAATGCTTCCAATAATTAGGTAGGGTCAGGTTTGTAAACTTCAAATATATGCCCATGCAGGTAGTTGGAGTAGAGCAATGACAATAAGCTTGCCAATGATGACATTTATATTTGGTATTAACACAAGTCTAATATACATGATTTCCAGATTCTTATCGCTCAAAATATTTAATCTCTTTTCATTTCACTTCCCTATATTTAAATATCACTTTGGTTCTCAATGCCCTGTGGTAAAGTGTACATAAAATCAAGTCCAGATAAGTTCAAGCTAAATATTGAATGTTACTTGCAGTGACTGGGCCAAGAAAAGAGCAGATGACTAATATCCTCATAACTTTTCCTTAGGCATGTATTCATCCATTTGATATTAATGTATCTGTCACTCTTCCTCATTCCTGGATTACAAAGCTAATTCAAATATGGATCTATCTTTCAAAAAGTTTATATTCTCATGGAGAGATTAATAGTTGTCCCCTATATTACCTTCTTTCTCCTCTAATAATATAACCCATATATTAAAAAAAAAAAAAAAGATAGGCATGTGGCCATGTGGAATAAATGTTGCATTTTAGCTGACCTGGTTGGAAGATGTGGGCATGTCATTCAAACCTGGCTAATGGAATATAGGTGTGAGCGGTGTAAACAACTTTCAGAAAGGGTCTTCAAACTGCAGAGGTAGTGCTTGCCTCTCCCCTTCTTCATTCCGCTAGTTAGATTGCCCCAGGTCGAGCAACCATCTTGGACCATGAGGGTGGAGCCATGTGCCAAGGAAGGAAGAGCAACAACATAGAAGAACTGAGGTTAGTGACACTATGAAGCACTGACATAGCTCTTACGTACCTCCTTCTGGACTTTATTTGTATACACTCATTATTTTGAATAATTTGGTAATTTTAAATTACATGGAGCTGAGCTTAATCCTCATTAATGCTGGAATATAAGATGCTTATAGAACATGGAAATGGCCATACAGAGAGAGAACTAAAATGTTGAAGTTACTTAGAAAAAGGGAGGGATCAAAAAGGCTATTTAGAGGTAGTTGCACTTGAAATGCACAGGATTTGGTATATGGAAATGAGGTGGGGAAAGTGCATCACAAGGTGAGGTGTGAAAGGCAGCCTAGAGCCAGTGTATTGAGCTTTGCGTAACAGGCAATGGGGAGTCATCAAAGTTTTTGTACATGATCAGTGCTTTTCTTTGGGAAGATTACTGACAGGTCATGTAAGTGTGGAACATATTCAGCCCTTGATAATGAGAATACCTGGTTATGCTAGGATAGTTCTTTCTAACCTTTTCCACATAAGAGTATACATAGAAGTAATAATATTTGTATAGCGCCCCATGTTAAATGGGTGAGGCTATTGACTGCTGAGGACCCCATGCACAGATGTTCTAGGCCCCACCTGGCAGCCCTGACATCTTTGAGGATCAATATGTCAGCACACCTATTGCCTATTTTCTCTATGGCATTCCAATTACAAAGCTCTGCCATAGGGATATTGTATTTAGACATATTTATATTAATAATTTAGAAATTAAACTTAATAAAATAAAAGATTACATTCTATTATTAGGATTGGTACCTTTGATTTCTACATAAACCCTGAAGATAATTCAATAAAATGAGAATGGAAATGGTGATGACATTACAATGCATATGTCTCTCTCCATCCACATATACTATAAATATATATATATAATATATAGTATATATATATATAATATACAGTATATATTCACACATATACAGTATATGTTAAGGAGAAATGCAGAAACCACTTCAGTTTTACCAAATATATTTTATATAATTATTTTTATAAACAATTAGAAAACATTTTGGAAATTGTTCATTTTCCCACTTCAGTAACTAATAGCCTCCTCACCCCCTATGCCCATGCCATATGGCTTTTTCCAATGTTCCTTTTATAGGTAGAGAGTATGGAGACAGGGCTAAGCCCAGGAGCCAAAGGTATGCAACTCCATAAATAAAAGCTCTTCATAAGTTTGTCACATTGAGCAGTCTCTTTGCAATTCTACTTGATACCCTTTATTAATTAAAAATAGGAATAGTAAGAATAAGAATACATACATAACGAATATGCATGTATGCCAGATAGCAGTTACTGTGTACAAACATTATCTTATTTCATGTCACAACAACACAAAGAAGTAGGTACTATTATCCCCATTTTAAAGAAAATCTAATTTTAGGACACAGTTTAAATCCTTATCCATTTTTCTCTTGCTAGGACTAAAAAATGAGAGCACTATGAAGTGTAGCAAATTATTTGAGTGGGGTGTGACTGGAGTTTTCTGCATAGATTTTTGTTAGGGCCCTTACAAATATAAAACAAAACTCATACAGATGTCGTATTTGGGAGAGTGGATTGGGGGAAGCACAGTTTTTAATTGGGCAGCCTGAATATTTTGGTCCTTGACAACCCAATTGATCTGTAGCTTTGGCTGTTTCCATCAATGAGATGCAAAGAAACACAGATATGAGTCATTTTCCTTTTTTGTAAGATACATTTTTTCTTCTATAAATCAATACCATTAAACAATTTTAGAAAATCCAGAATCTTGAACATCCTTGATATTTCTGAAAATTATTCATGAAAAAATTATTCACACTAAATTCTATTCTGCATGATAGAAACACAACCTTGTCATAGAACTGTAGCATGATTTGAGGGTTACATTTTTAAATATTGGTTAAAATATTTATCTTTATTCTTTTTACTTCATCCGATCAACTTAATGAAACCAAGGATGACAAGATACATGGAAAACCTGCATCTCAAGCTATGATTTTATTCCTAAAATCAAATCTATTTTTAACAGCTATTTAGAGCCATGGACTACTCTTTACACAAATTATGTATTCATGGAAAAACTGTGAATGAATCTACTGCTTAATAAATGAACGTAAGTAAGTGATGGAGTAAACTGCCACCTAGAGTTGAGATTTTAATTCAGTTCAAAATATTTTATAGAAATGATTCTATCAATCTCAGATCTTTTAATGTCTCAATATTACATGTACACAGAAGTCCTTTACTTGTGAAAGTTAATGTTCCTATATATTTGGGAGTTGTGCCCAAGAAAAGGGGTAATATTTTTATGAGGAAAATACAAGGCTATCAGAAGTAAAATACATTGATGTTCATTGGATATAGTTATTTAAAAAATGAGTCTTTGGGAAAATACATTTAACAGATTAACACAGGTTAGTGCTTCAAAAACAAAAAGTCAAATTATTGAGAATGTTATGTTATAAATTCCTGGAACAAAAATATATTCCTACTTCACTTACAGCCACACTGGGAGCCAAAGACTTCTACTGTTCACCAAGATCACTGTCAAAATCTGAGTGAACTATTCACATTTAAATATGACAGTTATTTGTTCTGAGGTCTGGAAATCTGATATTTTCACTTCCTTAACCAGGTTGCTCTAAAATCGTACCCTTGTCAGAACCCCTGAACTTAACATAGGAGCCATAATAGAACCTATGCAGTGTCATCAGTTGTGAACAGCACATTCTCATCCTAAAATTCTGCCTGCGCACAGTGTGAAAAAGACTACATCCTAACCACTCATGTGTAGCATGGATTAAGCTGTAAGTCTATGCATGTCTTACTATGAGTATGGGATTTCTGGGTGAGGAAGAGAGTGTCTATGAGATAAGGGTTTAGAAATAAGGTATATAACTCTTTGCCAACACAACTCTGTGATTGTAGGTCTATCACCTGACTACTCTCATTTTTCAACCCTAGCCATGTAACTGATTTATCTTGAAGTCTCCTGGTGCATGGAAAAATAGATTGTTGACTCTTTTCTGCCTCATATAATGTCCTACTTTTTTCTCCTACTCCAGTACTTCCTCATTCTTATTTTCCCCACCCACTTTCCCAAGACATATTTTTTTAAAAAATATTTTTTTATTGATTTCAGAGAAAAAGGGAGAAGGAGAGAGAGATAGAAACATCAGTGATGAGAGAGAATCATTGACCGTCTGCCTCCTGCATGCCCCCACACTGGAGATCAAGCCCACAGCCCGGGCATGTGCCCTGACAGGGAATTGAGCCATGATCTCCTGGTTCATAGGTCGACACTCAACCAATGAGCCATGCTGGCTGGGCCCAACATGCATTTATTATCCTCATTTTTTATCCATAAAATTTTCTTTCAACATTCCTTTCCCCTTCATTTCCATTATTTTCTTTGTGACTTTCATGGCCCTTTCCCCTGAGGGCAAATTTGTGTTTGATCCTATCTATTTCTTAGAGCTTCCCTCTCTCTCCTCTAAGCTTTCCGAAGGGGTCTTTGCATCTCTGTTTCCTCTAGGAAACTCTTGCCTTCCCTGCTTCTACAATCAGCTAAAGAGGAGGCTAGGTAGGTTTCCTTCCCACTCCCTAGCAACTTCTGTATTGTTAAACTGAAATTCTTTTCTCATGTCTTAACATTTCCACCTTAATCCTTTGGTTCAACTTGCCTACAAGTCCCTCTGAGCTTTCTCTTTTCTCTTTTTTTCTCTTCTTTCCACTAAGCTGTTGTCATCTACTTTAGAGGATTTCAGTTCTTGATCTCCAGTCCAATCATAAAATTAGCATTTTGCCATTTATGTTGAAACTAGAGGCCCAGTGCATGAAAATTCATGCACTGGAGGGGGGGTCCCTCAGCCCGGCCTGCCCCCTCTCACAGTACAGGAGCCCTCAGGGGCAGGAGGCGACCTGGCAATCAGGGGAAGGTGACGCCCCCATCACACCTCTGCTGCTGCCACTGCCGGCAGCGCAAGCCTCGGCCAGCCCTGGTTACCTGAGCCTTGGGCGGCCCTGGGTGGCTGGGCAGCTGCCATCCAAGGCTTGCCTGCACTTCGAGCTGGCTCTGGGTGGCTGGGCAGCTGACATCTGAGGCTTGCCTGCACCTCGGGCCTGCCCCGGGCGGCTGGGGGGCTGAGGGTACTGGGGGACTCTGGAGGCAGGCTTGTGCGGAGCAGCTGGACCTGCCTGGGGGCAGGCCTGGCCATGCCACGCCTGCCGCCCCGGTGGGGCTGAGGGGACTGGACACCGCCACTTTGAGGGTGTGTCAGTCACTTAGCATATTCCCTCCTTATTGGCTGTGGGTGCCACCATCTTTGTGAGGGCTTGAGGGTCAATTGGCATATTCCCTCTTTATTAGATAGGATATCTTACAACATGAATTGTACACTCCCTGTGTGAAAGGCATTACTCTGTGTCTTTCTCAGTATTTATTACTTCATGTTTTTAAAAAGCTCCATAAACTAGATATTGTTATTGTTTCAATTTTGCAAATAAGGAAACTTACACATAAGAGGTAAGTCACTTGCCCAAGGGAACACAGGCAACAAGTAGTAAAGCTGGAATTTGAACCCCAAAAGGTTAGGCTGCAAAGTTTACAGACTTAGTCACTAGGCTCTACTGCTTCCACACCTCAGCACTTAACCCTCTTCCTATTTCCACTGCACACTAGCCATGAATCTCAAAAGGCGTCAGAAAACCTAGATTTAGGTTGCTTTGAGAAGAGGCTGAGAAAGTCAGCTCACCTCAGATTGCTACAAGGATTATAGTCAGATTGGGATTTGACTTCAGGCTGTGTGATTTTGTGTGGTTATTTGACCTTTCAAGTTCATCTTGTGTGAAATGGAAATTTAGATAACTGTCTTTAGCCTGTGTTGTGATTCTAATCCACAAAGTTAAGTCTCTTTCTTTTTTTCCCCTTTCTAGTTCCAGTCCTGTCTCTTCCCATCTACTACTGTCATTTGGCTGGCTGCTATCAGAACTGATAAAGATCTGGGGCCCCAGACCTTATCTTTCCCCTCTAATCTCTCCTAATTGTTCACTCTTGTAGTTTTTTACTCATGTCAACATCTGCTAAATGCTAGACTTTTAAAAAGATGAAATTTTCCCTAGCCAGGTTGGCTCAGTGTATAGAGCATCAGCCTGCAAACTGAAGGGTCCGGGGTTCGTTCCCAGTCAAGGGAACATACCTCGGTTGCAGGCTCCATCCCCAGCCCTGATCCAGGGCCCTTTGTGGGAGGCACTTTGTTCCAGCACCTTGCTCCAGGAACAACAAGGAGTCCTCTTGCCCTAGGGACTTTGCACTGACTATTCTTTTTATCTGGAAAGATCTTTCCACTAGATACCCGCATGGCTAGCTCTCTTACTTCTGCCCCACCCACCTTTTTTCAAATGTCACCCTACTCTGACCATCTCATTTAAAATGCTGCCCCTCCCCCAGCATCCTCCCTTCCTTGCTTCAGTTTTTTTTCTTAATAGCACTTACACCTTCTAACATAAAAACTTACTGTTTTTCTTATTGTCTGTCTTTCTTCCACTAGAATGTAAATTCCATGAGGTCAGGATTCTTCTGTTTTGTTCAAAGATATTTCCTCAGCACCTGTTCTACAATTCAAGAGTAGTGCAGTGGCACATAGTATACAATAAATATTTCTCTTTTTTTAATATTTTTATTGTTGATAGTTTTACAGATGTCTCCCATTTTCCCCCCTTTAACCTCTCTCCTGCCAGCCCTCCCTCCCCTGCTAGGTCTTCACCACCCTATTGCCCGTGTCCATGGGCTAAGCATGTAAGTATGTAAGTTCTTTGGTTTATCTCTTCTGGTCCCCCTAAATAGTTCTTAAATGAATGGATCAATCACTTCCTAAAAGACCCCAAAAGGAAAAGGCCTAATTAAAACTAACTTTTTAAAAATCCTTGATGTTGAAAGATTTTTTTTTTTTTAATTGGTCATTGTGTGTTCTTATCTTGCAATTATGGGGAAATTGCTTTTATTGTCACTAAGAATGCTGGACAGAAGTTTATGTCCTTTGGTAGCTAGACACCTTATACACTGCATATATTTTCAGTGGTGGTAATGTGAGTGGAAGATAATAGAGATAAAATATATTAAAAGCAAACCTTCTATTTTAAGCATGAATCAAAGTGAATTTGCTAGCAAGGGAAGCAACCGTGAATAAGGAATGTCATTTCAGAGCGTTGTGGAGATTTAGGAGTTACAAGTTAAGTCTCTTTCTTTTTGCCCCCTTTCTAGTCCCAGTCCTGTCTCTTCCCATTCACTACTGTCTTTTGGCTGGCTGCTATCGGAACTGATAAAGATCTGGGAAAGAATGCTTATAGAAGCAACTAGCTTTTTAAAAAAGCAAGCACCTAATGTGGCACAGATTGCAGTTTTGTTCTATGTGGTCTTAAAAACATCATGTCAGTTGTTATAGAGGAAACCTGAGACAGGCTGATCTGAGATGCTGGATTCTTTGGCTGTCAATCAGAAATTTAAAACAAAACAATCCATCTTAAGAAACATATGATAAGGATACAACTGTGTCTATCATTTCAAAAGGTTTGATTCTCCAACAGAATATCCAATCTGTCCACTTATTACAGGAAAGGATGACAAAAAGAGATCAGGGGCAGTGGGTAGAGAATCGGCCTGTGGACTGAAGGGTCCCAGGTTTGATTCTTGTCAAGTGCATGTACCTCAGTTGCAGGCTCAATCCCCAGCCCTTGTTGGGGCGCGTGTGGGAGGCAAGCAATGGATGTGTCTCTCTCATATCGATGTTTCTCTGTCTCTCTCCCTCCCTTCCACTCTCTCTAAAAATCAATAGAAAAATACCCTTGGGTGAGGAGTAACTAAAAAATAAAATTCACTAGAAATAATAAGTAAAGCCCTAGAGAAGAGGGGATATTTTCTATAGGAAACAAGTGATAAATCGATGCAGGGTGACTAGAAGAATTTTCATAGCTCTCATAAAAATCATAGACGACTATTTAGTGTACACAATGGTAATGTTAAGCAATATACACAAAAATTCTACCATTTATCAGTATACACAGTATATATACATATGTGTATATATATATATGTCATAGATTTAAAAAATATTAGATGAAATAATGCAAGTCAAATGATTAGCATAGGGCCAGGTACATAGTAAGTGCTCAATAAATATTAGGGGTTGTTTTCATTACTGTCCTACAAATGAATCTATCACTGACTATTAAAAGCCTGACTAATATTCTCTGCAAATGAAAATAATAGGACATGCCCATTTGAGAAGTAGATACAATTCTGCTTTTATTATTGTATATTTTCAGACTGATGTGATACTACTCTCTTACCACTAATTTATTTGAAGTTTGATCTATATTATCTTTTTTATGCCATACTCTGAATGAGGCTCTCAGAATATATGCTGTCAGGGGAAACTTAAAACAATATCAATAGTGCTTTAAAAAAGTAAATCAGCACCAAAAAACTTTTAGTTTCCTATATTTTCTCCTGAAATTTGGTAGGGCAAGAAATTCTGTGACACAGCCTTGATGATCTCAGGGAAAAATTTTAGCCAATGTGTGTGACCACATCAAACCTTGATTAATGGGCATAGAAATTCAGGATGTAAAGCCAGAAGCAAGGGGTTTATTAAAATGGGATACCTCAGACTGTATATTTTTTCTCTGGGAAGAAAAGTTATTGAATATCAGATAAATACAGAGTGGTTTATTAAAAAAATAAATAAATAAGATGATCAGAATATTTCCATACATTGATACATCTGAGAACACTGAAAATATATATATGCTCTGAGGGGGTACATGTTCAATGTGTTCAAAAAACAAAAATCTGTTTTCCTAGGGGATTATTTTGGTGTGTATTATTGCTTAATGACATATCCTAACATAGGCAAAGAAGAAACCTGGGAAGTGGTTTGGTCAGTAAAATGGGCCTATGGCAGTTTCTGGTTCTGTCTGAATTCTGGGAAGTGACATCAAACATGGGTGGGCAGAAGTTTTAGGAGCAGTTGTACATCAAAAACTACATACCCACAATTGTTCCGGAGGAAAATAATCAAAAATCCCCCATGATCTTGATGGAAGCTGAATTGGAAAATAGGTGGAACAACTAAGTATTGTCAACAAAAGTGATGCGGGGGCCGGGGGTGGGTGGGGGGGGGGGGTGGCGCGAGAAGAATGCAGATTAATTTTCCATATAATTTGCCTTCTACAGTAACTGTTTTTATTAATCCAGTCACATATACAAACGTTTTGGTGACACCTTAATGGCATTGTTTTGCCCATGAGACCTACAGGGAAATTATAGGTGTCATAAGAAGATATAGAGAAACAGTTTTCAGAGCCATGAGTACTCAGGAATACTGTATGGCTAGAGCCATGAGCCACCAAGGTTACTGAGTGACCCTAGCCACATTAGTAAACTATGTGACTGCACTTCCTTATCTGTAAGACAGGTATAGTAATAAGTCTATTGCATAAGACTGTCCAGAGGATTTAAAAAGATAATAATTGGAAAAGCACTTTGAACAGTCTAGAACATAGTGTTTGCCCATTGAGTATTACTTGTAGTGATCATCAACATCATTGGCATTTAAATTTTAGAATGGGCCATTTGAATACATGTTCCCTGGGAGCCTCTTCCAATGACGGTCACTTTGAAAATGTTCTTGCCCAGGCCTAGCTGGTTTGGCTCAGTGGATAGAGCATCAGCCTGCAGACGGAAGAGTACCAGGTTCGATTCTGGTCAAGGGCATGTACCTTGGTTGCAGGCTCCTTCCCAGCCTGGGCCGTGGTTGGAGCTCGTGTAGAAGGCAACCAATCGATGTGTTTCTCTCACATGGATATTTCTCTCTGTCTTTCCCTCTCTCTTCCACTCTCTCTAAAAATCAATGGAAAAATATCCTTGGGTGAGGATTTTAAAAAGAAGGAAAGAAAATGTTCTTGCCCAGCTGGTGTGTCTCAGTGGTTGAGCGTTGACCTATGAACCAGGAGGTCAGGGTTCGATTCCCAGTCAGGGCACATTCTCGGGTTGCAGGCTCCATCCCCATTAGGGAGAATGCAGGAGGCAGCCAATTTATAAGATGATTCTTTTTTAATCATTGATGCTTCTATATCTCTATTAATTTCTCTCTGAAATCAATAAAATATTTTTTAAATAAGAAAAGAAAATGTTCCCATCTTCTGTGAAATGTTTCAACCTTGTCATGGAATGACCATAACTTTACCATTTTCTTTAGTGCAAGATCATGAAACACATAGCTGTAGAGAATCTTTTAGTACTAGTGAAGGGGAGCCGACAAGTATTTTCTTCTTTACATTTATTTCAGTCTAAAGATTTAAAAGTCACTCTGCTTTTGTCAACACAGCTCCCCAGGAAGTTCTACTAGTTCTTCATGTTTGAGAAGGGCTTGATATTTTCAAAGCAACTTCAAATATTAAACAACATCCTTATGAAGCAAGTCAGAACCTTTGTCTTTCAGAGGAAGTAAACAGGACACAGTGAAGTGAAATAATAATTTGCCTTTGGTCATGAACTAGCTCATCATTTGAATGGACTTCCTGTCACTTAACTAGCCTGTGGTTCAATCTGATAGGCCAAGTTGTAACAAACAAAATAGTAAAATACTAATTTGTATGTTGCTGTATTTAGTGAGTCATCAGTGCTTCCTGTGCCTCATGAATCTGAACTTTGCATCTCACGTTCTCCCTGCCTGGGGTGACCCTCCTTCCCTCGCCTCCTTATTTTTCTAACTAATTGCTACTCGTGTTTTATAACTTAGCTCATACATAACCTCCTCTACGAAGCCATTCCTGCCTTGCCGTCTGCTTTAGAGTCTCCTGTTCATTGTTCATATAGCACTCTGGATCCCTATTATGGTACTAACTATACTCTATTTGTGACAATGGGCTCTATGAGGAATATTTTTTTCCTCCTTTTGTTTTTATATTATCTAGCATAATACCTAACACATGGTATTTGCTCAACAAACATAATAAAATGTATATGATTTCAGAGAGGAAGGGAGAGGGAGAGAGAGAAAGAAATATCAATGATGACAGAAAATCATTGATCTGCTGCCTCCTCCATGGCCCACACTGGGGATCAAGCCCACAACCTGGGCATGTGCCCCAACTGTTGAATCGCGACCTCCTGGTTCATAGGTCAATGCTCAACCACTGAGCAATGCCAGCTGAGCTACACTAACTTTTTAAAATATTCTGTACCTACCCCAAACCAACTCTGAGAACCATGTTTCCTGTTGGTACCCATTGACTTCATTATTTTTTAATTTCTCATCTAATTTCAAATTTAAAGGATAGTAGAAAAGATGGTCCAAATGCTTGTGGTCAGGGCTAGGAGTGGAACTTTTGGAAAAAGAAGAGATGAAATTTTAAACCTAAAATGGACTGTAGAATTTTAAAAATTAGACATATATTGGAGTAAACTTTGGCCTCGTATGTACTTTAGCTTGAACTGGTGCAGCATTTGCATGTCTTTCTCCTTCTTGCAGGCTTTCTCTTGTCTCTTTGGTCTGGGGTATCTTCAATTGTGAAGTTACTCCTTAATCAGAAAAGATAGATTGATATGAGAAGAGAAAACATAAAGGTGGTGGCCTAGGACTAATTCTAGATGTATTTCAGGAGAGATTAGTAAAGAGGATTTTAAGAGGATTTTTCTAGCTTACTGACCTCTGTTGATTAAAATGGAATACAAACGAAAGTCCCAAGGCAGAGGCTCTTTCCAGAAACGCGGGTTATTAATTTAGCTAGGCTGTTAACTTGCAGGAACTAGCTTGCAAATAAGAAAGAGGTGGAAGAAGAAATCCATTGGAGGACAATTCAACAAGTATCTAGCAGAAATGCTGTCAGCTGTGGAAGATGCCACATTGTCTTTCTTCTGGATACGACAATATTAGTGGCGTCATTGATGAGTTTTTGCCATTTGTTTTCAGCTTTTTATATGTAGGGGAAAACTTATGCAGCTATCTAAGTAACTTGTATGAAATAGGAAATGGTATTTGATCATTACTCTTCTGAAATATAACTTCCTAAACGTTTGGAACTCTGTTCATAATTTATTTTTTGATAGTTTCTCTACACTTCACAGGGTATGTGTATTAAGCACGTCAATGGACTGTGAATATCATCTGCTCATAATTTTCTCCCTGATAGCATAAAGGTGAAAATATCCTAACTCTTTATCGGAGCTAGATATGGGTGAGTGTATGGTGTTTTATATGCTCCTTAGTACCTCTACGTCTTTGGTGAGGAATTGTTACATGAATCTATGGGTTATTTATTTTTTATTTTTCAACTCCATCTCCATGTCACTTAGAATAGGTGTCAAGCTCAGTTTTACAGACTTTTGTTTAGTTTGGGATAAAGTTACTATTTTTTATGTCAGGGTAAGACATCAAAATTAAAATGAAATGAAATGATATTGATAAGTACATGATAAAGAATAACAAGTCACATAGTTCTTGTCCCAAAATAGATTTCTTTGCATCTAACTTTTTCTTCTTGGTGCTGAACACCTAGTGCCATGTTAATTTACACTTCTATTATAATGAGCTATCATCATGAAAATCTGAGTTCTGTAGTCCTAAACATCCAGGGGCCAATTTTTCATCTTATCATACCCAAACCTTTCTTTAAGCTATATATGAAAGGTTGGAAAAATATTTCAGTTTGGAGATCAGGGTCTTTATAGCTTTCTGTGTCATGCTTATCTATCAATCTATGTGTACACATGTTTGAATTAATATTATAGCCAGTAGCATAAGAAGTATTTGTGAAGACGATTTATAGACAAAAACATGGATTCTAAAAATGTGAGCTAGCCTTAAAGGTCACACTAGCCCACCTACCCAATAAATAGGTATAATCTCCGGCAGCCTTAGGACTAAGAATAGAATTTCCTTCTGTGCATCATTCTTAACTGGTAATTTGATGGTTTATATGATTTAGAGAAGCAACAATAAAGTCCAAGTAAAGGTAAAGTCTAACTGTTGTAAATTTGATCTCTTTCGCTCCAAAACTCTCATTACTAGACTTAGCAATTAACTTGATAGCTTAGTCTAATTGTATTCAGTATAAGCCTTAAATTGTTTATTCACTTCAACCTTGACAGGATATTTATATTCTCTATTGACTGTGAGTACAAGTGGGTTGTTTTTATTAGAAACTTAAATATACCACATTTTATTTTTAAAACATTTATTTTCTAAAGACATCTTGACTGTATTACTTTATTGTGTCCATTATATTTTAAATGAGATTTAAATAATTTATTTATGGTGCAATAAGTACAATCAACCAAAACTTTCACAAAATATTGCTTCAGTTCGGTAAGCAGAACCTGCACAGCCTTCTGTTTCATGCTTATCCAAGCAATAAATTACTTTTTAGACAAAAATCATCCTCTGAAATTGCTTTAGCATTTTCTGAAGTAGAAGGTATTGAATGCATAGTATTGGGAACACTGTATTTTGCTTTTTATCAAGTACAATTATGTTTCACGTGATAGCTAACATCACAAGAGAATAAGATGGGTTGCCTATATTTCACGGTCCTCTCATTCCAATTGAGTCCAGTTTTAATTTGTCCCAATAAAGATTCCTCCTACCCTACAACTTAATGCACTGACCTTTTAACATAGAATCATTTTGCATTTTAATCTTAAAACATCTGAGATGTATTTATCAAATTTAAATTTAATGCCTGGTATTATTTCCTTGAAAGTTATTCCTAAAGATAGATTCCTTTTAAAGTTTTGATAAAATATAAATACTTGCTTCTTATTAGATGTTCATCTTCCTTGAAGCTTTATATGTCAAGTGACTAACAAATGCTTCCCATTTTAGCCTCTCTTGAGAAATATGCTAACAATATCACACATATACAAATAGGCTAGGATGTGAAGAAAGTAACAAGAAGGGAATTAAATAAAAATTAAGTGCCTTTGGGATTCAAAACTCTTAAGAAACCTTAAAATCTAGGTTAAAAACATCGGGCAAAGATAGACTCGAATTCCTACTTAGGTGACTGTAACAATCTCCAAGTTGGTGTGGTATGTGCTCAGCAAATCCTGACACAGAGAGCTATCTGTTTAGTTTATTTTGATTCACATGAACTTAAGTCAGCTTTTGTGAGTTTATAGGTCTCTTTGCAACTCTGCGGGAACTTATGAACCTTATTTCTGCACTTAAACACAAACACATAAAATCTTGCATACAATTTCAGGCATTTTGCAGACTTGCTGAAGCCTGTCCATTAACTGTGTCATTAGGACTTTAATATTGCAAGTATGAGAAAAACAGCTCATGTTATCTTAAAGCAAAGATAAATATAGTGGTCCACGTAGCTGGAAAGATGTTGAAATAACACACAAAAATGAATAAATGGCTATAGGAAGCAGTACGTATATTCCCAGAAGTGGATCTGGGAACTTAACATTCTCTATCTGCTGCTCTTTTCTGATGATCTATACTTCTCTTGGCACATTAATTTCATTTTCTCCTGTGGCACAGATACCTTCTTCATGTGATATAGAACATACCTGCCAGCAGATCCTGCTTAGCAAACCTAGGAAAAACAGTATTCCTGGGTATCCATGTACCACAGTCAGAGAAGGCTTCTATCTCTGCTTAGGTCACTGTCGATCCAACCAGTTGCTGAAACTATTCAAGTCCAAATTCCATGGCCACCTCTGTGGCAAGGGAAACAGAGTCTGTAACTAAAAAAAGAAGATAGATCACATTAAATACTATAACCAAAATCCATGAGTCCCTGCATCAAAAATCTAAGACAATAGAGATAAGTGCCAAGGAATTAGCTTTTTCAATCTTATCTGAGAACTCTTTCAAGTCTTAACCAATCAAATGTGAAATGGAGGCGAGGGGAATAAGCTGACAACCAATGGGTAAATTGAGGCTATGTGAGGGAGTGTCCGTGGTAGACAGTGGTGAGCTGGTAAACTGGCTCTCTGGAAAAATAGTGTATGCAACTATTTATAGATGCATATAAAATTATTATAGATTTTACTGATATAAAGAATGAGTGGCACACAATTTATTAAAATGATACAATATTAAATATTTGCATACAGCCAATTGATTATCTTCTAATGCTTTTAAGTTTTTTTATATCCTCCTCCGAGGATATTTTTCCATTGATTTTGTTTTTAGAGAGAGTGAAGAGAGAGGGAAAGACAGAGGGAAATATTGATGTGAGAGAATCACATCGATTGGTTGCCTCCCGCAAGTGGCCGACCAGGGAGGAGCCTGCCTGTAACTGAGATACTTGCCCTTGACCCGAATTGAACCTGGGACCCTTTGTTCCACAGGCCAACGCTCTATTCACTGAGCCAAACTGGCTAGGGCATGCTTTTGAGTTTTGCTGAACTCTTATATCCTAGCTAAATGATGGTTGCAATTAACACAAGTGTTTGATAAACAGGAATGTTGGTTGATATTTACTTCTTCATTAACAATGAAGATGTTAGAACTTCATTTATTTGTTAATGGTGTGAGCAACTTCTTGCTGAATTGGATATTTGTTTTTTTAACCCTTGAAGGATAATTCAGAAATATTTTGGTGTTATTCACAATGTAACAATTAGCCATGATGCCTTTTCAGTTTAATATAAATTATTAATATATTCCTGATCACTTTCTTAACTCTAGGAAATTAACAAGACAAAAATTCAAGCATTGGTTTGTAATATTTTTCAATTTCCATGGTATAAATACTGCCGCCAGAGCTCGTTTAAGCTACCAACACCATATCACCGAACAAAGGGTCTGGAAGAGATGTGAACTAGCACACTATTCTATGGTATCCTATATAATAAAAGGCTACTATGCCAATAGACCAAACGGCAGAACAACCAAACAACCAGTTGCTATGACGTGTGCTGACCACAGGGGGCACGCGCAGAACATGGCGGGCATCGGCTGTGGTGGGATGGTGAAGCAGGTGAGCGGGGGTGTCAGATCAAGGCGGGGCGGGGCGCCAGTCACTGTCATCAGGGCAAGCCTCTGGTGGTTACTGAAAATTCTTTGTTCCCGCGTGCCACGATCCCGCCCGGCACTCATACCTGCTGCCAACTCCAGCCCCGCTCGCACCCACTGCCCATGCCAGAGCCACTGCTCACACCCACTGTCTGTGCTGGCTCTGCTCACACCCGCTGCCAGCGCCTGGGGCCAGTCCCGATCGCTTGGTGCCGTCAGGGGGTGCAAACTGTGGCTGCCAGCCCTGATTGCCCTTGAGGGCTTCTCCACCTCCCCCTGCTCCTGAGGGACGATCGGGGCAGTAGCTGATGGCACCGGCCCCGCTTGCACCCACTGCTGGCGCTGGCCCCAATCACTGCGCCATCAGCGGGTGCGAGCAGGGCCGGCACCTTCAGCATGTGGAAGGGGCGGTGACGGGAACAGGGCTGCCAGCAGACAGGGGACAAGGGACCATGGCAGGAGAGGCTGGGAGGGGGCGTGGAGGATGGCCGAGACCCGTCCCTGTGCCTAACGCAGCCTCACGGCCCACAGTTCCTTTCAAGGTGCACGAATTCATGCACTGGGACCCTAGTCCTACCTAATAATAGAGTAATATGCAAATTGACCGTACCTTCGCTACACCCACAGCCACGCCCACCAGCCATGCCCACCAGGAAACCATGGATCGCAGGCAACTGGGGGTTGGTTCCTGCAGTCCATCGCAGGGACGCTGGGGTGCGGCTGAGCCCAAGGCCGGAAAAGCCTCCGGCGGAGGCTTTTCCGGCCTTGGGCATCAGTGAGGAGCCTGCAAGGGATGGCAGGCAACCGGGGGTTGGCTCCTGCAATCCGTGGCAGGGACGCTGGGGTGCGGCTGAGCCTAAGGCCGGAAAAGCCTCCACCAGAGGCTTTTCCGGTCTTGGGCACCAGCGGGGAGCCTGCAAGGGATCGCAGGCAACTGGGGGTCGGCTCCTACGATCCGTGGCAGGGAATCTGGGGTGCGGCCGAGCCCAAGGCCGGAAAAGCTGGCTTTTCTGGCCTTGGGCACCAGCAGGGAGCCTGCTATGGATCACAGGCAACTGGGAGTCCGCTCCTGCGAGGGGTTCTGCTCCTGTGGTGGATTGCAGGGAGCTGGGGTCCCCTGCCCAATGGGCGGTGTCTTCAATCACAGGGAGCTGGAGGTCCCCTTCCCAGGCCTAAAGCTTTGGCCAGAGGCTTTAGGCCTGGGCAGGACACAGCCGATGATTGGTGTGAACTATAGAGGAAACACCTTTTCTGACTGCACATTGGCTAAGCTTCCTGTATGCCACTGGTAATATTCTTAGTAACTTGGGTAATAAGAATCCAAAAAGGTGATCTAGGGTTTTTCCACCACACTTCTGGAGAAAAAAAACGAAGGTCCGCTGCTGGAGGGCTAAGAAATGTCATATCCTGCCCTAGCCGGTTTGACTCAGTGGATAGAGCCTCAGCCTGCCCACAGCAGGGTCTGGGTTGATTCTGATCAAGGGCATGTACCTAGGTTGCAGGCTCCTCCCTGTTGGGGCCCAGATCAGGGCTCATGCAGGAGGCAACCAATCAAAGTGTTCCTCTCACTTTGATGTTTCCCTCTGTCTTTCCCTTTCTCTTCCACATTCTCTAAAAGTCAATGGAAACATATCCTTAGGTGAGGATTAAAAAAGAAAGAAAGAAAGAAAGAAATGCATATCCTATGAAAGACACATCTTGAAAATGCCTAAAGAAAGTTGTCATTTTTTCTTGGTGAAGGGACTGGAGTCGTGTTGATGAAAACACCTTTGTGGCTGTGGTGACTGACAGTGGCTGCAGCAGCAGGGTGATGGGGCTGGTGCCTTCCTCTGACCAGCCCGGTTGCCTCCCACAAAGGGAGGCCAGACTGTGGCTTAGGCCCGCTTCCCATGGGGATCGGGCCTAAGCCATCAGTAGGACATCCCCTGAAGGCTCCCAGTATGTGAGAGGGGGCAGGTTGGGCTGAGGGACCCCCACCCCCAGTGCACGAATTTCGTGCACCGGGCCCCTAGTTTTACTATAAACATCTCAAAAACAGATAATAGTAAAAAGCAGTAAAATAACTAGAAAGTGAAGATTCTGATTATTTAATTCCTTTGTTTTATATATAACTTATTTAATTATAAGTTTATAGACTTTAACTTTTAATAACAACTGTATCTGAAAATTGGCTAGTAAAATTCCAAGAATTTTAATGATTGCCCTAGCTCATGAACCAGTCTGAACCAGTTCCAGTATCCCACTAGTGATCGTTTGCATGATTCCTGTGAAGAAAAGGTAGTTAAGAAATAATAACTTGAAGTTATTGTAATATAGAGAGCTGACATGTGAAATCAAGGTTCTGCCATGGCATCAGTATGATTTATCTAAAACAATATGCTCAATAAATAGAGCTAGCTGGATATTCAGCATTAGATACACTCAAATTTGAATGGCTTTACTTCATAGTTTGGCAAGTTTTAGATTATTCACCATTTTGGATTTTTCAAATCCACTCGTCTCTTTTATTAGTGCAAGTGATTGAGAGGTTATTTTATCACATTTACAAAAAGTGTAATTTCCATAAGCTTTATATTTTAGTTAGAAAAGGAAGCAAATGCTGAATCTCTGAAAGCCTTTTCTGCTCCTTCATTCATGTGTGTGATTAAAATCTGACTTCCATTTCTTCACATTATAAATTCTATCAGAATCTCTTTCACGCTTTAATAATCTTCTAAAAAACTATACTAGACAAAGTGGGACAGTGAACACTAGGAATATGCTGTTTATCTCAGACACACTGCTGTCTTTCATTGAATATTGAATATGTCTTGGCTAAGAAATAGGCATAAAGGAAATAACAGTGAAAAACGCTTTTGATATTTTTACTTTATGTATTTGGCATTGAATGCAGAAGTGTCTGCTTGTTGGCTTTCTGGTGACCCAAATTCTTACGTGCTTTAAACAATAAAGCAATGGATAAATGAGAGTAATTGCTGAATAAATTAAGTTGAAAACCGTGTAGCAATAATGTCATTAAGTAATTATTTTGTCTTCGATGCTATGTTGAGTACAGATTTATTACTTTTAAACATTGCGCAGTTGTGAAAACCTATCAGTTTTCTCAGTATACATTTTCAGTTGCAGTGTCTTCATCTCTTAAAATGAGCAAACAAAAACATATTATGTGAGATATAGTACACCAAACGTGTTTCTAAGGAATTGGTTCAAAGAAAAGAAATAATGAGTGAGACTAATAAACAAGAAAAAGATAGTCTGGAGCTCAGGAGAAAAATCATCAGAATTGCCTGAAAATAATGAAGTAATGAAAATAAGTCTACATTAGTTGTCTGCGATGTCAAAAATGGAAGATTTTGCAATTAACTCTGGACTGAACTTCTCGTAAATGTCCAGGTTGAAGTTAGTGTACCATCTGTAGGTGGTGGTTTGTTCTTTTTGGTGATTACAGATCACAGGGTCATCCCTTTTTGCTCTAATGGGGCTCAGAAGCCACCTGTAACCATGGTCACAGAGGATACTTGCGGGACTAGGGATTAGCCTAAATGAGAAAGAGAAAGATTTGATTAATGCTAGACTTATCAACGTCAGAAGCAGATGAGGAGCGGGAGATGCAATTGGTCTAGAAAAAGAGAAAAGCTTAGTCCTCTGAGGGAGGAAAGTAAAGGAGAACAGAACTGCTACAGCTGGCAGCTCACATGGAAAGGGAAGCAGAATGAAAGAAATGGACCAGAGACCTTGGGTTACAGTTATAGGCGTGGCCTGAGGCAGGGGCCAATAGGCATGAGGCAGGCATATGACGTCATATTGATGTCAATGATAAAGATGCCTTGAGTGGGCTCTGTAAGACTAGTTGAATGTATAATATATGTCAATCAAGGAGAAAAATTAAATAAATATGTGAGATGGGCATTTTGCAATCAGGATAGGTAAAATGTATTTACATCAGAATAGAACTATGGTTAGATTTGGACAAATTAACAGAAGAAATCATGAAACTATTGGACTCATACTCTTTTCTTATATGAGATGTGGGGGTAGGGAGGTAAGAGGGTAAACAGGAAAAACAAGTCATCGTGACAGTTTATTTCAAGAGACCCTCATGAGATCTGGACTGTAAAAAGCAGGAAATGCTTGGGGAAAAGCGATAAACTTTTATTGCCTATTCAAAAAAGTAGATTAACTCCTAGGTCTGAGGCTGAGCTTGTGGGAGGAATAGTAGGGGGAAAAAAGTGAGTTTCAAGTCAGGAAAGTCTAGACTCAAATTGATTTGCAATTTATTAGCAGAGAATTCTTAGAAAAATTAAGTAATCTGAGCATTGATTTCCTCATTTTAAAAGTGGGACTAAAAATACTTACCATGAGGATTAAAGGTAACCAGATAGGCAATGCACCTGGCACAGAAGAGGAGTTTAATAAACAGTTGTCTTGTAACTGAGTGGACTGTTCAGTGTGGGAGACTCTCTCCATCAGAGTTGAGGAGCACTTTTAAGAATTCCCCACGGCAAAACCTGCCCCACAGTCCAGGTGATCAGAAATTCCTGAACACCTCATGGTACTCCCTCCTTAGTTCCCAATTTGGGCCCTTCCTTTGGTAATGGCTATTAAATTCTAGAAAGGCTCAGGATTTTCAGAGCAACTGGTCCTTGATTCTGGTTCATGCCTGCCTTATTCACTCTTTTTCCTATTCCATTCATTTCCCTAGTTTTCTTCTCTGAGTTCACTGGATGAAATGAAATCTTTAGCCTGTCCTCTACCCCAGAAATATTTAGGTGCTCTATGAGTGTGTGAGTGTGTGTGTGTGTGTGTGTGTGTGTGTGTGTGCATGTGTGTCTAATCTGTAACACTCAGGCCATGACTTATTAAAGTGGTTCTCTTTTATTTTATTTTTAAAAAAATCTTTATTGGTGAAAGTATTGCAGATTCCCCTCTTACCTCCCCCCATCACCCCATTCCACCCTGTTCCCACCTGCCCCAGGCCTTCACCACCTTACTGTCTGTGTCCTTAGGTAATGCATATATGCATATAAGATCTTTAGTTAATCTTTTCCAGCCCCTCCCCCACGTTTTCCCTCTGAGAATTGTCAGTCTGTTCCATGTTTCCATGCCTTTGATTCTATTTTATTCATCAGTTTATTTTTCATTAGATTTCTTGTTCACTTATTTTGATTTTTAGATTCAACTAGAGGCCCAATGCATAAATTTGTGCACGGGGTGGATCAGCCAGGCTGGCTGTGGGGAGGGGACATAGGAGGTTGGCCAGCCAGCACCGCCCCCTAGTTGAACTCCCAGTCAAGGGGACAATTTGCATATTAGCCTTTTATTATATGGGATTGTTGATAGATATGTATTTATTGCCATTTTATTGTTCATATTTTTTATCTCTCCTTCTTCTTCTTCTTAGTCTTCATCTTCTTTTTCTTTCTCTTCTTAAAGAATACCTTTCACCCTAGCTAGTTTGGCTCAGTGGATAGAGCTTTGGCCTCCAGCCTGAAGGGTCCCAGGTTGGATTCCAGTAAAGGGCACATGCTGGATTGTGGGCTCAATCCCCAGTATGGGGAGTGCAGAAGGCAGCTGATCAATGATTCTCTCTCATCATTTATATTTCTATCTCTCTCTCCCTCTCTTCCTCTCTGAAATAAAAAATAATAATAATTTTTTAAAAAGAGTACCCTTCAACATTTTATATAATACTGATTTGGTAGTGATGAACTCCTTTAGCTTTTTCTTGTCTGTGAAGCTCTTTATCTGACCTTCAATTCTAAATGATAGCTTTGCTTGGTAATCTTGGTTGTAGGTCCTTGATATTCATCATTTGAATATTTCTTGCCACTCCCTTCTGGCCTGCAAAGTTTCTGTTGAGAAATCAACTGACAGTCATGTGGGTAATTAATTGCTTTTCTCTTGCTGCTTTTAAGATTCTTTCTTTGCCTTTAACCCTTGGCATTTTAATTATGATGTGTCTTGGTGAGGGCCTCTTTGGGTTCCTCTTGATTGGGACTCAGGGTTTCCTGGACTTGTAAATCTATTTCTTTTACCAGGTAGGGTAAGTTTTATGTCATTATTTCTTCAAACAGGTTTTCAATATCTTGCTCTCTCTCTTCTTCTGGCACCCCCATAATGCAAATGTTGGTATGCTTGAAGTTAAGAGGGCCTTAACATTATCTTCATATTTTTGGATTCTTTTTGCTCTTCTGATTCGGTATTTTTTGCTTTCGCATATTCCAAATTGTTGATTTGATTCTCAAAATCCTCTACTCTACTGTTGAATCCATGTAAATTATTCTTTATTTCAATTAGTGTATGCTTAATTTCTGACTGGTCCTATTTCATGTCTTTGAAATTCTCACTGAGATCCTTGAAAGTCTTACTAAGTCCCTTGAAGCTCTCTTTGAGTTCCTTGGATCTCTCATTAGATCCTTGAGCAACCTTATAACCATTGTTTTGAACTCTATATCCAGTAGTTTGCTTGCTTCCATTTCATTTATTTCTCTTTCTGGAGATTTCTTCTATTCTTTCATTTCACGTTTCTTTGTCTTCACATTTTGGCTGCTTCCTTATGTTTGTTTATACATATTAGGTAGAGCTGCTATGTCTCCTGGAATTGGTAGAATGGCCTTGTGTAGTAGGTGTCCTATAGGTCCCAGTGGCTCAGCCTCCCCAGTCACCTGAGCTGGGCACTCTACTAGTAGGTGGGCTGTGTGCACAATCTTGTTGTAGTTGAGCCTTGATTGCTCTTGGTGTCACTGGGAGGAGTTGACCTACAGGCCAATTGGCTGTGAGGACCAGCTGTGACAACAGTGGAAGAACTGCTGTGGAGGATACACCTATGGAGCAGGACTTGCTTCAGTGGGGCTTTGGTGCTTACTGAGTCTGCCCCTTGAGTGTGTCCCTTGTGGATGTGTAGAGTTGTAATCTTGTATGGTCTCAAGCTGTCCACTGGTGCACTGGCTCTGGGACCTCTTGGTAGATGCAAACTCAACCACAAGCTACAGAGCACAAGCTACAGAGCAATCTGCCAATGGCTGATATTTGTATTGGGCTTGGAAGTGCCCAGGCAAGGCCAAGCTGTGAAGCAAGTCAGGCTGGTGCTAGTGTCAGGTTTTAGGCCTCTTATTGATAGGTATAGGGCATGCTGACACCAGCTGCTGCTTGTTTAAGAGATTTTAGGAAAGTCTGAAGCCTGAGCCAGGACAGGCCATTCATATAGAAAAGCTGCTGCAAACAGCTTGGGTGAGGCTGCAAGTTGGAAGGGGTGGGGTCTCAGGGAATCATCAGAGTGGGAGGAACAGTGATTGGCAGCCAAACTGATGAAAACTCAGATATGGCTGCCAGTCACAGCGTAGTGTTTCAGCTCTGCAATGGGGGAGGTCCCAGCACAGGAACAATGACCTCTGAGAGCACCTCCATCTGGGAGAAAACTGCCCTCGAGTTCCTGCCCCAATGTCAGGTAATCTAGTTCCTCCCCGTGTGTCTCTGGTTCCCCCAATGCCACCCAGTGCTGGAGCTCAGAGGTACTGGGACCCTATAAGTTCGTGTGCCAGCCCTTTAAGAGGGACTGCCTGAGTCTTCAGAAGTTTCTGTGTTACTCAGCCACAATCCCCACTGTTTTTTTGTTTGTTTGTTTTTAATCTTTACCAAGGATATTTTTCCATTGATTTTAGAGAGAGGGAAAGAGAGAGGGAAAGACAGGGAGAAATATTAATGTGAGAGAAACACATTAATTGGTTGCCTCCTGCACAAGCCCCAACCAGGGCAAGGAGGAGCCTGTAACTGAGGTACGTGCCCTTGACCGCAATCAAACCTGGGACCCTTTGGTTCACAGACCGATGCTCTATCCACTGAGCCAAACTGGCTAGGGCCCCGCTGGTTTTTATAGCCTGAAGTTGTGGGGACTTTTCTTCTCAGCTCTGGAACCCTGGGCTGGGGGTCTGGTGTGGGGCTTGGTCTCCTTGCTTCTTATGAGAGGTCTCCACAGCAGGAGATATCCCTCCCGACTGAAAAAACAACACCACCACCACACCTGGTTGTTGGATCAGCCTGTTCCCAGCTCTTGTCCCTCCTACTAGTCTCAGTGTGCTTTCTTCTTTACTTCTCCAGTTGTAGGACTTCCATTCAGCAGCTTTCAGGCGGTTCTGAATGATGGTTGTTCTGTATTTTAGTTATAATTTTGATGTGGTTGTGGCAGGTGGTGGGTACAGGCATTTACCTACACCGCCATCTTGGTTCTCTACCTAAAGTGGTTCTTTTTTTAAAAAAAACTGTGTAAATATTAAAGATTTACTTAAGTAATATCACTTAAGGAGGGGCAGGGGCAGAGAGGGTGAGGATTTCTCAGGTTAGACACTTTCTGCTCTCAGTAAATAGAGTTAGAGAGTGTTTTGTTCAGGGTATGACTTGCTAATTGCCATAACAACAACTCACAATAATAAAAGAAGCCTGGCCAGCATGGCTCAGTGGTTGAGCATTGGCTTATGAACCAGGAGGTCATGGTCAGAGCACATCCCCAGGTTGCAAGCTTGATCCCCACTGTGGGGTATGCAGGAGGCAGCTGATCAATGAATCTCTCTCATCATTGATGTTCCTCTCTCTCTCTCTCCCTTTTTCTCTGGAAAAAAAAATATATGTATGTATGATCTCTGAATGCATAATAATCTGAGTGGCCAGATTAAATAAATAAATAAATTAAATAAATTAATTAATTAATTAATTAATTAAATAAATCTAATATATATATTAGAGGCCCGGTGCATGAATTTGTGCATGGGTGGGGTCCGGCCAGCTTGGCCAGGGGGAGGGGACATGGGCAGTTGGCTGCCTGCCTGCTGGTCGAACTCCTGGTCGAGGGGACAATTTGCATATTAGCCTTTTATTATATAGGATATACACTGAGTGGCCAGATTATTATGTGTTCAGAGATCATAATAATCTGGCCACTCAGTGTATATAAATATTAAATAAATAAATAAAAGGATTTGCCACTCATGCAAATTCCAAAGGTCTTTTTTTTATCTAGTGGACAGGTTCTCCTGTGTGGTTCCTTCCATCTTGAGTCTCTATTATCTCAACCGGTAGCATCCATGGTCACCTTGGATGGTGGAGAGAGAGAATTGCTACATTCCACAGATCTGAGCTAGCTACACTACTCCACCTAGATAGGCAGGATATGTAATCTCCCTCAATGCCCAGGAGGAAAATGAAATGGCTAGGAAAGTGAAATGAAAGGTCAAGACAGCATCATCATGCCACAAAAATGATTCAGAGAAATATTCTGAAATATTCCCTCTTTCCCCAAAGCCAATGGCTTATAGAATAACAGCTTGCTTCTGAATACAAAATGAAATTTGGAAGACAGAAATTCAATTATATTTTCACAGCATAGTGTTCCAATGTACCCAAAATTTCTGGCATAACCATAAAATAAAAATTTAATGAATTACCCAGAGACACAGCTTCAAAAAAAAAAAAAAAAAAAAGCTCTTATTTAAGACATAAACACTATTTTGACACAATTAAGATGCTGAGAATATAGAACTTAATTTCAGGTTAATAAAATTACATTAGAAATCTGTAATTGTTATTTTAAGCTTAGGATAGCCAGAATGGCCTTTTTTTTTTTTCCATGTAGTTTTAAGCATAGAATGTACTACAATAATGATTTGTCAGATTTGCTTGCCTGTGATATTTCCTTCATCAGTCTCCTGGCCTAGACAGTGCAAACACTAATATATAAAGATGAAGAGCAAGATGGCTTGTATTGATCATAAGATTTGAAGGGAAAGCCAGATCTTATCTATCTGCACCCCCTTTTGAGGCTAAATTATATCAGACAAAAACATAAAGATGATCAATATCCTCTTTGTACCTCCTAACCACTAGAGGTTGAGTGGTAATAGATGTTTCAACATGAATTCTATAACCCTCTGATCTTTAAAATTTGAATAGTTAGCCCATTTAAGGTTTACTGAATAAAATAATGTGTAAACAAATGAGCAAATTTCATGATTATATTAAAGGATTCTTTGGTAAATAGTCAATCATGCATTTATCCAGAAGGAAACATCTGACTTATAGAAACACAGTTTAAAAAAAAAAAATGGCTACCTTCATTCATCCTTCTACCACACCTATCTATAAAAACAAACACGTCCCATTCAAGGAAGAATATTTAGCTCTCTGTTAGCAACAGAAAGAACACTTCCCCAGCAACAGGAAAACCCGAAAAGGACATCTATTTTTAAAAATAAAATGTGAAGCCCTCAGCATTTTGGCGATTTAGTGAACAAGATAAATGTTATCCATTTAAATTAGGTGAATGTCCTATAGCTTTCAAGAATAAATGGCCTGATTTTACATGCCTTGTATTTGATTATTTACTTTGGTTTTTATACACTAGACCTTTTCCTGACATTTCTGCTGATTTCTCTGTTCATGTGTATTTACACACATGACCATGATTAGGTAGGAGGTGTTTCATTTTAAGTGGAAATGTGGTAAGTCAAGTTCATTACCGTATGCAAAAACAGTTCACAGTAGTGTGTATCTCTGCTTGGTAGCAAGGTTTTTTAAAAAGGTGATGATGAATATACTTCTTGAAGGAAAGAGACCAGAAAATTATCTGTAACTTACTTACTATTATAAGCAACACAGTTTTAAAATCGAAAGAAACCTTAAAGATCATTTGATCTTGAGCCACAAGGCATTGCCCAATGCTTCAAATGACAACCGGCCTCTTAATGTATGTAACATATTAGTGTTAACCTAATTAAAAGTTTAAAGTTCTCAACTTTACAGAACAAGACTCTGCAGCTTAACCAATGATGAATTTTCACTCTAAGGTTTAAACCTATTTAATTGCAAAGACAGAACCAAAATGCAAATCTTCTCCAGCTTTTATTCTTTTCATTCAACAGCCAATATTACTGGGCATATATCTATTAGTTCTTCAACTTAATTGTGTGTACAAATGTTACAAATACAGTAGTTTTAAATTTAAAATTTTTATTGAAAACAGAAAGGTCACCATATATGTAAGGATGAAGGCAGGCCAAAGTAACTTTTTTTTATTATTATTACCATTTAAAAACAATAGTGATTCTTAGAACAATCTTACTTTTTTTGCCTTAGTCATTAAGTTTAGTAAAGTAGGAAGCAATATAACAACAGTCTTTGATTTCACCCTTACTCTGTAAAGATGGAACTAGCTGAGGTAAGCCTTAAATATGGGGATGTATTAAGTTTTGTCTTTGAGCACGGATTCCTTTTCTCATTTCCTCCTTTGGCTGAAGGCAAAAACAGAAGGCCAAAAGCTCATTACAATTCTTATGATTCACATTTGAAATTGGGGACAAGATCATTGAAAAATTTTAGTGTTTTAAAGTTAACTGATTCATTACATGTAAAGACACATTATATATATATATATAATTCTGAATTATGTAACTATACAGCATATATATAAACATATATATGTATGTATATATTTATTTTTTTCATTCAATATTGACTCTACTACTAGTTGTGTTAACTTGGGCAAAAAAAATTTTTACTTTCTGAACCTCAGTTTTCTCATTTGTAAAATGGGAATAATAACAGTTCCTATCTTATAGGATTGTTATGAAGCACTTAGCACAGAGCCTGGCACATGGTAAAAACAATACTAGTTATTATAGAGAATTATATATGTATTATATATGTATATATATAATATCCTTATTGATATTTTTATATACAAGTGAAGTTTTTCTATAAAATCATCACTTGTTTGATAAAAATGTAAAAGTAATTTTATTATGCATTTCCCTTTATGTTTTAGGGCTATGAAACTAGTCTGTATGATATAACATACATTTATCAAAAGTCAGCACAAAGAGTGACACAATTTTAAAAATCAAATCATTTAGGAGGTTGTGGAATCTCAAGAAAGAAAGCGGACTGCAACAAGAGAATCTAACAGTATTAAAATTTATGAAACAACCTCACTGAAGAGGGTGGGGGAGAAGGTGCTAAACTAAGCAATTTTTGGAAATAATTTAAGTTTGTAAGACAAAAACAAAAGGAACTGTGTATAGACATTGTACTCTAGTTCTGTGGTCGGCAAACTGCGGCTTGAGAGCCACATGCGGCTCTTTGGCCCCTTGAGTGTGGCTCTTCACAAAATACCACAGCCTGGGTGAGTCTATTTTGAAGAAGTGGCGTTAGAAGAAGTTTAAGTTTAAAAAATTTGGCTCTCAAAAGAAATTTCAATCGTTGTACTGTTGATATTTGGCTCTGTTGACTAATAAGTTTGCCGACCACTGCACTAGTTGATAGAGCTGTTTCTCAAGTGGGTATTGGTTAACAGTTCTAGTACTGCTATATACATGTATACTGAAATTGAACAAATAAGTAAATGGATGGCAGATGGTAGGAAACAGGCTTCTCACTGTTGGAGTGGGATTTTACAGATTAGCAAAGGGGAGATGATCCATCCTAGAATGATTCTTCTGGTAATGGGTTCAAGTTGGATACATCAGTAGAATTCATGCTTAGCCTAATATAGATCCAGATAGTTCCAGACAGAAATATTCACAGATAGGTGTGTTTATATAGATTAGTGTACATCCATATATTTCCTTATCAACTGCAAGGTCTGAAAAGAAAGGACACTCCAATTAGTAAAGAACACATCTAGTGCCTACTATATCTTTTTTTTCCCAATTTTTTTAATTAAGGTATTATATGTGTACATATCTTACCATTGCCCCCCCCACTCCCATATATGCCCTCACCCCCCAGAGTTTTGCGTCCATTGGTTATGTTTATATGCATGCATACAAGTCCTTTGGTTGATCTCTTATCTTCCCCACCTCTCCCTAACCTTCCTGCTGTAATTTGACAGACTGTTTGATGCTTTACTGCCTCTGTATCTATCTTTTTGTTCAAATATCTTGATTTCTAATATCATCTATATATATATAAAAGGCTAAGTGACCGACCGTCCATCCGTCTGTCTGTCCGACTGACTGACCGGTACATATGATGCATTCTGGCTGGCTATATATATAAAAGCCTAAGTAATCGTCCAACCATTCAACCATTCATCCGTCTGACCAGTAGCTATGACATGCAATGACCACCAGGGGGCAGAAGCTCAACACAGAAGCTGCTGAGCTACACTGACTTGAGAGCTGCGGTTCTCGGGTGATGCACCCGGAACCAGAGAGCAGGGAGCCTGATTCCGGGGTATGTCATCTTAGAACTGCCCTCTCGCAATCTGGGACTCCTCGGGGGTGTTGGAGAGCTGGTTTTGGCCTGATCCCCACAGGCCAGGACAAGGGGCCCCACTGGTGCACGAATCCATGCACTGGGCCTCTAGCTTAAAAACAAATGTTGAATCGCACATGCACGATACATATAAAGCTCTCACTGGTGCCAATCGCACGTGCGTGTTTCGATTTGTCATTTTGATCGTGAATTTGGTTGTTTTTGTTGACATTCTGAAGCTGAAAGAAAGAGTCGTCGTCGACAGAGTATGTCTAAAGACCAACTATTGGCACAAAAGATTGTGACCTAACATAATCAATGTGAGGATCTGTGGAAGGAGAGGTTGTTCTGATTCCAAGAATTGATTTGTCTGTCTGACACTGGCCTCCCATTTAAATTAATTCCAAGACAGTTTCCCATGATGCCAGCATTTGCGATGACTATTAATAAATCACAAGAACAAACTCTAGACAGAGTACGATTATTCCTACCTGAACCTGTTTTCGGACATGGTCAGTTACATGTTCCTTTCTCTTGAGTTCGAAGGGCGTGTGATGTTAAAATTAAAGTTGTAAATACTTCAACACAAGGGAAATTAGTCAAGCACTCTGAAAGTGTTTTCACTCTTAATGTGGTATACAGGGAGATATTAGAATAAGTTCAATCAATTTGTCAGTCATTGTTTTTATCAATGTTGTTTTTATATCATGTTTTTGTTGTTTTTATATTATGTTTTTGTTGTTTTTATATCATGTCTTTGTTGTTGTTATATCATGTTGTTATTGTTTCTTAATAAATTTATATATTATTTTCATATTCATTTTACTAATTTTCTTTCATCTCTGACACTTCTATTATAGAGAAGTGGCAAATAGCGATATTAAAATATTTCTTCTAATTAATTTCCTTTCAATGTGCATGAATCTGTGCACCGGGCCACTAGTTCTCCAATAAAACAACCAAAGTTCCCTGGAGAAATGGCTGATTCTAAGATTGGGGTATGATGTAGTACCAGAAAGTAAGGAAGTGCTCAAAAACAAACAAAAAACCACCTCACATTGATGGATATTTTAAAAATATAGGACAACTGAAAGAGCTCCCAATGGCCACAGCTGGGACAATTTGAGTAACAAAATAAAATAGTACTGGATTTAACCTAAAATCCTATATAATAAAAGGCTATATGCAAATCCACCAAACGGTGGAATGACCGGTCACTATGACGTGCACTGACCACCAGAGGGCAGACGCTCAATGCAGGAGTTGCCCCTGGTGGTCAGTGTGCTCCCATAGGGGGCACGCTGCTCAGCCAGAAGCCGGGCTCACAGCTGAGGAGTGCAGCAGTGGTGGCAGGAGCCTCTCCCACCTCTGCGACAGTTGGACATCCCCCGAGGGCTCCCGGACTGTGAGAGGGCACAGTCCGGTCTGAGGTAACCCCCTGAGAGCATGAATTTCATGCACCGGGCCTCTAGTATAAAATAAATATCTATAAGTCCACACTCATATAAACAAGTTATTGAATCCATAAAATGGAAAAGAGAAAAATTTCCTATGCAAAATAATTCCAAATAATTAATGTAGATTACCCTCAAGGAGGAGGAGCATAAATCCCTGATCATTAAGTGTGGGCTGCACAAAGTGAATTCCTTCCAAGGAGTATAGTATGGGAAGGAAGAAAAAAGAGTAAGTTTGCAGTGGAGAAACCTGGCAAACACTACCTCAGCCAGGTGGTCTAAGAGGCAACATCAAGAGTCATAAATCATGTTGACAGTATGTATCCTTGATAGGTAACCTGGGGCAAGTTACTAAACCTCTCATGGCCTCTGAGGGTAACATCTACTGATGGTCTTTTTCAATTGTTAAATATATGTAAAATGCCTCCCACAGCACCTGGACCATAATAGGTACTGAAAAATAATATTCATAATTGAGAATTAAATGTTTGAAAAGTGCTCTGGGTCTAATTTTTTTTTGATGTAATAATCTTTTATAAACTATTGGCTGAGGTTGCCAGTGATTTAGTAACACTTTTGAAATATACTACAGACCTCTACATATGTATATGTGTATGTATATGTATATGTATATGTATATGTATAAATAACATGGTCCTTTTGCTTTAGATCTTGGTATTGTTGTGGAGCTTTTATTGAAGACACTTGTGAACATTATTACCATGGCTGCATCTGCTGTTAGCAAAGCTTCATATTATTTGTCTGTGTCCTTTAGGCTTAACTTGCCTCAGTATTTCCTCAAAAAATACAAGAAAAAAGTGCATGCTGGGCTATTTGAAGCTAGATATCAGATCACACATAAATGCCCTCAGATTTCTGCTTACTGCTGCCCTACTAAAGCAATAACAAAGAATCGGGATATCCTGCTGTTGTCTGTTCTTAGTGTCTCCTCTGTTGGCAATGCATTACTTCAATACTGATTCACTGGCTTTGACACTGGACCTTGTTATTGAATGCATCCTACTATTTAATGTTCAGTGTTCAGTAGAGGTGGTAAATGACTCTGCATTATGGGAAACTGGATTAATAATATGGCTTAATAAATCAGAATACTAAATGTGACAATTGTTTGATAGATGCAATTTGCTTGGAAGGTTGATTCTACACTTTTCCAGTTTCTCAAAATGAGTTATAGCAAATTTGTGACACTATTTAGAATTCTTTTGTTTTAAAACTAAAAAATAAGCAAACTGGACATTGTAAATTGTTCTTTGGAGGTTTAGAAATCACTGGCAGTGACCTATTTGAAAGCATCAGACACTTGATCTTTGCCCCTGACCTCTTTTTGTTAATCCTCACCCGAAGATATTTTTCCTTTGATTTCCAGAGAGTGAAAGGGAGTGGGGAAAGACAGAGAGAGAGAGAGAGAGAGAGAGAGAGAGAGAGAGAGAGAGAGAGAGAGAGACAGAGAGAGACAGAGACAGACAGACAGACATTGATTGGTTGCCTCCTGCAAGACCCTGACCAGGGTTGGGGATTGAGCGTGCAACTGAGGTATGTGCCCTTGACCAGAATCGAACCTGGGACCCTTCAGTCCACAGGCCCATGCTCTGTCTACTGCCCCTGACCTCATTTGTCATCCTTTCCTGTGTTAATTGGACAGATTGGACACTCTGTTGGAGAATCAAACCTTTTGCAATGATAGACACAGATGTATCCTTATCATGTATTTAAGATGGATTGTTTTGTTTTGTTTTAAATTTCTGATTGACAGCCAAAGAATCCAGCATCTCAGATCAGCCTGTCTCAGGTTTCCTCTATAATAACTGATAAGATGTTTTTAAGACTACATAGAATAAAACTGCAAACTGCACCAAATTAGGTGCTCACTTTTATTTTTTTTTTAAAGCTAGCTGTTTCTGTGAGCATTCTTTCCCGGCTATGTAACTCCTAAATCTCCATAACTCTCTGAAATGACATTCCTTATTCACGTTGTTGTTTCCCTTGCTAGCAAATAATGTGATGCGTGCTTAAAATAGGTTTGCTTTTAACATGTTTTATCATCTCCCACTCCTATTACCACCACTGAAAATATATGCAGTGTGTAAGGTGAAGGGAAAGGTATAAGTAACACATGACATAAACTTTTCTCCAGCAGTCTTGGTGACAATAAAAGTAATTCCCCCATAATTGCAAGATAAGAACATGCAATGACAAAATATTTTTAAAAATTATCCTTTCAACATTAGGATTTTTAAAAAAATCAATGTTAATTAGGCCTTTTCCTTTTGGAGTCTTTTAGGAAGTGATTTGCCCATTCATTTAAGAAATATTGTCTACTATGTGCTATTGCACTATTCTTGAATTCTAGAATAGGTGCTGAGGAAATATCTTTGAACAAAACAGAAAAATCCTGACCTCATGTAACTTAAACAGACAATAAGAAAAACAGTATTTATGTTAGAAGGTGTAAGTGCTAGGAAAAAAAAAACAAAAAACAAGGGAGTATACTGGGGAAGGGACAGCATTTTAAATGAGATGGTCCGAGTAGGCTTCCTTGAAAAGGGTGATATTTGAGCAAAGATGGGACAGAAGCGAGGGAGCTAGTCATGGGGGCATCTAGTGGAAAGATCGTTCCAGATAAAGAGAATATAGTCAGTGCAAAGACCCCAGGGCGAGAGGATTCCCGGTTGTTCTAGGAGCAGGGTGCTGGAACAAAGTGCTTAGTAGAAACGAGGTCAGAGAGGTGACTGTAGGAACTTGGTAGGAATGTTTTTTAGGTCACAGAAAGGACGCTGGCTGTGAAAGCTGGGAGCTGATGGTTTTGGCTTGATCTAAGGTCCACAGACACACTTCTCAATGTTAAAAGCATATCCATGTCATGTTACAGGTTGATGTCTCAAGTTGTGTCTGTATCACCCTTAAAATAAGTGAAAATGCCTTGCTTGTGGAATTGGGAAAACATGTAGAAAATCAAATATTAGGTCAGACACCTAAATTACAGTTTTAATTCACTAGCTAGGATCTTAAATATTAATGAGCCTTCTTCTCTGTTTTATTTACAGGTTGGAAGAGTATCTTTTTCCAGGTTCCTGTTGTCTCTAGTTATCTCTTGGTTTCCCTTAATATCTCAGTCTAGGTAGTTATTTTCCAATCTTATTTCCTATTCATGGTTTACTCTGTCACATTTTACCAGGAACACGTTTTATGGTGTTGCAGAGGCCAGAATTCTGCTGGCCCAGGAAGTATGGAAATTATGTATGGGATGTAGAGTAAAACAACAAAAACCCTACTTGTCCTCAATTAGTAGAATCAAGTAAAACCAGGATTTTTCTTTAATGTCTGGCTGGCTACGGAAAGGAACCATTCTGTTCCCTTGGTGAGGACACAGCAGCAGAGAGATGACAGTCACGTATTAAGTAAATCTCCCTTTCCCAGGAGTACTGGTATCAAGGAAGGGGGGTTGAGGTGGGGGAGACGCTGGCAAAGGGAACCACCTGGCCTTAAGTGTTGCAAAATGCCTTGTGTTATCCCTTGCAAATAAGGCCTGGAAAGGTTCTCTGTGTCAACTCTGGAAATGTACTTCTGGGTTCCTGGGAAGATGGTCTCTGCAATAGGGCAGCACACTTTGGCAGCAGGTCCAGGTCAACCAACACCTGGGAGCCAGAGGCGGGTTCAGATGGAGGGGCTGCTAGGCACACCGCGTTCCGGGAATCGGTCCCCTAGAAGTTGGGAATGTTTGCAATGACACCTGCTGAAGCCTGCTCACCCCGGTAACTCAAAAACAGCCGGTCAAGAAGCCAGTGAAGCTGTAGAGATGGCTGTTAGAAAACAAAAGTGGCTTTTTTTTTTTTTTTTTTTTTTTTTTGCAGAGGTCTCCAAGCCCCCGCTGGTATGCAGGTGGCTGGCCAATCAACCGATCGGCGACAGCCCGGACCGCGGGGATCTGGGTGAAGATGATACGCCCCTATCACTTCCACGACCTGTCGCGCACCCCAGCAGCGACCGCGCCGAGGATCCGTAAGGACGGAGGAAAGTTTCTGTCCAAGTTCGGGAGAGAGTGGCGGAGCCGGGAGAAGTTGCGGGTCGTCTTTAAGCCTCAGACCGTGGAGGACAGAGCCGAACCTGCCGCGTGCATCTCCGGCCGCCGCCGCCCAGGGCAATGCGAAAGGGAAGCGTTCCTACAGGACACCCGCCGCCTGGTCCCCGCGACCCGCGAGCTCCGCAGCGCCGTCCGCCGCGGGCTCGGCCTCTGCCGGTCTCACCGCTCCACCCCAGGGCCGGCCGACCCCGGCGAGCGGCGGAGGACGAGCGGTTCCCGCAGGCGAGCGCGCCGGGTGCCCGGCTGGCCTGGCGCGGGGCCCTCTCTCCACTGCCCGCGGCCCCTCATCGGCCTGGGCGCCCAGCTCCCGGGCCCCCGTCGTCGCCGCCACCGCCGCCGCCGCCGCCCCGCGGGCCTCCGGACGCCCGTCTCCGCTCCCCCACGCGCCGGCGCAGTGGAGACCATCACGAGACGCCGGCGGCTCCCGCGCCCGCCAATGGGAGAGCACGTCGCGGGGAGACGCGGACGTCGCTCTTCCAAGATGGCGGCGCGTCCGTCGCGAGCTGCCGGGCCGGGGGGAAGCCAGCGAAGCCGAGTAAAGCCGCCGCCCGGGAAAGGACTGAAGGGGCTGCTGCCGCCGTTGGCGGCGGCTCGGGCAGTTTCCGCTGCTGCTACGGCTGCTGCCATGCGGCGAGGCTAGGGAGGAGCTCACTCCCCCGGGGTGTAATAATGTTAACGGAGGTAAGCGGCGGCGGCGGCGGCCGGTGTTTACCTGTGACCTGGGGAAGGGGCCGGCGCCGGCCCGGCGGAGGACAGCACGGCCCGCGCCGGCGGGCCGGCCCTCGGAGGCGGGCCGCGGGGCCGGAGGAGCAGCGGGGATCCCACAAGTGCCCCCTGAGGGGAGCCGTGCTGACTCAACAGAGTCCCGCCGCCTCCCGCTGCCCGCGCGCTCTTCTTTCGCAGTTGCCGCTGGCCCGTCCCCCGGCTCCGCTCTCCCTCCGGCGGTCGCCAGCCTCCCAACTCGCCACGCTCCCTTCGCGGTGTCCCTTCCACGCTGCTCGGTGGCATCGTGGGTCTCGGCGTTGCCGCCGGTCCCCGCTGCCCCCGGTTTGCTCGAGGTCTCCCTCCTCTTCCCTTCCTTTCCCTTCCCTTCCCCGGTCTCGGCCTCCGCGGCCCTCCTCCGCCTCCATGCGCGGTCAGCATCCTGCGTTTGTCACTCGGCCAGACCGGCGTGGGTCCCACCCGACCCGTGACTGCTTCGTGGCGTGGACCTGCTCTCTCTCTCCTCCAGCGAAAGGGAGCTGGGCGACCCCCACCCTCACCCCCACCCCCGGTCACCTCTCGCTGACACCGTGGGAAGGAATGAGAAAGTTCTGTTGAACACCCACCCTCTTGGTTGCTTGAGGCTCCCTGGGTGCTCTCCCCCCCCCCCCCCCCTCGGGACCATGTTCCTGGGACCTGAACTGGAAATGGGGCAGCTGTAACTAGCCAGCCAGTTTCCCTTCCTAGTGCCCAGTGCCCATGGCAAAAAGCAGACTTTTTGTTTGTTTTTTTGCGAAGTAAGAGTTTGCCTTTACTAGCAGCGCTTGGAAGGACGCGGTGGACGTAGCCAGGCCCTGGACACGGTGAACCCAGTTGTGTGGAGTGGTGGGTGCCGGTGTAGGCATCACTGAAGGTGCACTCCGCAGCTTGTGGGTTTAAGGGAAACATCTTCAAAGCTCCTCAGCTGAAGTCCTGGGAGGATTCCGGGGTCAGCTCTCAGGGACTACTAGCTTGGGCATCTTTGGGGCTGAGCTATGAACTATAAGGGTAGGAAACCATTTAAAGGGGCCATGGGAAGTATTTTTATTTGGGCCCAAAAGGAACATAAAAATGTTGGTAGAGGAGTGTGGAAATTTGATAATAAAGGATTTCCTTGCCTTTTCCAACTTGGCTACCTCTGAGGAACTTCCTACCTGGGTGATTCTTGGTACTGAATAATCTATGCACAGAGCCTGGCATATGATTTGTTTATGCAATACGTACTGATTGATTTTTAATTCATCAACTGCTTATTTCTAGTAGTTTGTAGTTCGCTCTGTATTTCTAAATTCCCCCGATTTTTCATTCCTGGAGTCTTATTTCATTCCCGAAGATTGTGGTCTATAATAAGCTTGGGTTGTCATTAGCACTATCAGGTTTAAACAAAAAAAAAAACACCTTAGAAGTAGCAGAAGTTCTATTTTTACCCGCAGTGTGATGTTTTGGTGGGAATCACTAGCCTTATAAGTTTCCACTGTTGTCTCTAATGTACAGTCTTTTTTGAGATAATCTCTTGATTAAATTTGGCTTGGGTTAGCACATGAACTCATTGTGTTTGCTAGTAAAATAAATAGATTAGTGTCTTGATTTGGAAAGATGGAACTTTCTAAGCTTTTGTATTTTAAAATAATTTTGTTTCGGCGACATATCTTCAGCAGTAAGTCAGTGATAGTAGTAAGAGGCACTATAGTGCTTTGTGTGTACTGGGCATCGCTTATAAGAGGCAGTGCCAGGGTTCCAGCGAAGCCTGCTAACCACCACACTGGAGTGCCTCTAGATTAAAAGGTACTTGGGTCTTATCTATGGTTTTAGTAGTCATCGTATAGATTATAAAACTGAAGTCCAGAGACTTGTCCAAGGTCAAGCAATTACTAGTGGCAAAGGTGAAACTAGAATCCCATTTCCTACTCGGTAAGGAACTCTGATTTCTCAATGAGTAGTTTTCAGCTCTTTTGATAGAGTTTAAAATAGGCTACTTGTCTGAATATGGTCAGTAAATAAACTGGGAAAGTTATCATTACTTGAGGAAAACTTTTTGCTTTACTTCTAGCTTTTTTGTTTGTTTGAACAAGGCTCAAAAATAGTCCTATTTTGAAATATTTTAGATACACAAATTTTACTCATTGTTAACTACTAAAAAATTAGTAGTGTGGGACTCCTTTTTACTGCTATCTTTTAGTGCTAACTTTAGATAAGAAAATTTTAGGAGATGTGATTTAATTTGTGTTAGATATTAAAATGTATAATGAAAAACTATATTTTGAACGATTCTTATGTTCAACAAGCATATACTGTGCTCAGATTGTACCATCTGCTTGGTTCTTTTATGTTTTGACATTGAAGTAGGTGATATTATCTCCATTAGCCTGATGAGAAGACCAAGATTGAGAGTTTATAAAGAGGCTTGCTTGTAATAAGTGGTGGAGCCAGCTGTCACACCTAAGTCCTCTTATTCCACATTGTGTGCTGTGTTTGCGCTCAGTATGGAATGCATCATAAAATTTTTGTGGCTGATAATCAGCAATATACTATTTTTAGTTGTTTTTCTTTTTAACCAAGGTGGGGATTCCAAGTATGTAGACAAATAATAACAAAGTGATAAACATTTATAAGAAACTCCAGTTTTGCTTTTTGTCATAATAGATCTTTGAAACCTTTTCTTAACCAAGGTGGGGATTCCATGTATGTAGACAAATAATAACATAGTGATAAACATTTATATGAAACTTCAGTTTTGCTTTTTGTCAGAGTAGATCTTTGAAACCTTTTCAGAAATGAGAAACCATGCAAGTGATCAACTAAGGGCTATGCTAAGTTAAAAGAGAAAATTGGTCAATTGAGCAAATATGTACAATGAACTTTGAAACTTGAAAATATGATAGATTAGTGTGAATTGAAAGTCGTATTGCTCCAAAAGGTCGTATTGCCTTTTTTTGTTTTGTTTTTTAATGTCTGTTAAAATTTCCTCTCCTACTGTCTTTGCCCCTGTTAGGAATTCTTACTCTTAATGTTACTCCTATGATATCTGACAAAAAATTTGTCACAGTAGACTTGAAAGTTATTTGTTTAATCCCCCCTCACCTTCTAACTCCTCATCCCCATTTTAAAAATAAGAATTAACTTCCATATATCAGAATTAGTTAGATATGGGATATTTACCTGATAATTTGTTTCATCCAAATTTTCACAACATTGAATATAAGAAAATATTTATCAGTGAGTTTTTGTTAAACATACTTTTAAACTATTTTTTAATGTTTCAAAAGCTAATAGGGTTATTCTGAGCATTTATTATAACAGAGAATGAAGGTATAGAAGATGTAGGAAAAAATGCTAAATTTATACTAATGCTCTGGAGGTTGTTTTTGCATAAAAACCAATTACCAGCCTATTGACACTTGTCTTGTGCTTTTAAAAATAGTGAATACAAATTGTAGTTATTTAAACTTGTTAGTTTGGGTTGTGTGCAAACGTGGGGAATTAGATAATGTTAAAAATCGTTTATATTTGTGTTACTTCCATCAGATTTATTGATTTTTATATATTAGCACTAATTCTTGACTTTATGATTAACAAATATGATACAGATGAGAAAAGATATAAACTGCAGCACTTTTATTTTATTTTTCTTATGTGTCCAAAGACAGGGAACCATAGGCAAGCCCTTGTAGGAGAGTTAAACTGCAACACTTTTAGAAGTCCCAGGTTAATAGTTGTTAAGGGAGTAAAATTTTGTGGTTCAAATAAATTTGGAATATATTTGCCTAAAGGAAGTTAAATAGATTTCTTTTCTGGAGAAGCTCATAGCTTTTGATAAGTGATTTACTTACAAAGGTGATAGAATTTGCATTATATTGCAAAGTTGTTTAACTTATTGGTTTTGGCAAACTCTCACTAATATGGAGAGTTACAGAATTTCTTGTATTTTATTTTAGGAAATCCTGAGTGTTGATGAGTTGTTCATCAAGGAAGGGGCTCTGGACTTGCAGGGATCTTTTATACAGACACAATCTCTCTCTTTCTCTCTCTTACACACACACAACTAACAAGGAAAAGCACCTCAGGTCCATTGGCATTCAAAGGATGTTAAGAGCTAGAAAATGTTGTGAGGAGAGGGAACTTTGAATAAAGCAAGTGGACAGCTCTTAACATACCATTTTTTAAAAAGTGGTTGAAATTGAGAGAATAAGCTGGACTCATGGTAATGCATTCTTATATCTATCAACATATGATACCTACCACAGTAGTGAGGTAACACACAAATGATCTATATGTTAAACATTATAAGGATGAGTCTCAACTTTACTTATTTATGATGTGACATTGGGGAAGATGTTTGAACTTTGAGCCTTAGTTTCCTTCTGTGTAAAATTGGTATAATAATAGCACCTTTCTAAGCTGCTTTCTCATTGTTGTGAAGATCAAATAAAATGAAATAAGGTATATAATTCTTTGTAAACTGACAGTCATCATACAGATATCAGTGGTTAGTACATCAGGTTTTTTTCTATATGCCTTGTACTAATGTGAATTCAAGTCCTAGGTTCTGTCTAGCTTTATGGCTTGCTAGTTTCTCTGTTGTGGGTGGATCCCAGGAAAAAGATGTGCCTTGACCATTGGTGTAATTACAGCGGAGGTGTTGTAGGCCTCAGGAATGGCAATAGGTGTCTGAGTGGTGGGGTCAGACCCGACCTGGGTTTAGCAACCCAGGTACTTGGGTTCTGGCTAGGAAAGAATTCAGAGTTGAGACCCAAACTGTAAGAGAACATTTATTTGGTAAATCACAGAAGTAGAAGAAGTAATTCCTAAAAGAAATGAGCTTAGGAAACAAGTTATAGAGGTAAAGTATGGGCCCTTGGAGCTTGGGAGTGAGGAACCTAATGGTAACCTATCTGGGGCAGAAAGCGGGTGGGGAAGGATAAGGGGAAAGGGAGAGGGAAAGAAAAAGGCACTGGTGTATTCCAGGGAAGGAGAACACACTGGAGTCCTTGTCCTAACTGTTTTAAGGGTAGAGATTTTAGGGTCAGTCCCAGGGGAAGATCCTAATAGAAATTCAGCAGTTTTCCAGGTGTGTCCTTTCAGAGGGGTGGTCTCCACTCATTGATTGGCTGGCACCAGGGTCCTGAGGTCAGCCTTGGCTGGTTTTGTTGTTTATCTGGGCCTGGACCTGAAGTACAAGGGAGGCATAGATATTAGCTCTAGGGAGGGAAGGTCAGAGGATCCAAACCACAAGTCCAATGATATGCTAGGGGAGGAAAAGTCACCTGGAGGTGAGGTCCCACCCTACAGTTGATAGTCCTTGCTGGGCCCCTGGGGCTTTCCACCCTAGTGACTTTATGTACCTAGCCCTTTGGTCCTTGCTCTGCTCAGATCTGTCTAACTGCCTACCTCAGGAGGCAGGGAATAGACGTCAAAAAGAAGTGAAAGAAAAAAATATAGACTGAGAGCATGTCCTGCAAACTAATAATGAGGGTGGTTTATTGTGTGGCTGGTAAACTGATGCCAAAGAATTTCTGAAAGGGAAATTCCAAAAAATATTTTGTAGAAGGTTACTTACTTGAATGTTAGCAATGATTTGTGTGTATATATTAAGAAAGTAGAGGCCTGGTGCATGAAAATTCATGCTTTGGAGGGGGGCGTCCCTCAGCCCAGTCTGCCTCTTGCACAGTCTGGAGCCCTCAGGGGCGGGAGGTGACCCAACAATCAGGGACAGGTGACGCCTCCATCACACCTCTGCTGCTGCCACTGCTGGCAGTGGTGCCATCTTTGAGGGTGGGGAAGTCAATTAGCATATTCCCTCCTTATTGGCTATGGGTGCTGCCATCTTTGAGTGTGGGGCAGTCAATTAGCATATTCCCTACTTATTGGCTGTGGGCGCCATCATCTTTGTGATGGTGTGAGGGTCAATTAGCATATTCCCTCTTTATTAGATAGGCTATTTGTAAGAAATAATTTATTTTTAACCAGTCCTGGTAATTCTAAAAATCCCAGTACCATTCTTAAAAGGAGAAGCTGTTGTTCAGGATGATTTTTATAAGGCTTTAGTTATGATTTGTACCGGACATTAATTTGTGTGGATTAATTTGTTCACCAAACACAAACACACCTACTAGTGTGGTAGGCATATGCTAAGTTCTGTTGCTGAAGTGGTGGGTCAGACCTAAAACCTGTCCTCAGGTAAATTAACTATCAATTAAATTGTGCCACTTTGGCCACCATTCTACTGAAGAGTTGAGATCTTTTGTCAGAATAAAACAAATAACATAATTAAAAGGGAAAATGAAGAGGAAGAAAAGGTTGGAGAATGTAATTAAAAGGTTATTACCTGTATTAGTTATATCACTCCAGGTAAAGCTACCCGTTTGGATGAGATGGCAGCTTTGAGATGAGCTTCTTAAAACTGGAGTCAGCCCATCTCTGTTGTCTGTATTTGCCCCAAGCTAATTCACAGTGTGGCATGAAAGAAAAAGTGAGAACAGAGAAGAAAACCTGTGAATTTATCATTATTTCTTTCCTAAAAAGATTTTTAAATCTTAAGAGGTCTATCAAATTTTACTGAAAAATCCCAGCTGAATTCAATTTTCCTGGTGAAAGTTATATTTGGTCCTCACCCACCTTTCATTTATTTGCTTTTTTTCACTTCTTCCCAACTTGAATGTTAACTCCTGAAGATGGAGCTTACAAATTGTATTTCCAGTGCCTGGAACAGAGTTGGATGCTTAGTAGTCCTCACTCAGTATCTATTGGATGAAGGTTGAGTATTTTCTGTAGTTAAATTAAGGTAAAAGTGAAAAATTACCAAGACAGACATTGTCTATGGTAAATTTAAACTATCACATTAATTACCCTCCAGGGATTATTTATTATCAATGTCCATTAGACATTTTTTTAATAGTGCACTGTGGTTTAATAATGTGTTTGGGATCACAAAACACACAAAAAATTGACAGAAAAGTTAAATATCAAACTTTTAGTTAGAATGGAAGTCTCTTAAATTTTTCTATAGGGAAAAATCTGATTAGATTGATGTTATTATATAACCAATTATAAATGCAAGAACAACTTGGATTTAATCTTGTATCTTGCGCTGTTTAAATTTTATTATGATTTCATGTGTACCACTTAATAATGTATTCCTAAACTAGATAAACTGAAAGAAAGCTTTGTTTATAATAATATTGCTGATTTTTGTGGCACTTTATTGAATATTTCACAGTTTGTAGCCTTTAATGCTATTTTGAAAGTTGCAAGTATGAGTAAAAATTTGGTCATGGATTTCAACAAGTTGGAAAATTTGGAGGCACATTTTCAAGGAGTGCAGCTGCTACCACAATCTCTCCACTCAAGTGCCTCTCAGTGTTGCATTATTAGGTCATTTCTCCCATCTACAATTCCATTGCATGTTTAGAAATAATGTGAGCCGGAAAAGTTCAATAGTAATTTCTGTGTTCAACTGTGAAAATTAAATTGTTCTAATGATCTTTAAATTAGTCCCAGAGACTCATATATATCAAGTGGAGTAGTTCACATTTGTGGGCTTATTGCACTGTTTTCTCCAGTTTCCTGCGGGACCTTTTTATTCTGATGCCTCTGTGAAATCCCTGAGGTGAATGCTGCTTTGCTTTTGACCTTAGCCCTGCATTGTTGAAAGACTCCTTGGATGTTACTCTATTTAAACCTGAATTCCTTTTGCTCCTGGAACCCTGGGGCTATTTTTAGCCTGGCTGTGCTTTGGCACATGAGTATGTGATTCTTTGTATTGTGACTTTTATTTTCAGGCTAGAGTTGTATGACAACATGCATGTGTGGAGAATGGCTTTTAGATTCACCATCATTTCAGGCTTGGAAATTATAAAACTGATTGAAGTTGTACAATTTTAATGAAAGAGTTAAGTATGAAGTAAAATTTCATCTCATTTTAGTTATCACATAAAATTTTGGAAATAATGGTATGATTTTAAGGTCTTATTTGCTCTCCAGTATTTCTTTAAATCATAATATTGTAGTTTAGAATTCGTTCTTGATTTCTCTTCCTGAGTTTGAGATGACAATTTGTTCTCAGAATTTTTCTCAGGGTGTTTAATCAGTTTGCAACTATTAATAAAATCAGCTATTTTTATATCCAGTGTTATTTTACTTACTAGCATTTGATGTTTTTTCTTGACTAATAGTACCTAAGTGCTCAACACTTAAACCATTGCAATATTCCAGTCCTGGTAAAAGTTAGCAGAGTAAGAGTGTTGTAGGTGGTGGGTATTTGGGTGTAGGTATTTGGGTTCTGGCTAGGAAAGAATTCAAAGTCCAGACCCAAACTGTAAGAGAACATTTATTTGGTGAATTACAGAGGTAGACAAAGTCATTCCTAGAATGGGCTAGAGGTACAGGAAGGGCCCTTGGAGCTTGGGAGTAACGTGCCTGGGGGGAGGGGTGGGGAAAGAAAGGGAAAAGCAAGGGCATACTCCAGGGAGAGAGAAAGAATGCACTGGGTCCTCCGTCCTAAGGGTTTTAAGAGCAGAGATTTTAGGGGAGGTCCCAGGGGACGTTCTCAAGAGAATATTCAGCAGTTTTCCAGGTGTGTCCATTCAGGGTTGTGGTCTGATTGATTGGCAGGCACAAGAGCAGAGGGGACATTATTCAGTGGAGCTGGTCCTGATGTCAGCCATGGCTGGTATTGTTGCTTATCTGGGAGTGGAGCTGAAATACAACTGAGGCATAGATGTTATCTTTAGGGAGGAAAGATCAGGGGGTCCAAACTTCAGGACCAGGAATATACTATGGGAGTAAAAGTCACCCAGGAGGCAAGGTCCCACTCTATAATTGATTGTCCATTGCTAGGCACCTGGGGCTTTCCACTCTGATGACCTTCTATCCCTAGGAGAGAGAGACACATCAATGATGAGAGAGAATCATTATTGGCTGCCTCCTGCACTTCCCCTACTGGGTTTGTAACTGGTCAGGTTACATGCCAGGGTTGTAGGCTAGATCCCCAGTAGGGAGGTTGGGCATGCAGGAGGCAACCCATCGATGTTTTTCTCTCATCCATGTTTCTATCTCTCTCCCTCTCCTTTTCTCTCCCTCTGAAATCAATAAAAATATATCGTAAAAAAAAAAAAAAAGTCCAGCTGGTGTGGCTCAATGGTTGAGCATCAACCCATAAGCCAGGAGGTCATGGTTATTCCTGGTCAGGGCACATGCCTGGATTGTGGGCTTGACCCCAGTGTGCGGCATGCAGGAGGCAGATGATCTATAATTCTCTCTCATCATTGATGTTTCTATTTCTCCCTCTCCCTTCCTCTCTGAAATCAATAATAATTAAAAATAAATAAATACATAAAAATAATAAAGTATTTGTAATACAGTTTTTGTTAAAAATATTACAAGCTTCTTGAAAAGTAAATCTGCAGAAGTGTATTTAGTAAAAAGTAAAAGTGTGATTGGCTTTCTCCATTTTAAAAAGAGTCTGGGTACTTCCATACTGTTCTTTTTTAAACACATAGAGAATTTTCATTCAATTTTAAAAATTATTCTTAAAGATAGTGATATGAACTATCTTTTCCTACTTTGATAAATTTCTCAATTGTTTACTTAACTTTTCCAGTAGTTTTTTTTTTTATTATATTTTATACTCTTCTCCCTGTCACCTGGGCACCTGGGGCTTTCCACTCTGATGACCTTCTATCCCTAGGAGAGAGAAGGTCACTACAATAAATGTGAATAGTAGTTGCTCAATGAGTTGATTTGACACAGACCAAGGGCATGTGGAACTTAAGTGTTAAGATGCCAATTAATTAATGATCAGAAAGGAAGATAAACTGGTGAAGATTATCACTGGGAAAGAAATCTCAACTTATATAACATTGATTTTGATGACGAATCCGAAGATCTGTGTATTCAATAATACTTACTGTATGTGTCATATTTTATACTTGGTACTAAGAGTACACCATTGAACAAAGCATATACAATTTATGTCCTCACGTGACTTGTGGCATATGGTATATGCAGGAAAATAAACAGGCAATTACAGTATAATGTGATAAATGAGGATATTGGCAATGAGGAACCATGGAGTCCAGTCTCAATAGGGAAGTGAATATACTAGTAGAAGTGGGTAAAGTAAGGAGAAAGTAGAAGAATCTAGTGTCTACAACTGTGAGTGTAAATGAAAAATAGAGGCAGATGGTGTAACTGATGTAGAACTGGAAGATTTTAATTTTCCAATTTCTCATTCAGAGAAGATAAGATATGATGAAGTTAGAGTGTGGTCTATAGTGCCTAAAGTGGAATTGCGTGAAAGATGGTGGAGGTGAAATGCTTATGATATTAAAAATGGACTGTTGGATGTATTACCCTTACATATGTTGAAATAATTCAAGGTATGTAGTACTTGGGATAGAGAAGAATGTTGTGTGCCACATGTCAAGAGTTTTGAGTCCTTTTGGAGATCAGTGGTTTTCACTCTGACTGTATATTGTAATTACCTGGAGAACTTCACACACTACTAATGCTCCATTCTAACTTTGCTGCACAGTGGAAGCTCTAATGGTTAGCTCCCATCCCTAGCTATTCTGATTTACTTTGTATGGAGTGTAACCTGGGCAGTGGGATTTTAAAATGCCCCCAGGTAGTTCTAACGTGTAGAAATTGCACAGGAAGGGCTTTTTACAGAAAACTGGATGGGAGCTATGGTTGGGACTGTGATCATCCTACATCATGAAGTTGAGAGGATTGCAGGAGAAGCAGCTTTTACTTAAAACAAACTGAAAAATTTGAGTATACCAATGCATTTGTTTTTCATGGAACAGAGTAAACCTAGAGGGAAGCTTTGGTAGGGAGGGAAACAGTGGGAAGTTAGAGGAGGAAAAAGCAAGAACAGTACAGTGATTAGAGTACAGGAGAAGACCAATAAATTTAGCTGTTGGGGGTGACCAAAGATAACAGGGCATATTGGCCTGGAAAATAGTTTCAGCAATCCCATAGTGGTTGATAGACCTTAATGGGTTGAACTTCATTGAAAGTCCTAGCCTTGTACCCTTCTCTTTGTTAAGGGATTTGGATTGATTGTGAAGGTGGTTGGATCTTCAAGACCCATGGAGAGACCCATAGTTCCAGGCTGAAGTGGTTAGAGGCCCATCTGTTTTGACACCAGCAGGCTGAGACTGTAGTATCAAGGCTTGGTCAGTTTTGCATAGCATAGCTCTGCTCACTCTGACATGCTGCTTGTGAGAGTTTGACACTGCTGTACCTAACAAAGCCTTTACTGTTTCTTTACTTTTTATACTAGATGCTTTTTAGGAACAATTTTAATTGTCCAGTTTCAGATTTCTAAACAACGACTGATAGGTGTCATTTTTCTAATATATTTTATTGATTTTTTACAGAGAGGAAGGGAGAGGGATAGAGAGTTAGAAACATCGACGAGAGAGAAACATCGATCAGCTGCCTCCTGCACACCCCCCACTGGGGATGTGCCCGCAACCAAGGTACATGCCCTTGACCGGAATTGAACCTGGGACCCTTAAGTCCGCAGGCCGACGCTCTATCCACTGAGCCAAACCGGTTTCGGCTCATTTTTTTTAATGTATAAGAATTATATTAAATTTAGAAGAGTGAAAAGGGACCTTATATATTACCTAAGCAAACTTCTCTTATTTATTTATACATTAGAAATTCATGCATAGAGAATCAAAATGAGTTTCACAATGAAACCGCTCAGCCTAGAGTATAAACTGTATCTGAGCTTAGAAATTTATAATTGTTAAATTGATTCAGATTTGTTTTAAGAATAAATTGATTAACTCATTAATTTGACATGTAACTCAATTTTTTTTGAACTTGTAAACTTGGAAAATGAGAAGAACATCAGTCATCACTCAACAAATTTAATTTTCTTTTAAAATTAAAGCAAGCTTTTTAAGGTATAATACAGTCTTCAAGCACCACCTTAGTTATGCAAATAAGCTTTGAAATCACCTTTGAATGAAGAATTATTAGTAAAAATTTTTCAATATAATTTTGGTCAGGATAAGATAAATAGTAAAGTAGTAAATTTGGTATCAGCTTGATGTAGAAATAAGAAAATTATATGCTAAGTGGAAAATAAGACTTTTATATGATTATATTATATCGTTAACTAGTAATTAAAACCCACTGCTTTTACTAAGCAAATATATGCCATGATTAAAGCTCTTATACCTTTTTTTCAAATATTTTTTTATTGATTTCAGAGAGGAAGGAAAAGGGAGAGAGAGATAGAAACATTAATGATGAGAGAGAATCATCGGTCAGCTGCCTCCTTCATGCCCCCCCCCCCCCCAACTAGTGATCTAGCCTGCAACCCAGGTATGTGCCCTTGATCAGAATCGAACCTGGGACCCTTCAGTCTGCAGGCCTATGTTCTATCCACTGGGCCAAACCAGCCAGGGCAAGGCTCTTAAACTTTTAAAAATTTGGTGACTTTGTATACAGTGGCGTTATTTCATGTGTTTGAATTACGCAACTAAAGGTAACTTTTCTAGGCTCTGACACCAAGTAGATGAAGCCTATTATGGATCATGGGGATTTAGGCTATATCAAAAAGATGCTTTTAAAAAATTATTTATTTATTTATTTGAGGGGGAGAGAGTAGGGGAGAGAGGGGAACAGAAATAGTGTTGGGGAGACGGAGGGAGGGAGGGAGGGAGGAAGGAAGGAAGAGAAAGACATCAGTTTGTTGTTTCACCCCTTTTATTCATTCACTAGTAGCCCATTTGCAGGAAAAATCCTGCAAGCGGCCGCATGTGCTGCCGCCGCTATTTCGGCCGCCGCGCCTGCACCTGCGCGCTGCTGCCACCCGCCCCGCCCGGGCTTTCCCTCTGGCAGCCATCTTGCTTTCCGCTTTTCTTCCGTCTTCCTTCTAAGTTGTCTTCAGTCTTCACTCCTCCCTCCCTCCGCATATGCAAATTAACCACCATCTTTGTTGGGAATTTGCATACCCTGATTGGCTGGTGGGCGTGGTTTGGCTGGTGGGCGTGGTTTGGGCGTAGCGAAGGTGCGGTCAATTTGCATATTACTATTTTATTAGGTAGGATTGGTTGATTCTTGTATGTACCCTGACTGGAGATCAAACCCGAAATCTTGGCGCATCCAGACGACACTCAAATCAACTGGTTTCCCTGGCCAGGGCCAGGGCACTTTTAACAGCTGGGTTAAGACCTGCATTTTTATATGTATCTTAATTTCTCATTAAGCTAGGAGTAATAACAGTAATTAGCCTAACATTGATCATTGCATCATGGACTTATTTACTCCCCACAACAACCACATGACAGAGGTGAGCAAATAAAGGCATATAGTGGTTACACAACTAATAAATAAATATGAAAGGTGAGATTTGCACTTTGATTACTCTGACTCCAGAGTCCATACTTTTTGAGCACTATGCTATACTACCATCTATATTTCTTCTTAAGTTTTGAGAAGTAAATGAGAATAGGATATGTAGAATGCTTGGTACAATTTTAGCTTTTACAGCTTTTTGGGGTACAGTATTGTGAATACAGTTTGTGGACCTAGAGGTTAATTTGGGGAGAGTTTTAAGTATGTCGTTTTCCTTGGTTCTAAACCAGTGGTCGGCAAACTCATTAGTCAATGGAGCCAAATATCAACAGTATGACGATTGAAATTTCTTTTGAGAGCCAAATTTTTTTAACTTAAACTATATAGATAGGTACATTGTTATTAACTTAATTAGGGTACTCCTAAGCTGGCCTTTGCTAAAAACTCAAGGGGCCAAAGAGCTGCATGTGGCTTGAGAGCCACGGTTTGCCGACCACTGTTCTAAACAGTATTGGTAACTTGTTAGAATGGAAGAATCACAGGCCCCACCCTAGACATCCTGAAGCAAAATCGGCATTTAAAAACCTAACAGTTTAAGAACTTCTGCCTTAGGTTATGTTGAAGGTTTCTGCCAACTCACGGTTGGTCAGTGATTCTAGAACACCAGCCAGTGTGGATATTTCAGTCTTAAATATTATATTTAGAGAGGAAAATGGTAATCTATCAAGAATTACTTTAATGTAAATCATTGTAATATAGATTTATTCCTGGTTTTGTTTTGGCTTTCATTTTAAGTCAGCTCCTGAAGTAATACCTGTTTGGATTTGTAAAAGGTTTCTGACATAGTACCAAATTGTCCTAAATTTTGTCCTGTATTATCTGAGGAAATAATTATAACTTAAGCTTTTTAAATGGTATTAAGGCAAATGTTGTTTTTTTAAATATATTTTTATTGATTTCAGAGAGGAAGGGAGAGGGAGAGATAGATAGAAACATCTATGATGAGAGAGAATCATTGATCTGCTGCCTCCTGCATGCCCCTACTGGGGATTGAGCCCGCAACCTGGGCATGTGCCCTTGACGGGAATTGAACCCAGGACCCTTTAGTCTGCAGGCCAACATGCTTATCTACTGAGCCAAACCAGGCAAGCATTTAAATAAATGAGGCATGCAGCCTGCCTGCCTCGAGTTTGACATGCTTGGGGGCAAGGCAAATGTTTTTCTTAATCTCACCAAGTAAGATTATAATTTCAGACAATTTTATATATATATATATATATATATATACACACACACACACACACACACACACACACACACACACACACACACAGTAGAGGCCTGGTGCACGAATTCGTGCATGGGTGGGATCCCTCAGCCTGGCCGGCAATTGGGGCCGATCGGGGCCAATAGAGACGGGGCGGGGGAAGGGACCAAGGGAGGTTGGCCGGGTGGGGGGAGGTACCATGGGAGGTTGACTTTGGGAGCTCACTGACCACCAGGGTGCAGCTCCTGCATTGAGCATCTGTCCCCTGGTGGTCAGTGTGTTGTCATAGCGACCAGTCGACCCGGTCATAATGGTCGCTTAGGATTTTATATATATAGATGGGAACACTAAGAATAACACAAAGCTTTCTTATTTTTGAACAGTTCCCTATTCTGATGTTTCATTGAGCAGATTACCTGAGCAAATGAGCACCAAACTTGCTTGATTGGAATTGTTTAATTTTATTAATCTCTAGAATATTAAAATTTCTCTCAAACTTAATTTAGGAAAGGGTTGTCTCAAGATTTAAAAAATAATGTGACAGTAATGTCTGTTTGTTCATGGTTAAATCACTACCATGGTAGGTGTTTACAAATATTTATTCAATTAATGAATAAAAGTTTGTTTTCGGTGAATTTGCCACTGTTTTCAAGTGCATAACATACTTACAAGATTCTGAAAAGGAATTTTTAGACAGTTGAGCATCTCCCCCATATTAACTAATTGTTGCATTAAATAATCTTCCCCATATTAACTTAATTTTGGTTCTTTTTTTGGTAAGTTTTTTAATTGTGGAAGATATGATTCAAACAAAAGAACAAATAAAACATTTAACCAGTTAACTGCCATAAGTGTCTGTAGACGAAGCAGCAGACCTTCTTTAATATAATTAAATTAAAAATATGGCAGTTAACTGGTTAAAAAGCAAACACCTCCTTAAGAAGCAGAACACTACTGAGTATTTGAGAAGGCCCCAGGTGTTGTCCTCCCATTGCACGCTCTCTTCCTGTATCCCCAGAGAGAGCCACTTTGCTTGGTTTTATTTTTAAGACCTTCAAATAGATCAGAATTTATCTTTAATTATTTGTTTAACTTTGGAAAATGGACTTGCAAGCATAAATCTTAACTGTGTAAAGAAAGAGTAATATTGCTACTATTAGATCAAGTCTCACTGAAGGAGGTAGGTTGAATAGTCTCATTTCTGCTTTCCTGAGAGTTGACAAGAACTCTTTTCAGGGAAGTCCATGGATAAGACTTTGAGTGAATCCTGGAAAATAGCATCTGTTTCCCATAGTTGGACATCTGGCGGTACTGTGGTACCAGTCCTATATAGAAGAAGTAAAAATAACCAGAAAACCCAAAACACTGAGTGACATAAAAAAAGATAAAAATAAATGGAAAAATAGAAGAATCAATATTATAAATTCTCTTTAAATCTTGTCCAAGATTTCTGTTCATGTATCATCTAATCTTTGAGAGCTTCTTAGATCAACCAGATGAAGTTGCTTTATTTTTCACCATGATGCTTATCCCCATCTTACAAGAACTATATAGTTACTTATTTGTCTTTTTTCCCTTTCTGGAATGTAAACTTAAAAAGATGTGTGTATATCCTACACCCAGAATGGAGGATGGCAGAGCCCTAACTGTCCCAACCCACTTCTGCCTCCATTCCCTTTCCAAAAGATTGGGGGGAAAACAGGTCAAAGTGATAATGCCTGTGAAGAAAGTGCAGCATGTTTACAAACTGGTAAGAAAAGCTTTGCCAGTTTGTACTACAAGTGGGAGAGAAACACCATCAAGGGGATCTCCTGTAGCACAAAGGAGGTCACTTTCTGTTTCCCTTTCTAACAGACCAGACTTATGGATTAGGCATTTTGGCTGCATATGGACTAATAATTGCTAGACCACAATACAGGGCCCAATTCCAGCTACAAAATTACTCAATGCCAATGAATGTTGTGATGGTACCTTATAATTCTCTGATTGGGAAATTTCACATTTTTTCCATCTAACCCCAGAGGTGGGAGAAGCAGGTGTATGAAATATCCAGGCTCAGACCAAAAGGCAGTGCTTGGACTGCAATCAAGTAATCACTGCAAAGTAGTTCCCAGTAGCAAGAAATTACATCCAGATTCTCATGGAGACTACTGTAGGATATAGAGTAGGAGCATGAAAGCAGTCACACCTTGTGCTTTTTAAAAAAATTAATGAGGGTATGCTCATCTTTCTCTCCTTATTGAATGTAGACTTATCAGGATATGTTTTATTCACTGGTTTCCCCAGCATCTAGAACTTACAGCACATAGGAAGCATTCAATGATTGTGAATGAATGAATGAATAAATAAATAAATACAACTGTCCTTTCTCTCCTAATTCACAGCACTTACTGTCTATTGCATAGTTTTTTGGTCATTAATTTTGTTCAGTTTAGCATCTTATAATGCTTTGTATTATTTTCTTTTGGTTTAGTGTCTAATTGTTTCATTCCTATAAGACAGTCTTCTCTGTGCTCCTTGATGGAGAGAGACAAATGCTTCCCTGTATACCTCACAGATGGATATAACTTGTTGATGGATATAACTTGTTGAATTGAATACATTTATTTATTCATAATGACTTAAATTGTTAAAATCCAGTTTGCCTTCAACAAAAGTATTTCTATTGGATTCTAAATGAAATAAGGTTTTTTGTTGTTTTTTTAATTATGGATAATTTTTGGAGATGTTTTGTTGCGCTCATGATAAATTTTGCTAAGTGGAAGTTGGAAGTTTAGTGATTATAATTTTACAAATTTCTACACACAGCTTTCAGTGAGATATGGATTTCTTACCTGGAAATTTTAATTTAAAAAAAAGTTATACTATAGTTATATTTCAACTTAGTTTTGAAATGAAGCATTCAAAATAAGCACAAAGTTAGTCTACATTTTACATATGCTTTTGCATATATAAATACACAAATGTTTTTATAAATACTTTATCATTTCTCATTCCAGCATATTATTTAACAATGTGTAACTATTTAATCTTGTACCTTTACATTGTCACTAGATTTTAAAAAATCATTACTGATGTTCTATGAATAAATCTCTTCCTACATTCAGGTTTTGTATATCATTTCTTGGAGGTAAATTTCCAAAAATGTACTTAACACTTTCAAAAGTAAATATTTTAACAGTAATTAAAACAGTACTATAAATGTACAAAAGGAGAAATTTAAAACTATATAAAAGTTTTCTTGGTTTTTTTATCATTCATATTTATTTTTAAAAACTTTTTTTTTTTTTTTTTTTTGCTTTATTTCAGACCAGTCTGTCCATATGGGGATGGGGAAGCCTTGGCGTTGTCCTTTCTCTAATAACCTTTGGACCCTTTGTAATATTTTATTTGGCATTTTATATCCTCTGCTTTGTGGGTGGGTAAGTATAATCAGTGATAATTTTGCAATTCATGTCATGTTCTGTTTTTCAAAATTGAAAAAAATAACTAAGAGAAATGGAAGTATGGTTTATTATGAATGCTGTTTTTATAAATTGTTTTTACCAAAGTTTAAAAGTAAAATTGAGACACTTATAGAAATAAAATTATTTGTGCCAGAAATATGGTTAGTCATCTTCAAAAGTAAAATAAAATTGTTAATGATACAAACTTTTTTGTGATAAATTTTTACGATTTTTTAAAAATTCCTTTTGGTATTACTCCTTTAAGGTTGAAATTACTTTATCTATTATAACAGTAACAAGATAAGTAAGTTATATTGAGATAACACATCAACTTTTACTTGGAGATATTACTTGGTGTTATTGATTAGACTTCAAACAATAATGTTAATTGCTTTTCTTTTGTTTAAGAAAATTCAAACACCTGAATTTACAGTTTTTTTCTTTATGGTTATTTTGTTTGCAGTTTATACTTTTTATCTTGCCTTGATAAACCTTTACAAGAGAGGTTTCAGTCATGATTTTGTATAGCTTCCCATGCAGAACATTTGATATCAGACATGTAAGAGAATGTATAGACGAGAGATTCTTGTTTTAGGTATTCTAACCAGCTTAGCTGAAAAGTGCATTTTGTTTATACATATGTGTGTGTGTGTGCGTGTGTGTGTGTGTGTGTGTGTGTGTGTAAATATATATATATATATTATATTAGAGGCCTGGTGCACAAAATTTGTGCACTTATGGGGCCCTGCTCCCCAACCCTCCAATATTCATGTATTTTTGTATATGTGTGTATGTATGCACTGTTGGTTTTTTGTTAATCCTCACCTAAGGACATTTTTCATTGATTTTTAGAGTAGAAGGGAAGGAGAGAGACAGAGAGAGAAACATGGATGTGAGAAAGACATATCAATTGGTTGCCTCCTGCACATGCCCCAACCAGATCAGGCCGAAATAGCGCTGCCAACAGGGCCGACTGCAGGCAGCCCACTGGGGCTCAGATGTTGAGCATATGGCAATTTTCTGTTTCTGCTTCCACATCTGGTAGAGGTCCCGCTTGTAGGAGCTGCTGATGGAGCCACCACTTTCTGTCTTGATCTTCTTCTTGTCCTCTTGTCCTGACTGTCCCACAAACCGCTTCTTCTTCCAGTCCCACTTGAGCTGCTGCCGGCCCCTGGTCAGGTTCTGGGCCTCGCCCCCCATCAGGTCCAGGACAGCACCAGCCACCTGTTGCTCAAAGGCACCTCTGGTCCCCACCAACGCTTAGGCCCCATTCACTGTCGAAATCTTTGGGCTGATAGGGGACATAGAAATCCTGGTCCAGCTGCCGGGCCTCCTCCTTCCACCTCTTGGCTCCCCGTTCAGGTCCTGGCTGTTGCCGTTTTTGGCCCACAACCTCTATGAGACATCCTCCATGCTCTCTCCCGCCACCTCCTCCTCCTCCTCTTCCCCAGGCTGCTCCGCCTGCCACACTGGCAGCTCGAGGCTGGACCAGCCAGGCCCTCCTGCCGCTCCTGCCAACCCTGCCGGAAGCTGGCGATGGCCTTGCAGTCCTTCTGCCGCTTGGCCTACATCACCTGGCTGCTCAGGTCCCAGCTGAAGGCATTGATCTCAAAGATGGTCGCCTGTGAGCGGTACTGCTTGATGCTGTCCCACCAGCTTCAGCTGCTACAGCTCCTCCTCCTCAAAGCTCAAGCTGAAGAGGGGTTGTAGGCCCAGCCCCGCAAGGTCCAGCTCCTTGGCCTGCTTAATGGACTCTGGCAAGTACACCGGCTCCCCACTTTTTGGCCTTGGAGTCAGAGCGGACATCCCTCCCCACTTTAGATGGCAGGGCAGCCGGGTGTCCGCTCCGTCTCCCCGCTTTCGATGGCAGGGGAGCCGGGTATCCGCGGCAGCCCCCCCTCAGTGGCCACTGATCCGGTCTTTGAGAGGCACGGGGCGCGGGACTCTGTGGCCGATCTGGTCATTGAGAGGTGACTCTCAACAGCCAGATCAGCGGTGGCGCGGGGGGCGGGACTCGCGAGTCCTGAGCCCTGCGCCTCTCAATGACAGGATATGCCACCCCGAGTCCTGCCCCCAAGCCTCCTGCTGCCCAATCGTGGACGTAGCGGAGTGATGGTTATTTGCATATTACCCTGTTATTAGGTAGGGAATATATATATATGTGTATCCTATCTAATAATAGACAAATATGCAAATTGACCATACATCCAACACACCCACAAGCCACGCCCACCATCCAATCAGAACGAGTATGCAAATTAACCCAAACCAAGATGGCTACAGCCACAGAGAGCAAGGTTTCCTAGGTAACAGAGGAAGCCAAGCTTTCTGCCTGCCCTGGCCAGGCCTAAGCCTCCACTCAAGCTACAAAGTTTCAATTATAGGAGGTAAACAAATTCAAACAAATGGCGGCAGAATGGAGCTTGAGAGAGCAGGTCAGGGTTGCCGCCGGCAACGGGGGAAGCAAAGCTTTCCGCACACCCTGGCTGGGCCCACCCGCTTAAGGCTCCAAAGTTTCAATTATAACCCCAACACAAATGGCTGCCGGCGCCCTTGGAGGGAGCCCCAGGCTTGGCTCTGCTCCAGGCTACAAAGTTTCAATTGTAGAAGGAAAATAAATTCCAGATACCAGGGCCTCTGCTTGCGTTGCCAGGGGGCGTGGCCCGCCTGCAAACCACCACAGGCCCCTCGCTCAGGCCACCCCACACCCCAAGGGAACCCCCACCTGATCCGGGATGCCCTTCAGGGCAAACCAGCTGGCCCCCACCCCTGTACCAGGCCTCTATCCTATCTAATAAAAGAGTACTATGCAGATTGATCATCACTGCAACACACAATATAGCTGCCCCCATGTGGTCAAAGATCCTGCCCCCATGTGGACACAAGATGGCCACCACAAGATGGCCAGTAGGAGAGGGCAGTTGGGAGGCACCCGGCCTGCAAGGCAGGGCAGTTGAGAAGGACCAGGCCTGCAAGGGAGGGCAATTGGAGGTGATCAACCCTGCAGGAGAGGGCAGTTAGGGGTAACCAGCCGGCAGAGGAGGAAAGTTGGGGGCAAACAGGCTGGCAGCAGAGTGGTTAGGGGGTGATCAGGCTGGCAGGCAGAAGCGGTTAGGGGCAATCAGGAAGGCAGGCAGGCAAGCAGTTGGGAGCCAGCAGTCCTGGATTGTGAGAGGGATGTCCGACTGCCTGTTTAGGCCCGATCCCACCGGGGTCCCAGATTGGACATCCCTTGAGGGGTCTCAGATTGGAGAGGGTACAGGCTGGGCTGAGGGACAACCCCCCTTCGTGCACGAATTTTGTGCACCGGGCCTCTAGTATGTATGTATGTGTGTGTGTATATATATATATATATATATATATATATACACACACACACACATACATACACACACACACACACACACATATGTATGCACACGTATATACACATACACATATGTATGCACACATATATAGATGATACATTTCTGTAATTATTTGTGAAATAAATACCTATGAATTCTTTTAAAAATATATTTTGAGAATCCCCAAATTTGGAGGAGTTATTTGATTTATAGGTTTAAAGGACTTCACTGAATTGAATAGCATATATAAACTGTGGCCTGAATGTATAAGACACTAAAGGGGTGGCTTCTGAATATATCAACTACCTATTACCTCTTTCAGGATATGGGTTTGAAAGTAATGCATAGCCATTTTTATAGGGAGTGCACCACTGACTGTTGAACAAGTGAGAATTAATTAAATGACTATTAATAAAATTACTTTCTATTTTAGTTTTAGTATTTTTATTAGAATTGCTTAGATATGATAACTGTGTATTGAACAATTAAGAAATAAGTTATAGGAATCAGATAAATGGAGTCCTGAATATCTTTATTGATTATAAAGATGATTGAAGATTATAGATCTGTAGCCATTTGGCTTCTAAATTACATTCCTTAGTCCTAAGTTTAGGCCAGAGCAGCAGGGTTGCATAGCTGCATGGTTGCAGCTTTCCTGTATAGGGTCATAACTGCTTTTACTTATTGGAAAGGAGATTGTCTTGAGGTGTTTCTTTGAAAGAAGAGATTTCTTCTATTTCACTTATTGAATAAGTGCTTGGCAAAAGTGAAGGAGAAGGATTTCCCAATACTTCAGAGAAGAAGGAAATTTTAGGTTTATAGAGGAAGGTAGGATCCCTTGGAAGATGGAGAGGTGGAGAATTACTTCTTTTTGACTAACTATCCTTCTATCTAATAAAAGGGTAATATGCAAATTAACCATCAGTCCATCACAAAGATGGCGGTGCCCATAGCCACAAGATGGCGACGCCCAGTCCTCTCAGTCCTGCCAGAGTCCCCCAGTCCCAGGGGGCGGCCGCTGAGAGCGGGTAGTGTGAGCAGCCTGGTGGAATGTTTGCTTCATCACTGTGGCGATGAGGCAAGCATTCCCCCCCCCCTTCTCCCCCCCGGCCGCAGAGGGCCTCTGGGCAGTGGGCACGGAGCAACTGGGGTTTGGGGGGAACGCTTGCATCGTTGCCCTGACGACGAGACAAGCATTCCGTGCCTGGTTGTGGATGGGCCTCTGGGCCGTGGGGAGCCTCTGGGCGCAGTTGTGGAGCGGCTAGGCTCCACAGAGAGCTACTGGCACACGGATTTGTGCCCAGGGCTGCTAGTTGTATATAACATTTGGGAAAGAGAGAAGGGTGATGAGTGCATTCATTTCAAAGTCATGGTAGCCTCTGCTGTTTCCTCTTTGCATCTGCTAATTTTTTAAGGAATAATTTTCAAAAACATTTTTGGATACTTGTAAAGTGTGTAAACATTTATAGATAAGATGGGGCATTGGAAAGTGTTGGAGAGCCACTAAAAACTCATTAGATAATATTAAGTCACATAGTAGGGTGTGAAATTCCAAGTTCCTGCTGTTACATAAATTGATGTTCTGTTCCAGACTGTTGATGCCATTGAAACTCACTGCCACAATAGGAGACTTCTACTTACGTATTTGCAATCCTCTCAGAAGGAAATTAGTTAATTAAGCACTCCTAGGTTATTCAGTTATGGGCAGTAGGTACCATAATTCCCGAAGGAAGTTTCTTATTTTGGCGATAGTTATGAAGACTATTGTCCCTTCTTTAACTTAGTATAGTTTAATGGCTATGAATTTTAAAAGCAAAAATAGGCTTTTAAATATCAATCTCAAGTAAAAACATTTCTTTTTCTTACTTAAAATTCTAACTTGAGAGGAATTAATACATTTTTCTGTGAAAACCGCTTTTTTATTTTTTGCTAATAACACTTAAGTTTTTAAGTTCTGCAGTTTATAATGTTGAAAATGTATATATTTTGTGTATAGTTAAAGCTAATCCCTTATTTTCTAGTTATAAGAATACTTTTGGAAAGAAAAGCACTGATGAATTTTTTGTTTTGTTTTTGATTGTTACTTTGGCATACCATTTATAACTGTATTATAGGTTATTTAATGGCATTCTATTATGTTTGTTTGGTTATGCAATCATTTGTTCTACCTGTTTTTACTTAACCTCATTGCTAAAGCTATTAGGTTCCTTGTAAGATCAGACTGTTCCTTAGCCTACTTCCCTAATTTCATACTCTGGGCAAAGGTTTATATTTTATCAGTCTGTTCCAAGATGATGTTTTTAGAAGTACATTGTTTACTTTATGTATTTATTTTATTGTGTCTGTAAATGTGCTTATAACCAGGTAAAACTGAAATACAGAGCCAGTGTGAGTCTTAGTATTAACATCAGATAGAACACAGGTGAAATTTACTGGTAATTCTGAGACCAGCCTTTTAAAATGAAACAAAAACAGAATTGATGACATAAGCTGATTTTATTTTATTTGTGTTTTCCACTTTCCTCCCTGCTTTTGTGCTGCCTGTACTGAAGAGCAGTGAAGTGGCAGGCAGCCACACAAAGCAGAGAACCTTGAGAATCTTCAGTTGTTAGTTGAAGCTGCCTATATATGATTTTTCACTGTTCCCTTCTTGTCCCTACAATCTTTGAATCACTGTAAGATTATTGTATGATTATTACAAAATTAAAATTTAGTTTTCTTCCTGATGGAATTTCTATCTACTTAGTAGTACTTAGTTAATTGATAAATTTTAAATATAGAAAATATTGATAGCATTTAGTCAATACTTACAGTAAAGTAGTTCTACACTAGTGTTTATCTTACCTTGAGTTTAATTTTCCTTTATAAATTCCAGGATTATTTAAATAGATAATAAATTGGGTCACTTTTTTACATGTAGCCTTTGTTTTTTAGTCATAGTGGCAAGTTATAATATCTCATGTTAATTAATTAGCAATAGAATGTGTGTTTTAACTATAGATTTAGATCTCATTTGTTCTTGTCTTTGGTTATTAGCTAGCCTACTTATTTAACGAGGGCTGATTTTCCTAAAATTTGAAAATGTTGCCTGAGATTTTTTTTTTTATGAACTATTCTGGATGAAAACTTTGAAAGGCATTATTGTATAAATTTACAAATGTTGATAGTTAATTTAAATTTCAGAGAATAGCAAAATCTGTCAATTCCTTGCCTTGTCAAAGTAAAAAATAGATATTTTAGTGAATGATAAACCACCTATTAAATCTGAAAAAAATATTTGTTAATAGATGTGTTAGAATTAGATTATAGTAAAATTTTGTTTTCATATCTATAATTAAATTTTTTTTCAGGGGTTTTGTGGTTACTCTTTTGTTTGGAAAAACAAACTCAGAGAAGTACCTAGAGCAGTGTGAACACTCATTTCTTCCTCCAACTTCAACTGGAATTCCTAAGGTAAATAGTGTAAAGGAATGTGAAACCTCATTTCAAGTCCTCTACACAATGATAACTACAAAGTGACAATCCATTTATGGCTTGGCAGATTTTTCTATAACTCATTAATGTTCATTATAAACTTATGGGAGACTTTCTGATCATGCCTAGAAAAATGCATTTTAACAAGTTACCTTTTAAACTTCCTCAGATGTTAAAAGTGCAAATACAAATTTGAGGAAAAGACAGAAAATTGGAGTGTTTCCTTCTATCCTTATACTAGACTTTGAAAGTTTCACTTTGAAAGTATGTATGATTTGTGTCAATGAATATAATGTTTTGAATGAAATAAATAACAAAGGAACCAGAGGGAGTAAAGGAATACTTTTTATTTAACTCACTTGAAAACTATAGCTTGCAGTTAGGCTATGCATTATTTATAATTTTAATTAGTTAGGGCCAATTTTATATCATCTTGAATGTTGCTTTTTAAAATTTTTTTCAATCCTCTATATAATAAAAGCCTAATATGCTAAGTGTCTAGTCGCCTGGTCATCCGTTCAACTAATCAAAGCGTAATATGCTAATGATATGCTAGGATCGCTCAACTGTTCACTATGACGTACACTGACCACCACGGGGCAGACAGTTGACCGGTCGACCAGTTGCTATAACATGCACTGACCACCAGGGGGCAGACAGTCAACCAGTCACTATGATGTGCACTGACCACCAGGGTGCAGACGCTCTGACCTGTAGGTTAGCTTGCTGCTTGGGGTCCGGCCGATTGGAACTGAGCAAGACAGGCCGGACATGCCCTGGAGCCCTCTTGCAGTCCCTCCCTGGCTGGCCAACCTCCCATGTCCCTCCCCGGCCCCGATTGTGCACCGGTGGGGTCCTCGGGCCTGGCCTGCACCCTCTCACAATCCAGGACGCCTCAGGGGATTTCAGAGAGTCGGTTTTGGCCCAATCCTGCAGACCAGGCCAAGGGACCCCACTGGTGCACAAATTCGTGCACTGGGCCTCTAGTGTCATATAAATAAAATTGGAATTGAGTAAGATAGATAGGTTTCAGTTTTGCATTGCCTCAATTCTTTTTGTAGGATTTGGATGGTTTCATCTTTTATAAAGAGAGACAAATGGTCTGGAGCTGCTGCTAGGAATTTAACTTTGCAATTATTATTTTGTTCAATTTGTGCTAAAATGTAGGACAGGGGTCCTCAAACTTTTTAAACAGGGGGCCAGTTCACTGTCCCTCAGACCGTTGGAGGGCCAGACTATAGTTTAAAAAAAACTATGAACAAATTCCTATGCACACTGCACGTATCTTATTTTGAAGTAAAAAAACAAAACGGCAAAAACACCCGCATGTGGTCCACGGGCCATAGTTTGAGGACGCCTGATGTAGGAGATGCAGAGAAAGTAATATATAAAGTATTATTTTACATTACTGAAATAACCCTATCCCACTGATTTTCATATTAATAATTTTTTTCTAATACTGTAACTTTTAAAATAATCTGAAACTTTCTTGTCTTCCTTTATGACTCCTATTAATGTATTCTTTGAGTTTGCTCACAAATCTTTCTGAGGAAATGAACCTTTTCTTTTTTTGAATCAATTCTTAGCCAATCATAGTTTCCATTCATTTGAGGGATAAATATAGAAGATGGAAATATTTTATAATTACGATCCCAGGATTGGCCCCTGTGGTTGGGCATCATTCCAAGCACTGAAAGGTTGATTCAGTCCCCTGTCAGTTCACATGCCCAGGTTTCAGGCTCCATTACCTCTGGGGCGGAGTGGGGAGTGTGTGGAGGTAGCCAGTTGATGTTTCCTTCTCACATTGATGTTTCTCTCCCTCCCTTCCCCTTTATCTCTCTCTAAAAATCTATTTTAAAAAATGTAAGATCCCAAAAAGTAATATATCATAGTCAAGATTTATATTTATTATATATTTTAATAGATGGTATAAAAAATTGTGATTTTGATTTGCTTTTTCTAAAATGCTTTATAAGCATGCTTTATGAAAAATTCTTAGAGGTTTTATAAACATGAATCATGTTTTATATGTATAAATATATACATCTATATATATAAAAGCCTAAGCAAACAAACGACCAGTCAACCAGTTGCTATGATGTGCATGGACCACCAGGGGGCAGATGCTCAATGCAGGATCTGCCCCCTGGTTGTCAGTGTGCTCTCACAGCCAACCTCCTGCGGCTGGCCATTGTCCCGCGGTCCCTCCCCCTGGTCGACCTGCCCCGATCTCCAGTCAGGCCAAAGGACCCCACCTGTGCACAAATTTGTGCACCAGGCCTCTAGTAAATATATATAAAATATAAGTAGGCTTCGGTTTGTATTTTTAATTGAAGAGTAAACCACTACTTTTCATCTTGTTTCCAGACCACTGATCTTTCTGAAGACTACAGAGAAATAGACAAATTAATTTTCATTAGTTGTTATAAATCATCCCTAAGTAAAATCAATTTGAAAGATATTCTTTTGCCAACTGTTTTGGGCTGGGGGGGGCGGGGGGGGGTGGCGGGGGAAGGGAAGAGGAAAATTAATAGCTCACTTTAACTTATGGTTTAAAGTTTTATTAAAATATGTCAACATTGTCTCTGTATATTTTGTTTTCTCACATTCTAAATAATGTTAGCAGATTTTATTAAATTTTTGAAGTTAAGAATAGATTTTTATTTTTGGATCTGTAGTTTTGCTAACTTGAGAAGTAGTGTTTGGTTTTTACTAGAGTATCAAGAAATAAGGTTATTTATGTACTTAAAGATAATGACAGGAAAGTTACAATGAATATTCAGTTAGAAGTGAACCACAGAGATTTTAAATCAAGAAACTATGCAGTAAGATGTGATGGTTTCCTTTAAGTGTTTAGAAGAAATGAAACGTGAAGCCGGGACTATAAAGATTGATAGAAGATTAACTGGTGCCAATATAATTGATGAACCTCTCCAGCAAGTGAGTTTCAGTATGTGGTATTTGAATTCCATATATTGTGTGCTAGGTATATTTCTTTTGAAAATAATTTTGCTATTTATGTAACATGCTAGAAATATAATTCTACCCTTGGTTCTAAATTTAAAGATGCTGCCTTATTTATGAACTAATTTATAATGAGATACTTTACTTAATAGTAAGCCTTTTGATTGAATTTGCATTTAGAAAAAAAGTTTTTACTGACATATTTGATAATGTTTTTAGTTATTTTATAGTTAAAGTGTAATCTTTAGCTAATGAACAAACTTAGTGCTTTGGTAAATCAGACATAATTCCCTACTAGTTTTATTACTTTGTAAAGTGCATATACTTCCTTCAATTCAACAACATTCAAAAGTTAGAATTAAGCACTGACAGGTTTGGCTCAGTGGATAGAGCATTGGCCTGTGGACTGAAGTGGCCCAGGTTCGATTCCGGTCAAGGGCATGTGCCTTGGTTGCAGGCTGGTTGGGGCCCGTGCGGGAGGCAACCAATCGATGTGTCTCTCTCACATTGATGTTTCTCTCTCTCCCTTCCACTCTCTCTAAAAATCAATGGGAAAATGTCCTCGGGTGAGGATTAACAAAAAAAAGTCTTAAGTTTTCCCCAGCCGGTTTGGCTCAGTGGATAGAGCATCAGCCTGTGGACCAAAGGGTCCCACGTTCGATTCTGGTCAAGGGCATGTACCTTGGTTGCAGGCTCTTCCCCAGACCTGGCCCAGGTTAGGGATCCTGCAGGAGGCAACCAATCGATGTGTTTCTCTCCTATCGATGTTTCTCTTTCCCTCTCTCTTCCATTCTCTCTAAAAATCAGTGGGAAAATATCCTCAGGTGAGGATTAACAAAAACAAACAAATAAAGGTGATTAAATGTTTTAAAAAAATTAGAATTAAAAATATTCTTCTCCCACATATTTTTCACTGATTTTTTAAATTATATGGTTATTATAAGTAATGTGTACTTTAAAATTCTAACAGTCATTTTATAGATAAACCCATGTTTAGTTTATCTGAATTACAAAAACATTATACATTAAGTTGTATTATGTGCTATTTATTGGCTAACTTAATACTGCTGGCAGTGTAGAAGGTATTAGAATTAATTGAACTATGTCATTTTTATAATTTGAAAGGAATCTGAAGATATAATCTTGGAAAAATTGTGGAGCTTTTTTGTAGAATTAGGGTCCATTGGCATTACTTTGCATCTTATTAAATCAAACTAATTAAAACTCTTCATTATATTATAACATTGAAAGTTTACTTTTTTTGCAGGCACTGTTGTGAATTTGGAGTAGCCTTGGCCATAGATAGCTAATTAAAAAAAAACAAAAAAAACTTGGGCAGCTTATGAATTGGGATACTAAAATAATTTTTAAATTTTTGAAATGGTTTTTGGCATATTGATGCTTTTAAAATAAAAGTTATTTACCACCACAATTTAGTGTATAGAGAATAATTACCAATTGGCAAATAATCCTTTAGGTTTTAGTTTGCCACTGTTAACTTTTAAAATCCTAAATAGTTGTATTTTTCTCCCAATATTCTTGTTTTAGGTTATCCAGTTTTCCTTGAGGGATTATGTCCAGTATTGGTATTATACACTAAGTGATGATGAATCTTTTCTTCTTGAAATTAGACAGACTCTTCAAAATGCACTCATTCAGTTTGCTACTAGGTAAGGTCACTGCATTGTTTTTTTGCTGAAAATTTTATATTGTTCGTACCAATAGTGAAATAACTTAAGTGGGAGGGGAAAATTAATTATAGTTGACCCTTGAATAACTTGGGGGTTAGGCATGCTGACCCCTGCACAGTTGAAAATTCACAAGTAACTTGACTCCCCCAACCTGCAAGCCTTACCAATAACAAGCAGTCAGTTGACACATATTTTGTTTTTTATATGTATTATATACTATATTTTTATAATAAAACTATAGAAAAGAAATGTTATTAAGAAAATCATAATACAGAGAAAATACATTATTATTACTGTACAAATATTTTTTTAAATCTGCATATAAGTAGGCTTGTGCAATTCAAACACATGTTGTTTAAGGGTCTACTGTATTAAAAGGTAAGTAGAATAGTAGATTATAGATAACTTGGATTATAGAATTAGAACCCTAAAAACCTTTAAATTTAATCTTTACATTTACAGAATGTTAATTTTGATTAAGCCCTGTTCTCTTAGTCTCTAGGTTTGTTTCTTCCTCGGGGTCCAATCACGTTTCAAACCCCCTTATTGATAATTTATTCCTCCTTACCCAGATACTCTGTTTTATTTGAGTGCTGTGGAAATTAGTTTCTCTTACTTTTGGCATATATCTAATAGAAGTCCTCTTAATGAAAGAAGAAACCAAAAGAGCATAAGTTATTGGAGACTATTCACTTTATTATTTGTTTATAGGAGAGAAGTGTATTTTGGTGATTTTGCTTTAAGAAACAGCCACTTGTATCTCCATATAACAAAATATTTTGGTTTATATCCTTGTACTTGATTTTTTTGAGGGGGCCGTTTCATACCCAGAAATGATTTATTTTTGAAAGAAAGTATTTGTTTTTCCAAGAGTTTACAGTCTTTTTTTTTTTTTTTTTTAATCAAAGCTTTTGCTTCCCAGTACACATAAAGATTTTCTTACTAACCTAGATCATCAAAACCTTAGGCTGCATGTCATGGCCATGAGTACACTCAAGTCTGAAAGTGTTATTTTCTAGCCAATCTCTTTTTCTCACTTAGATTCTTGAAATACATTCTTGTATTTTTGAGAATCTTGGATACTTTTTTCCCCTAGAACTCTTACTGTGTTTTTATCTCTGTTATATGTATGTTAGCTGCCTTACCTTTGAGTGGGCTCTGACTTTTGGGAACTCTGTAAGTGAGTGAAATCCACAATGTCCTGTCCTCAACAGCCCGGCTCAGCTCCTGTAGACTCATGCCTTTTATGCAGTCAAACCATCTCATATTTGGTCTTCCTTTTTCCTACTGTCTTCTCTTTTTCCTAGCATTATTATCTTTTCCAAAGAACTTTGTCTTCTCATGATGTGCCCAAAGTAGGACAGCTTCAGTATTGTCATTTTTGCCTCCAGCAACGTTTCAGGCCTCATTTGCTCTAAAACCCACTCTGCATATAGAGATATTTCCAGCTCATCTGCTCTGTCAAGACTTTTCCTCTGTAACTCAGTTGATGCTAAGCTTGAGAATGGGAGGTTAATTCCTCAATCTTAGGTCATTGGGGGAGGCCTGCTATAAGGTTTATGGCTTGAACAATAACCTTACTTGTTGAGATAGGTTTGAACGTCTCCCTTATATTTAACACCAAAAATTTTCAAAGTAGCCAGCTGTAAGTATGAGTGTAGACTCATTGTGGAACACAGAAAAGTTAATCAAAGAAGGTCAGAAATTGGGTTTGATCTCCTTTATTTTATACTAGAGGCCTGATGCATGAAATTTGTGCAAGAGTAGGCCTTCCTTCCCCCAGCTGTGGGTATCAGCTTTCCAGGCTGGCACCGGGACCCGGGCTTCCCTTGCAGCCCTGGCTTTGTCCGGGAGGTTATCCGGAAGGATGTCCAGTCTAATTAGCATATTAACGCTTTTATTATTACAGACTAGAGGCCCGGTGCACGAAATTCATGCATGGGAGTGTGTGTCCCTCAGCCCAGCCTGCACCCTCTCCAATCTGGGACATCCCTCTCACAATCCAGGACTGCTGGCTCCCAACTGCTCGCCTGCCTGCCTTCCTGATTGCCCCTAACTGTTTCTGCCTGCCAGCCTGATCACCCCCTAACCACTCCCCTGCCAGCCTGTTTGCCCCTAACTGCCCTCCCCTGCAAGCCTGGTCACCCCTAACTGCTCTCCCCTGCAGGCCTGCTCACCCTAACTGCCCTTCCCTGCAGGCCTGGTCCCCCCCAACTGCTCTCCCCTACAGGCCTGGGTTTCCCCCAACTGCCCTTTCCTGCAGGCCTGGTCGCCCCCAATTTCCCTCCTCTGCCGGCCTGGTCCCCCCCAACTGCCCTCCCCTGTAGGCTTGATCACCCCTAACTGCCCTCCCTTGCAGGCCTGGTCCCTCCTAACTGCCCTCCCCTGCTGGCCTGATCGCCCACAACTGCCCTTCCTTGCAGGCCTGGTCCCTCCCAACTTCCCTCCCCTGCTGGCCATCTTATGGTGGCCATCTTGTGTCCACATGGGGGCAGCCATCTTTGACCACATGGGGGCAGCTATCTTGTGTGTTTGAGTGATGGTCAATTTGCATATTACTCTTTTATTAGATAGGATAGAGGCCTGGTGCACGTGTGGGGTTGGGGACCAGCTGGTTTGCCCTGAAGGGTGTCCTGGATCAGGGTGGGGGTTCCCTTGGGATGTGGGGCAGCCTGGGCGAGGGGCCTGTGGTGGTTTGCAGGCCGGCCACGCCCCTCAGTGACCCAAGTGGAGACCCTGGTATCTGGGATTTATTTATCTTCTATAATTGAAACTTTGTAGCCCTGAGCAGAGCCAAGCCTCCTGCTTGCTCCGTGGCCGCAGCCATTTTTGTTGGGATTTATTTATCTTCTATAATTGAATCTTTGTAGTGGAGGCCAAGGCAGGCCAGGGCTGCGGAAAGCTTGGCTTCCTCCATCGCCCGGGGCAATTCAAGCCTCCTGCTTTTTCCAACTCCATGCCGCCATTTTGTTGGGATTTATTTATCTTCTATAATTGAAACTCTGTATCCTTGAATGGAGGCCTGGGCCCACCTTGAATGTGTGGAAAGCTTGGCTTCCTCCATTGCCAGGGAAACCCAAGCCTCCTGCTTGCCCCCTGGCTGCAGCCATCTTGGTTGGGTTAATTTGCATACTTGATCCTGATTGGCTGGTGGGCGTGGCTTGTGGGTGTAGTGGAGTGATGGTTATTTTGCATATTACTCTTTTATTAGATAGGATATGTATGTAACTCTAGGAAGTGTTACTGCTTTCTGTAGTAACAGCATCCTAATGATTTTTCTTCAAAAGGGTGGAAACAAGAAGAGTTCATTATTCTTGTGTCTGACTGCCTAAGAGTATATTAAAATATAGCAAATTATTCATGGAAAGAATTTTGAACTTTTTCCCCCTTCTGTAGCAGTCTTATGCTATCAAGCTAAATATTTGGGCGATTACAGGCTACGAGCCAGATTTCTTCCATCCTAGATTGATCTGATTTATCTCTTTGCTTTTTCATTGGCCTTAAGCTATGGGCAAATTAATCAGCTTCTTTTAATCCTTGGTTTTATCTTCTAAAAGAATGATAATAACTACTTTAGAGGCTATTTTCAGGCTAAAAATAATATGAAGTAAAGCTCTTAGCATACAGTAAAGCTCAGCAGTTGTTTGTGCCTTCTCTCTGAATGATTTTATTTTTTGTAATATATTTTTATTTATTTCAGAGAGGAAGGGAGGAGGAGAGAGAGAAACATCAGATATGAGTGAGAATCATTGATTAGCTGCTTCCTGCATGCCCCCTACTGGGAATTGAGACTGAAACACAGGCATGTGCTCTGACCAGGAATTGAACTGTGACCTTCTGGTTCATAGGTAACGCTCAACCACTGAGCCACACCGGTTGGGCTGAATTACTTTATTTTTCTCTATCATTTGTCTTCTTTTCATCATTTTTTTTATTATTACTGCTAAAATGTGCATCTTAATAGAAACTCTTGACTGTTTCGAATGTCAATATTAAGAAAATGGACTTTTTACAATCATTCCAATATTTCTTAATCTTGTTCTGTGCTTTCTGCTATGCACTGTGAAGCATATGAGAAGAGCATAAGTTATCACCCCTATCCTTCACGTAATAATCTTCTATAGGGTTATTAACCCGGGACTCATGAAGGCCTGAAAATGTATCCAAAACTTTTTTCCCCTTATTCAGTGCTTCCATAGATTTCATTTTTACAAAGGGCTTATACTTAGAAAAAATTTAGAACCTATTGTTTATATTTATTCATCACCTTGAAGAAACAATTATAGAATATCAGCATAAATTGAAATGCTAATTTTGAGACATAACAGGCCAAAGAGGACATACTTAAAGTTTAAAGTCTTGATTGTGAGATTTAGCTTTGTTATTTATTAAGCTCAATAGCCTTGAATTGGCAAAACACATAAATTATTTGAATCTGATGATCACCCATAAGTATTTATCAGGTTGTTAGGAGTAAATGACATCACATTTGAGATAGTACTTTGGAATGATGGTATTTTAAGCTAGCATTAGTATAGCACCTGCTATTCTAGTAGCAGTTTGAGGAAGAAGACCTTTCTAGAGCACTTTTAAAAAATGTATATACTTTATTGATTTTTTACAGAGAGGAAGGGAGAAGGATAGAGAATTAGAAACATCGATGAGAGAGAAACATCTATCAGCTGCCTCCTGCACGTCCCCCACTGGGTATGTGCCCGCAACCAAGGTACATGCCCTTGACTAGAATCCAACCTGGGACTTTTCAGTCCACAGGCTGACTCTCTATCCACTGAGCCAAACCGGCCAGGGCTAGAGCACTTTTTTGTTGTTGCTAATCTTTACCCAAGGATATTTCACCTTTGCCTTTTAGAGAGCGTGGAAGGAAGGGGGAGAAAGAGAGAAACATCAATTGGTTGCCTCCCATATGTGCCCCGATGAGAGAATCAAACTGCAACCTAGGTATGTGCCCTGATCTGACTGGGAATTGAACCTGCAACCTTTTTTGGTGTATGGTATGATGTTCCAACCAATTTAACCACTCAGCCAGGGCTATCTTGGTTACTATTTTTGTTATTTTTTATGTCTCAAGGATATATATAAAGATTCTTTGACCTTATCTTAGCTTTCATTCTTTTTTGTTTGTTTGTTTGTTTGTTTGTTTTTGTGGGGCTGTGGGGAGACAAAATTAAGGTACATGAAATGGAGAGAAATAAAGTCATAATTTGTATGGTACTGAGAGCAAATTTTCATCTAGAGATAGAGTGGACCAGAGTAACTGATGAAGACCTCATGTGGACTGAAGTCAAAACTGGTCTTCAAGAATGGATATATTGAGATAGAGAGGGATAAAGGAAATGCTAGAAAAGAGACATGGTATGAGCAAAGTTCTGTGAAGGGGGCATAAGATTAGGTGGTAGAAACGCTAAGGAGCTACAAATGAATAAGGAACATTATTGCTCTTAACACGTTAAGCGCCCAGTCAATCACCGGTGACTGACACTATACTTTACGACCTGAATATAAAACAGGCTGGGCGCTTAACATGTTAAAAGTGAAAAGTGGTTACTAACTCCCTCCATTTTTATTCCCCTTAACCCCAAGATTAGCAGAAAGAAGATATATTCTGTCACTGTGTTCCATCCTGAAGGGTTTTTCCATGGGGGAGAAGTGTAGGTCCCAAGATTCATGGTTATGGTAGTAATTGTAACATTGTTTCTGGAATGACAGGGTTTATGTTCTGAAAGTTTTGCCATTTTTCTCACTACCTTTTGCCTGGAACAGTACATATATTTGGCCCTCGGAATCATCGATGAGAAACCCAGGGATATGGAGAGTCAACTATGTATTTATTGAAAAAAATCTGTATATTCACAGAGTTGTGCAACTTTCATCACAATTTAAGAACATTTTAATGACCTTTATCCACTATCAGTTCCTTCCCCATTCCTCCAAAACTTCTGGCCCTAGGCAACCACTGATCTACATTTTATGTCTGTGGATTTGCCTATTTTGGACTTTTTATGTGAATTAAATACTATATGTGGTCTTTTGGGAATGTCTTCTTTCACTTAACATAGTGCTTTCAAGGTTTATCCATGTTGTAGCATATATTAGTAGTCATTCATAAGAATAACAGTTTATTGCATGGATATACCATATTTTGTTTATCTGTTCATCACTTGGTGGGCTTTTCAGTTGTTTCCACCTTTTGGGAACATTATGAGGAATGCTACTACTATGAGCATTTGTGCACAAGTTTTTGTGTGGACATATGTTTTCATTTTTCTTGGTAATATACCTATGAGTGGAGTTTCTGGGTCATATGGTAACTCTGTTTAACCTTTTGAGAAACTGCAAACTGTTTTTCAAAGTGTGTTACATTCCCACCAACAATGTATGAGGGTTTCAATTTCTCCATATTCTCATCTGCACTTGTTATTTTCTGTCTCTTTTATTTTAGCCCTCCTACTGCTTGTAAAGTGGTATTTCATTGTAGTTTTTATTTGTATTTCCATGACAGCGAATGGTATTGAGCATTTTATCTTGTGCTTATTAGTCACCTGTATATCTTCTTTAGAGAATGCCTATTCATAGGACCTATATCCACTATCAGTCACTTTTCCCCATTTTCAAATTATTTTATTATTGAGTATACTGCTGCCTTTTTTTGTAAATAGTTTTATTGAACACTCATACTATATGTTTACACTTTGTCCATAGCTGTTTTATACAACAACTAGAGGCCCGATGCACGAAATTTGTGCAAGAGTAGGCCTTCCTTCCCCCGGCTGCCTGCACCGGCTTCCCTTTGGCACCTGGGACCTGGGCTTCCCTCACAGCCCCGGCTTCATCCGGAAGGTTATCCAGAAGGATGACCAGTCTAATTAGCATAGCACGCTTTTATTATTATAAATGGCAGAGTTGACTGTTGTTGCTGAGATGATGTGGCCTGCAAAACCTAAAATAGTTGCTCTTTGGCTCTTTAGAGAAAAAGTTTGCTGACCTTTGCACTAGATAATTTTGTAGCCATTAAAACACTTAAGAAGCATTATTAAACAAATAGAAAGTATATTAGAATGAAAATAATACAAAATAGTGTATACTATATGATTTCAGCTCTAAAAAGTTGTAACTGTATGCATGGCAAAGAGACTAAAAGTAAATACACTAAAATATTAACAGCAATCTCTGGATTGTGGATTTATGATTGATTATAACTGATGCAGAAAATCTAAAGAAGAAAATTACATTTTACAAAATGGGCTTTTATTAGACAGAAACATTTGGTAATCAGCAATAAATATATCTTAAGATGACTTAAAAAATGATGTTCCTGTTTCTCTGCTTTTTATGTTCTATGAAGATATAAACATAGGAATCATTATTTTTCAGCTCTAGATGACATGTTTGGACTTGGCAGCCTCTATTTCTTTAGGAAGTGATCTTGAAACTAATGCTTAATATAGTGTTTTGTTTGTGATGGAATAGTGAATACATAATAAATTTTTGTTAATTAAATTCCCATTTATGACTTCCATGTTTTTTTTTTCCACAAAATTTTAATATATTTCACTGTTGGGCCTAGGAATGTTTCATTTATCAAGAAAAATTTACTAAAAATCTTATTTATTAAATTTCTTAACAGCATTAATTTAATATTTTAAAAATATATTTTATTCATTTTTTACAGAGAGGAAGGGAGAAGGATAGAGAGTTAGAAACATTGATGAGAGAGGAACACCGATCAGCTGCCTCCAGCACACTCCCTACTGGGGATGTGCCTGCAACCAAGGTACATGGCCTTGACTAGAATCAAACCTGGGACCCTTCAGTCCGCAGGCCAACGCTCTATTCCCCTGAGCAAAACCGGTTAGGGCTAATTTAATTTTTTAATACTTTATTTAATGTTATACTGAAGAGGATGCACCCTTAGCCCTAGGTTATTTTTTCCTTTTCTTGTAGCTCATGTGTGGCTTTCAGCTGTGTGTTCTTTATATTCAGCCCCTGAAGTAGGGAGTGTGCTTCATGTGTGTCCTCTTCCTAAGTTGTTCATTATATCCTGAGATCCAAGTCCTTTAGAACGTCTGGATATTTGACTTCTTTGAAGCATTGGGACACAGAACTAGAGCTTTTATGTGGTGTTGTAGATCACTAAGTACCATTTCTTTAATATGGTTAGATAAAGGTACATGCTTACATTTTTCTGCATTTCCACCATTAAAAAAAAAATTATGAGCAGGAGGTTTCATGTTGTTGAGGTGTTAGTAGAGAAAACAATAAATTGAAAATTAAGAACCCTGTTGTTGTTTTTTTAAATTTTCTTTATTGATTAAGGTATTACATTTGTGTCCTTATCCCCCCATTGTTCCCCCCCTTCCACTACTCCCCGCCACCACCACTAATGCCTTCACTCCCCTGGAGTCTGAGTCCATTGGTTATGCTTATATGCATGCATACAAGTCCATGCATACAAGTCTCTCCCCCTTACCCTCACCTTCCCTTGCCTTCCCTCTGAGGTTTGACGGTCTAATCAAAGCTTCTCTGTCTCTGGAACTGTTTTGTTCATCCGTTTATGTTGTTCATTATATTCCATAAATGAGTAAGATCATATGATATTTATCTTTCTCCAACTGGCTTATTTTGCTTAGCGTAATGCTATCCAGGGCCATCCGTGCTGTTGCAAATGGTAAAAGTTCCTTCCTTTTTACAGCAGCATAGTATTCCATTGTATAGATGTACCACAGTTTTCTAATTCATTCATCTGCTGTTGGGCACTTAGGCTGTTTCCAAATCTTAGTTATTGTAAATTGTGCTGCTATGAACATAGGGGTGCATATAGCCTTTCTGATTGGCATTTCTAGTTTCTTGGGATATAGTCCTAAAAGTGGGATCACTGGGTCAAATGGGAGTTCCATTTACAGTTTTTTGAGGAAACTCCATAGTGTTCTCCACAGTGGCTGCACCAGTCTGCATTCCCACCAGCAGTGCAAGAGGGTTCCTTTTTCTCCGCATCCTCACCAGCACTTGTCAATTGTTGATTTGTTGATGATAGCCATTCTGACAGGTGTGAGATGGTACCTCATTGTCGTTTTGATTTGCATCCCTCGGATGCTTAGTGATTTTGAGCATGTTTTCATGTCTCTTGGCATTCTCTATGTCCTCTTTCGAAAAGTCTTAATCTCACTATGTAACCTAGACTAAGTAAGTTAACTTCTGGCTCTGCACTAACCAGGGTTATGGTAATTATTTCAGATCCCTTTCAGTTCTAACATACTAAAGAGTCCCAGGTCAAGTTGGTACTGATCTTAATTTGTTTGTTTTTAATCATACCTCCTACTCAAACATTCACATATCCTGTCACACCCCACATTTTGAATACCATTTGGAGAGTTGTTTATTTCTTTAATTTTTATTTATTATTATTGTTTTTTAATTGTTTAAAGTATTACATATGTCTCCTTTTTCCTGATTGACCCTTCCCCCCGCCACTCCCATCCCTGAGGGCAAGCCCCCGCTGCCCGTGTCTGTGTCCATTGGTTATGCTAATATGCATGCATACAAGTCCTTTGGTTGATCTCTAACCACTCCCTCCCCCGCCCCCCCCCCCCCCCCCCCCCCCCCCGCCTTTTCTCTGAGGTTGGACAGTCTGTTCAGTGCTAACTTGTCTCTGGATCTATTTTTGTTCATCAGTTTATGTTGATCATTATATTCCACATATGAGTGAGATCATATGATATTTATCTTTCTCGGACTGGCTTATTTCTCTTAGCATAATGCTCTCCAATTCCATCCATGCTGTTGCAAATAGTAAAAGTTCCTTCTTTTTATAGCAGCATAGTATTCCATTGTGTAGATGTACCAGTTTTCTAATCCACTCTTCTGCTGATGGGCACTTAGGCTGTTTTCAAATCTCAGTTATTGTAAATTGTGCTGCTGTGAACATAGGGGTGCATATATTCTTTCTGATTCCTAAAAGTGGGATTATTGGGTCAAATGGGAGTTCCATTTTTAACTTTTTGAGGAAACTGGGGAGTTATTTTTTATAGTGTATAAGGTTGATAATTAGATTTAATTGACTTTGGGATTAAGCACTACTCTGGTCTATTTTATTAGTAGGAGTCTTAGAGTAGGAGGATAAAGTTTATTTAAACATTTTATTATATTTCTACATGGTCAGATAGGATGCTTGACCTCAAACATAGAAGACATACATAGTACACTAATCTTTTCTTTTCTTTGAGAAATAAAAGCATTTTATTAAAAGTATTGAATTGTCAAAAGTGTCTTAAATTAGTATTTCTGTTTTCTAGTCCTTTCTGAGTATATCATATTCAAATAGGTCCCTAAAAGTAAAGAATAATGGGTATAATTAATGACTCCATAACAAATCCAGTTGGAAGTCAGGTCATTTTCATTCCTTAATTTCAACAAAATTAGAAGAGGGCCTAATCAGATTATCAGCTTATGTATTACTAAAACTAAATTTTGATGACATATAACTATGTGATTTGGATGCATAAGTTGAAAGGAATTCAAACACTCATTGTCAGTGATACAACAAAACTTCTACTCCTGTATACTTATTTTGTGGGAACATGGCTTTGGTAGTATTATCTAGAAAACAAAAATATAGCCCAACCAATATGGCTCAGTGGTTGAGCATCGACCTATGGACCAGGAGGTCATGGTTCGATTCCAGGTAAGGGCACATGCCAGGGTTATGGGCTCAATTCCCAGTAGGGGTCATGCAGAAGGTAGCCATTTGATGTTTCTATCTCTCCCTCTTCCTTCCTCTCTGAAATCAATAAAAATATATTTTAAAAAAATTAAATAAAAATGATTTTCAGCTGTATTTCTTTTTTATTCACTGTTATTTTGTATTAGTTTCAAGTGTACAGCATAGTGGTTAAACTATCATATACTTTACAGTGTTGTGAAAAAATCAGTTTATTTTATAGCTAAATCCTTATAGATTTTAAAAGGGAAACAAAGGTACTCTAGAGAGATGTAACATGTAGTATTTATCAGTGAACTGAGGTTGGAAGAAGGGGTATTCTTTTAATTTAGCAGCAAGCTTATAATTCTGTGCCTTTAAAATTTGACTTATTCAATTTCAGGTTGACGCTTTTGACAGTGTAACAAAGTAGTTTCTCAAGTACTTTAGAAGGATGGAAACAAATAAAGGTTTATGTATTTTATTTATTTATTTTTTAGGTTTATGTATATACTTTCTTATAGAGAATTATTATGAGGGGGAAGTTACTGCCTGATTCAGTGGCTCAAAGAGAAAGAAATTTCTTCTTTCATAGATAGGCCACTGCTTTCCACGAAACATGCCTGTAGGTCAGTTGATTCAAAAATCCTTTAGTGGAATTAAACTTTTATCAACATCTCCTCAAAAATACTTGTCAAAATCTGCCCAGAAAAACTGAATTTTCCTACACTAGTGATATTTTTTAAAAATATCTGATTTTTCTACATAAAAAAAACTTTATATGGGAAATTAGTATATTTTATTTCAATTTTATGTGATTGGTTTTTATATTGTCCTTTATTGATTGATGTATCTTTAAATAAATCTTTATATGTGTGTATATATATATGTAGTCTGTCACACACACACACACACAAACACACACACACTGTTCAGTAAATAGTGTACTGTGACGTTCTTAACTGTTTTTAAATAAGGTCTTCCTAGTCATTTCTGTGAAAAAATATGTGGCATTAGGAACATGGTTTATAATAGGATTGTTTCTATGGGAAAATCAGTATTTACTTTTATCATTTTGACAAAAGGACCTTTTCCAGGAAAGTATTCTGCCAAGAATGTGAAGATTGCCTTTACTGCCAAACGGTCACCCACTTCTCTAGTCAGGCAAGTCTACACAATGACTCTTCCATATACCATGTTCATTCCATCTCTTTTGCTCATTCCTATACTGTTTCTTTCTCCGATTAAATACTGCTTATTATTTAATCCTATTTAAATTGCAACATATTACTTGATTAACCTCTTATTTCTGTGTATGGTTAATGAACTTTTAAGCTATTTTTGGAATGGTACCAATTCTATATATACTACTATCATTCTTTTAACTTACATTTAGTTAGCGAATATTCTTCATTCTCTTCGTAGGATATACTGACTTATATCCCTAGCAATAAAGCTAGGCTAATAGACCACTTTCTAGTACTTCTGTCCACTTCTGTTCCCATCTTTTGAGTTTTAAGCTTATCAGAAGTCAGTTGTGTGATGCCTGGTTTATGTATTTTAGGGAGAGGGTCAACAAAGGCTGACGTGCGGGATTAATGTTTTAGATTAAGTATAAGAGAATTGTCAAGTGAATGTGGGAGAAAGAAGGAAAATTTGATACAGTTGGTCTGGTGCAAGCTGCACATTCGTGACTTAGAGGAGAAAGATAATTAAGAGTATTAAAAAAGAAAGTTGTATTTGCTTCTGAACCTGTATTTTAATCATATAAGTGACTCCTGCCCAGATGGAAGGAATAGGAGTATGGCAAGGTAGTCCCTATGAAAACTAAGTCACTCGCTTTGGAATTTTACTCGTAGTTAGTTGCTAGATAGATTGCAGTTGAATTAGGTGTGCAAAAGACAGCTATGAAATATTGGTGAAGAGTTTTAAAGGACTCTTTTGAAGGATTCAGATTTGTTCACAAATGTCTTTAGTTGTCATGCCACTTAAAAGAAAAGCATAACTTTTGCAGTGTGGGAATGATTTATCCATGACAAAGACTACATTAATATCACTAAGCAAAACATTATTCAAATAAAAGGTCTTAGCCTAATGTTGAAAGATTTATATCAGGCGTTCTCAAACTACGGCCCGCGGGCCACATGCGGGTGTTTTTGCTGTTTTGTTTTTTTACTTCAAAATAAGATATGTGCAGTGTGCATAGGAATTTGTTCATAGTTTTTTTAAAACTATAGTCCAGCCCTCCCAACGGTCTGAGGGACAGTGAACTGGCCCCCTGTTTAAAAAGTTTGAGGACCCCTGATTTATATGATTCAAGTTAAATGAAATGTATTCATAACTCCCTCTCTTGATCAAATATTTTGATTTACAAGTATATACCAGTTACCAGTTTTCCATTTACTGTGTGTGTGTGTATGTGTGTGTGTGTGTGTGTGTGTGTGTGTGTGTGTGTGTGTAGGTATTTAGATAATATAATCATAGATTCTTAAAACCCTAAATGTCCTTAGAGAAAACAAACCTTGGGGAGTTATGTGACTTGCTGAATTTCACAACTAATGAAATGATAAATCTTTCTTTAATTAAGGATATATATGTGTGTGTGTGTACATGTATGTGTGTGTACATGTCCAGTGCTTTTTACAGAAATTGGTTGATTTTTGGAGGGTTTTTTTGTGTGTGTTTGTGGGATGATAAGCTCTACACTGCTTAGAATAGATAGAACCAGTGAAGTAATTTATATCAACTCAGTCGCAGCCCACATATTTGGGACATTCATTGCCCTTTTTAGGCATTAGCATGAAGTAGCTTAGGGATTTAGAGAGGCAAAAAAAAGCTCAGTTGATGTTCTATTTCAGAACTGTAAGGAGTAAAGAAGCAACTGTTGTATGTGTCTTGTGCTATTTTTCAAGCACCTGACCCTGAAAAGAGGGATCTGACCCTGAAAGAGGGATCAATAAATCAATATGTATTGAGTGCCTCCCAATGTTCAACACATTACTTAGCCATCAGGGATACAATTGTGAATAAAATGAACACAGAATAAAACAAAGTTCTTGACTTTCCTAGATTTTTATCTCAGTAATTGAATTTATTTCTAGCAGTTGAGTTATTTAACTGCAGTTTGTAAGTCAAGCATGCCAAACTCAAAGGCTAACACAAGGTTTAAGTCTATGTGGGCTGCAAAAACTTCAATTATCATAGAAACGTAGGTTTATTTCGATAGAGACATGCTGAATACAAAGGGCTGAAATAAATGAATAATCATTAACATAAAATAATAGAACATTTTAATAAAAATTAATATTTTTTCGTGAACATTAACTTACCAGACACTGAATAACTGCACAAGTTAATAAGTGTAACACAAATAAACCTATTTTTCTTGTTCTCCGAAAGCGAAATATTTCCTGTGGCGCACACCAAACAAGTCAGTCCAAGACTAATGGCGTGGCAATTGGCTGCTAAAATATTCGTTGCTAGTATTAGTGGAGAGAAATGGTGAATCTGCACATAGGCACGTGAGGGAAATGAATGCAACATGATTATAGTAATCAAGTCATTAGCGAACTTTGTAGCTTGTTATTAATAATCCTATATAATAAAAGCCTAGTTCGCCCTAACCGGTTTGGTTCAGTGGATGGAGCATTGGCCTTCGGACTGAAGGGTCCCAGGTTCGATTCCAGTCAAGGGCATGTACCTGGGTTGCGGGCACATCCCCAGTAGGGGGTGTGCAAGAGGCAGCTGATCGATGTTTCTCTCTCATCGATGTTTCTAACTCTCTATGCCTCTCCCTTCCGAGATGTAAAAAAATCAATTAAAAATAAAGCCTAGGTGGCGTCATGCCTGTGTGACATCATCACAAGATGGCTGCCACAAGATGTCCAGCAGGGGAGGGCAGTTGGGGGAGAGATCAGTTCAGCAGGGAAGGGCAGTTGGGGGGCGAGATCAGACTGGCAGGGGAGGGCAGTTCGGGCGAGCAGGCCAGCAGGGGAGGGCAGTTGGGGGCTATTAGGCTGGCAGGGGATGGCAGTTGGGGGCAATCAGGCCTGCAGGGGAACAGTTAGGGGGCGATCAGGCTGGCAGGCAGAAGCGGTTAGGATCATTCAGGCAGGCGAGCAGTTAGGAGCCAGCAGTCCTGGATTGTGTGAGGGATGTCCGACTGCCAGCAGTCGGACATCCCCCATGGGGTCCCAGATTGGAGACGGTGAAGGCCTGGCTGAGGGACAACCCCCCCACCTGTGCACGAATTTCGTGCACCAGGCCTCTAGTTATGTATAACAGGGTATTGTAAAAATTAAGTTATGAAATTTTCTTAACATACTGTTGTATTGGCTGGGCCACAAAAATATTCATTGTGGGTCACATGCAGCTCGTGGGCTGTGAGTTTGACATGCTTGTTGTAAGTGCTATAAAAAGTGAAAATTTTGGTGCTATAAGAATGTATCACCAGAGAGCCAGACCTGGTCTTAAGGAATAAAGCAAAGGGAGAGGGTCAACAAAGGCTGATGTATGGAATTGATGTTTTAGATGAATTAATTAATTATAAGTGAGAATTGTCAATTGAATGTGAGAAAGAAGGGGAATTTGTGGAGAGTGGGCAGGGATGAGCAAACCTGTCAGAGGGGATAGTTTGTCCAGAAGCACTGATATAAGAAAAGGCATATTCAAGTTTGAGAAATGGAAAGAAAGCCTGATAGTGTGCAGAACAGAAGGGAAGAAAGAGGGTGGAACAGATGATGATAAGGAAGTAAGCAGTGTTCCGGGTATGTAAGATTTTAGAGAAGGTATTTGTGCTCAGGCCTAAGATCAATGGAGAGTTATTGAAAGGTTTTTAAAGTTTTTATTTCGTACTATCACATTTGTATTTTTAAAAGATCACTCTGGCTGCTCTATGGAAAGTAGAATGGAGGGGAGACAAGAGTAGACATGGGAGACCAATTAAAAGCAAGGAGATGATCCTGGTGTTCGAGATGGAGGTACAGACATGCAAAATATATGGTCAGAGAGGTACACATTATAGTTTGGCTTTTGCTTGTGTGCTTAATTATAACTTTATTGCTTCTTTGCATTCCTCAGTAATCTGAGTTATTTTTGCACTCATACTATCAGGTATATAAGCTTCAGGACCCTACTATAAATTTTATATTTTCAGGGTAGGGTTAAATACATCACTTATCCTTTTGAACATATGGGAAATATGCTCTTATTTTTAAACTAGAGGCCCGATGCACAAAATTTGTGCAAGAGTAGGCCTTCCCCTGGCTGCTGGCACCGGCTTTCCTCCCAACCCAGGCTTTGTCCAGTCTAATAAGCATATTATGCTTTTATTATTATAAAATATTCACATGTAAGTAATAATAAAGTGGAAGTGTAGGTAATGGGATTCATTGTGTAATAATTCTTTTGTTTTTATTAGAATAGGAAGCGTGTGGGGAAATATTTAAACAGTGAAAAGAGGTTTGAACTTAGGCATAACTTAAAAGTAATGGATATTAAGAACTTTAATAGTTACACGTGGATCAATACAAAGAAATATGATGGTTACATAAATTGATGATTTTTAAAATTTATTACATATTTATCATATACCATAAATTTAGAAAGTACTGTCATCAAAATAGTTTCAAATTTTGTTATACAAATACTACTAGAAATTGATAGTAGATATTTTCCTAATTTATAAATGGGAAGCAATGTATTTTGTTGTTTTTATCTTTCTAACCTAGAAAAGTCCCTTTTAGTTGAGATTTACATTAGGGTTTCATGTATTCAGGGGAAACGAGTCAAGAAGAGGGAAACTAATGACCTTGGATAGAGATGCAGAATACTGTGTTCCCTGTTCTCCCTACCCTACTCATATTTGTATATTGAAAGTAAAAATCTATATTTAAAATTATTTTTGTATAGTTGCATTGCTCTTTGATTTTCACTAATTTTTTTTTTTATTTTCACTAATTTTAAATGTCATTACCTCCTCTATAGTGATGGGTAATAGAATTGAATTTGGTTTAAAATACCTTTGTAAATTTTACTTTGTTTGAAAATGTCACTGTTTTATATATATTGAACCATGAAATGAAACAGCTCTAACTTTGAAAGATTACAGCTCTAACTTGAAAGATTACTCTCTTCTAAATTTGCTAGAAGGATCCTTTTATGGATTAAATGAACTAATGTAATGGCTTATACCAAGTAAATTCTGTTTTCATAAAATTTTCAGTGTGTATAATTTTGTACAAATATTCATGTTAAAAGTGTTTTTGAAAAATGCTTATATAGATTGTGATTTTTTTTTTGAAAGAGACTCTAGAGATTCCTAGACTTAAGTTTTTATGTTGAAGCTGAATGTTGTTACGAAGGTTAATACATGGTTCTTATATTCTAAATAATGGTAACTCTCCTCAGATTCCTGAGTTTAGGTTACCCTTAAATGTTACTCTCTCTTTCCATATATATAATAAAATCATAGTTGTATAATTTTTTTAAAAAGTATATGAATGTTAATAACTTATGTTTTTTATTTTAAAACAGCCATCTGTTATATTTCTTAATGCCATTATCTTTTTAATGCTTTCTATCAAAAAATGGCAGTGTAATCAAGTCAATTTCTTCACTAGCTTCTTTATTATACATGTGTGGGTAATTAACGTAATGTAGGGTGTACTTTTTATGGCCCCTCCATTGCCTAGCATCTTCATGAATAAATACCTAAAAGAGGAAATTAATTTTAGTACTAATTTAAGGAAAACAGCACTAAAAACGTTTGTTTAAAACTAACACTTAATTTGCCCTGGCCAGGTTTTCACAGTGGTTAGAGTCTCAGCCTGTGGACTGAAGGGTCTCGGGTTTGATCCCTGGTTAAGGGCAAGTACCTCAGTTGCAGGTTCTCCATCCCTGGTAGGGGCACATGTAGGAAGCAACCAACCAGTGTGTCTCTCTCACATAAATGTTTTTCTCTTTCTCTCTCTCTCCCCCTTCTCCCTCCCTTCTACTGTTTCTAGAAATCAATGGAAAAAATATCCTTGAGGATTAAAAAACAAAACAAACTGTTACTTAATTCAAGGAGAGGTGTAAACTGTTTTGGGTTTATCTGTTGTGTTTATTATTTGCTTCACTTTTATACTAAATTAGCAGTGTCTCTTGAGGTCTTTTGCTTTTGAGATAGAGTACTACATAATATAATTAGTAATCATCACCTTTTTCATGGCTAAGTGCAGCCACATTCTTTGAACCATTTTTTTGTTATTTTGAATACACTAGTTTTTAAGTGCTAGTATATGCAAGCAGAAACCAATCAGGCTCATACCAAAGATATTTAGTTTAGAACTTGGCCTATATAACTAAAAGAAGAATGTGAAGATTTTAGAAATGGTTGAAAAAGAACCAAGAAATATTTCAAATGTTCTTTTGTTGTTTTTTTTTAATTGAATTTATTGGGGTAGCATCTATATATATAAAAGCCTAATATGCGAAGTGTCCCCTCGGAGTTTGACCAACCAGGAATTCGATCACTTGCTATGACATGCGCTGACCACCAGGGGGGCGGCGCAGAATGAAGGTAGGACCCAGCCGGCAGCTGGCAGCTGCTAGGGACCACCCTTCCCATGCACGAATTTCATGCATTGGGCCTCTAGTTGGTTAATAAAATCATACAAGTTTCAGGTATACAACTCAATAAAATATCTGCATTGTATACTCACCACCCTAAGTCAAGTCTCTTTCTATTCCTTTTTATCTCCCCCTTTGCCTACTTCCACCTTCCCCAAACCCTCTTCCCTCTGACAGCTGTTAGTCTGCTCTTTCAAAAGCAGGCAAAAAAGTTCTGAATTTCTAATATATCCTTAGGTCTGGGGTAAGAATTTTCATGATATATTGGTTAGATTCATTTCAGATTTAACTGGAAAAAATATTTTTTTCTATTATAATCTTTAAGCTTTGGCACATAAAATACTTATGTCTTAGTCAAATAGATTTGATACACCTTGGGTCTTATGAATGAAAGATAGTGTTAAGATGTAATAGTAATTAAATGAACAAAACCTCAGTATAAATAAATTCAATTTCTGATAATGATGTCTTTTAGTAGTCATTAAAATAATTTATATTTCTTGATTAAAAAGCATTTACATAATGCTTCTATGTAATATGTTTTTTATAAGGTCAAAAGAAATAGACTGGCAACCTTATTTTACAACACGCATTGTAGATGATTTTGGCACACACCTACGAGTATTTAGAAAGGCTCAACAGAAGATAACAGAGAAAGATGATCAAGTAACAGGTAATATCTTTATTCCTGAAAATTATGATTTTAAAATCTGTTTTGTTTTTATCATTCAGTATAGCTTGAATTGTTCTCTCTTTCTGCAGGTACTGCAGAAGATCTTGTAGATACCTTCTTTGAAGTTGAAGTTGAAATGGAGAAGGACGTTTGCCGTGACCTAGTGTGCACTTCTCCCAAAGATGAAGAAGGTTTTGTTTTCAGTTTCACACTTTTGAGAACAGTAACTGTTCAAGTTGGTCAGAGACGAGTTAATAAGACCAGTGAACAAATATAAGGGCGAAATTATTCTTTTAGGACAGGTAGCATAGTGAAGATACTGTTACTATTCACTTTATTTTATTTTTTAATTCTTAAAAGTAATTTCCAATTTATTTTCTGTTTTGAAGATTACTTTTAACCTTTTGCACTCGGATGTCGAGTGTGACTCGACACGGTTAGCATCGGTAGCAGCTTGAGAAAAAAGCAAGCGAGTGCAAAGGGTTAAAAGTTAAAGATGGTAATTCAAGATTACCTCTCTTGTCTTCTTGGAAAATAAAACAAGCATTAACATTTTATAATTGAAATTTACTTTTTTGATCTATAGTAATTTTATCTTCACCTTGAATTTATTATTTCTAATTCAAGAATATATCTGGTACCCTAAAAATTTTTCTAAGGTAATGCTTATAATAATTTTAAATACGATTTTTAGAATTGAATGAACTTGTCTTCTTTTTGGGAGGTTATATCAGATAAGCTTTAGTTGAGGATGTTGTATTTTCCCCTAGATTTGCAATGACAAGAGTCTTTCCTACTTGGCACTTTTTTTTATTTATAGTATGAGGTGTATAATAAATTCCTATGAAGTGTCAGCATGTAACAACTACGGAAAAACATTTCAAGTTGTGGAAGTTGTTTTCCTTGATTTTTATAATGCTTAACATTTTTATTTCTTTGCTTTGCTTTCCTTTCCTCTTTTTTTTTTCTTCTTTTTGTATATATTGTGCAATTCAGTTTTCAATTGCCATTATATTAGCACTGATATGAAATAGTTAAATGTAAGAAATAGATATAATGATGTGCAGAACTTTTATGTAACCCAAGCCCTCAAATCTGTAAATTAGAAGAGCATACTCTTTTTTTCTGCCAAAATAGTGGAAAAAATAATTACAGGTAATTTTTAAATGTGCAAATAATTTTTAAGTATGCAAACATAATTAGTGTGGTAGAGTACAGGATACATGGTACAACAAAAGTTGTTTGGGGAGCACTTTTTATAATTGAAGTTTTTCAGTGATTCAGTGAGTGGGATATAACTGAGCAGACTTAAAAATACCATTTTGATTATTGGGTAGTTACTATTTGGAGAAGAATGGAAAAGTTTTTAATGAATACTGATATGTACTAATTAATTACTAAAATAATAAGCCAGTATAATCATAAAACTGCTTATTTCTACTTTTATGTGTTTTATATCAAGTATTTTCTAATGTTATTATAGCTACCTTTTTTTTCTAGGGTTCCTAAGGGATTTGTGTGAGGTCTTATTATACTTATTGCTACCTCCTGGAGATTTCCAGAACAAGACCATGCGATACTTTGTCAGGGTAAGCTTAAAGTCATACCAAACAAATGGCTGTAGGAAACCTGGAGTAGTAGTTTCCAGAAGTTTTGGTCTCAGGTCCTTATGACACTCTTAAAAATTATTGAAGACCTCAAAGAGCTTTGTTTTTATGTGGGTTTTATGTATCAATATTTACTGTATTATAAATTAAAACTAAGAAATTTAGAAACAAGAATATACAAACCCACATTCCGTTAGTATAGTGAATAATAGAATAGACATTTATGTACCAACTACTCAGGGTGGCCGGGGTAGCTGATTGGGCCAGTGGGACGCTGAGCTCGCATCGCCAGCGGCAGTGCGAGCTCAGCGTCTGCGCCATGGCTGGGCTGCGGAACAGAAGGGGCCTCTGGGGCAGCGAGCTCACGTCCCGCCGCGTACCATCAAAAGCGGGGGAGCTGGGTGCCTGTCTGCTCCGGCACCAGGCCTTTCAGAAGCCTCCGCCGAGCCAGAGGCTTCTGAAAGCCTGGTGTACCAGCGGACAGGCACCCAGCTCCCCCGCGATCAAAAGCGAAAGCGTGTAGGGGACCCTACACGTGCATGATTCAATCATGCACTGGGCCTCTAGTTTTACTATAGTTAATCTGTTCCTCCCTTGAAGATAATCACTATTCTGAAATTGGTGTGTATCTTTTCCTTTTCTTCTTGTTATTATTCTTTAAGTATAGATATAGGAATCCATAAATACTTATACTGCAATGTTTTGCCATTTAAAAGTTAACAGAAATACATACTAGAACTGTCTTTTTGCTTTTCTCCATTGAACTCTAGGTGTCATTGTGGACATGTAGATCTAGGTAGCTGCATCTCAATTTATTTAATTGATTTTGACTGTGGTTAACTAGCTCATCTGTTTATAAGCTTATGTTGGTTATCAAGTTTTAGTTTTACGTGTATTGCACTTTTCTTAAGTAATAGGTTGTGTTATGGAATTTATATTATGCTATTGATTTGAACAGTGTATTAGATTAAATTTGTGTTTTTTAAAATTTTGTTCAGGAAATCCTTGCACAAGGAATTCTTCTTCCATTAATAAATCAACTCAGTGATCCTGATTATATTAATCAATATATCATATGGATGGTATGTACTTTCTAAATTACAACTCTTTAAAACAGTTTTTTTAAATGTAGAAATAGTACTTGGAGATTAGGATGATTAAGCAACAATTTATTAAATAAAGATGTATCTAGAGATAATCTTTATATTTTCAACTAGTGGCCGGTGCACAAAATCGTGCAGGGGGGGGGGGTGTCCTTCTCCAATCTGGGACTCCTCGGGGTATGTCTGACTGCCTGTTTAGTTATGGGATTGGACCTAAACCGGCAGCCAAACATCCTTTTCACAATCCGGGACCCCTGGCTCCCAACCTCTAGCCTGCCTGCTTGCCTGATTGCCCCTAACCACTTCTGCATGCCAACCTGATCGCCACCTAACTTCTCCCTTGCCGGCCTGATTGACACCTAATTGCTCCTCTTCTGGCCTGATCACCCCCAACTGCCCTCTCCTGCTGGCCCAGTCGCCCCCAACTGCCCTCCCTTGCCGGCCCAATGACCCACAACTGCCCCCCCTGCTGCGACCCGTCTCCTCCTCCAGGACCAGCCTCCTCCATGCCGCGTGAACTGCGGGACCCCCAGACCTCACCACGCGGAGCGGCTGCCAGGCCCCGCCTCCACTGTGCACGCGGCCATCTTGTGGCGACATCGTGCACAAGGGCCAACTTGGCTTTTATTAGTATAGATATTTCTGTTTGCTATATGTGTCAGTCAAATTCTCTTTAAGAGACAAGTTTGGTGTTATTATTAGTTATTTAAATTTAAAAAGGAATATTTTATTGCCCATGTGGAGATAGATGACCAGTATTTTTTAAAGTTAGTCCCTTTCATGGAGGTCACAGAACCTGATTATTCTTTTCTTTTGTTAACTTTTATAGATCCCTACTAGGGCTCTCTACCAAGAGGTTTAAAAATATGCATATCTACATCATTAAAATTTTTTAAATGTATATCCCTTGGTTAGGAATTCTCCTGAAATTTATTCTAAAACTAGAGGCCTGCTTCACGAAATTCGTGCATGGGAGAGGTTCTCTCAGCCCGGCCTGCACCCTTTCCAATCTTGGACCCCTTGGGGGATGTCCACCTGCCTCTCGCAATCCAGGACCGCTGACTCCTAACCACTAGCCTGCCTGCCTGCCTGATCGTACCTGACCACCTTTGCCTGCCTGCATGATCGCCCCTAACTGCTCCCCTGCTGGCCTGATTGCCCCTAACTGCCTCTGCCTTACCCTGCACCCAGGACCCAGGCTTCCCTCCCTCTGGTCAGCTGCAGCCACCCAAGACCTGGGCTGGCTTCGCCTGGGCTGGCCACAGCTGCAGGGGACCATGGGCGGTGGCTTTGCCTGGGCCGCAGCCGCAGGCACCTGAGACGGCGGGGCGGGCAGCTTGTCCCTCTCCCAGGCCGCAGGTACAGGCACAGCCGCTGGCACCCAGGACCCTGTGTTGGGCGGCTTGTCCCTCTCCTGGGCCGCAGCCTGGCTCGTCCCCATTCCTCTCTCGCAAGCTCATTTGTGCTGGCTGGTCCCCATTCCTCTCTCACAAGCCTGTTTGTGTCTGGCTGGTCCCCATTCCTCTCTCCCCAGTGTTGAGTGTCTGAGCCATTAACGGCGTGCAGCGTGATGACCATTTGCATATTAGCTCTTTATTATATAGGATCACGATAAGCAGATTTGCAACAACATTTAAGGCCACTAATGGAAACATTGCATATAATACTAAAAAACTGAAAGCAATTTAAGTGTCTCACATAGAGGATTAGTTTAATAAATTATGCATATTAATACAATTGAATACTATGCAGCCATTAAAAATGATGATGGTATATCCTCAGTCTGCTACCTTTTCATAGCTCCCTTTACTGCTTTACTTGGTTTAAATTTAATTGACAGTCATGATTAGTTCCTTCACAACATCTTCACTTACCTTTCTCTCTCTTTCACTGTACTTGCTTGGTGAAATGACACTCTGCTTAAATTCAACTTAACCATCCATCTACTCTATTTCTGTTCTTAAACAGCAAGTGACTGGAGAAAAGGACAGAATAATAGTATTCATATAATCATAGTGATTCTGTTAAATTTAGGTCAGAGAATCACACTCTTCTGTTTAAAATCCTTTAGTAACTTGCATTCCACATAGAATGAAAGTCAAAACATTTACTGTAATCTACTGGTTTGCTCTCATCGCCACTGATCTTATTGTCTATTCTTCTACCTTTCTTTGCTATAGCTCAACCGTCATGGCTTCCTTGTTATCGTCAAACATTCTGAGCATGCTTTTCTACTTTCTAGCCTACTGTATTTTTTATTTACGTTGTTTAGTTTGTGAACCATGGGAATTTAAGTACTCTGAGTGTAGAGATTTTCATTTTGTTTTGTTATAAACATTAGGAATATAGCAAGTCATGCCTGTCACATGGTAGTCACTCAAGATTCTGTTTTCCCCTAATAAGTGAGTCTCCCTCCCATCTGTTTTTTAAACTTCATTTTTTAGATCCGTGAGTCTAATTGCAACTATGAGGCCTTTATGAACATTATTAAATTGAGTGACAATATTGGAGAGCTAGAAGCAGTCAGAGATAAGGCAATAGAAGAATTACAGTATCTTCGATCTCTAGATACAGCTGGTGATGGTAAGTGATTTAAGTGAAAGAATGTTTTACTTCTTTATTGATTACTATATCTCAAACAAAACTGGAATTTACCTAAATGTCATTTTATGGTATTAGTTGTTTTAGCCTTAACTAAATTGAAATCTAGCTTATTGTGTTACAACATGTATTAAGAATACGGTATTATAGCTGTGGCCATTTGCTCAGTGGTTAGAGTGTCAGCCTGCAGGCCCAAGAGTCACAGGAAAGACCACATATCTCAGTTGCAGGTTCCCCAGCCCTGGTAGGAGCGTTGTGGGCGGCAACCAATCAATGTGTCTCTCTCACTTCCCTCCTCCTTCCCATCTTTCTAGAAATCAATGGAAAAAATATCCTCTGGTGAGGATTAAAAAAACCACAAAAACAAACAAAAAACAAAGAATAAGGTATTATAATTTTGAACGTGAGACTATTGCAGTTATCTCTAAAGTAAAGAGAATTGGTATGGTTTAATATTAACTAAATAATTTCAGTATATAATTTTAGGTTTATAATTGCTCTCTGCATTGGCTTTTATACTAAACTAGGGGCCCAGTGCATGAATTTGTACACCTTGAAAGGAACTGTGGGCCACAAAGCTGTGGTGGGCACAGGGGCAGGTCTCAGCCCATCCTCCGCGCCCCTGCCCGGCCCCTCCCACCATGGCCCCCAGCCCTCTATCTGCCAGCAGCCCCCCGCTCCTGCCACCACTGCTCCCATGTGCTGACGTGCCAGTCATGCTCGCACCTGCTGACGGCATAGAGTGATTGAGGCCAGCGCCAGCAGCGGGTGCAAGTGGGTCCAGTGCCAGCAGCAGGTGTGAGTGCTGAGCAGGACTGCGGTACATTGGAGCAAAGAATTTTCAATAACCACCTAAGGCTCGCCCTGATGACAGCGACTGGCGCCCCACCTTGGTCTGGTGCCCCTGCTCACCTGCTCCACCATCCCGCTGTGACCAGTGCCCGCCATGGTTCACGCACACCCCTTGGTGGTCAATGCACATCTTAGCAACTGGTTGTTTGGTTGTTCCACCGTTCGGTCTACTTGCATATTAGCCTTTTATTGTATAGGATGACAGTAAGTGCATGTTTAAAGTATTTCACATATAACTACCACTTCCTAGTTCATAATCAATTTGTTTGTTTTTAGATATCAACACTATCAAAAATCAAATAAATAGCTTATTATTTGTAAAGAAAGTATGTGACTCAAGAATACAACGGTTGCAGTCAGGCAAAGTAAGTAAAGTACTTTTGAGTTAACATTTAGTTATAAATACTCTTTATTTATTAAAATGTTTAGCAGGGTGGGGCATAGGTGAAAAAGGTGAAGGGGATTAAGAAGTACAATCTGCGGCCCAGACAGCCTGACTCAGTGGTTAAGTGTTGACCTATGAATCAGGAGGTCACGGTTTGATTCCCGGTCAGGCCGTATGCCCGAGTTGTAGGCTCAATCCCCAGTGTGGGGAGTGCAGAAGGCAGCTGATCAATGATTCTTTCTCATTGTTGATGTTTCTATTTCTCTTCCCTTCCTCTCTAAAGTCAATAAAAATCAATAAAAAGTACATACTGCCAGTTATAAAATATGTGGTGGAGAAGTAATGTACAATATAAGAAATATAGTTAATAATATTGTAATAACTATGGGGGCAGATAATTACTAGACTTATTGTGGTGATCACATCATAAGGCATATAAATGTCTAGTGACTATAATTATACATCTGAAACTAATAATGTATGTCTAATATAAAAGTAAACTTTTAAAATGTCTAGCAAATAACGAAAAGTACATTAACCAGTGCACTACGCTACAAAAGAACTTTTAAAAAACTTCTCTGATATAATGTAGTATAAATATTTGTGAAACCAAGCTAAAGAGATTAAAATACTGCTTAAAAAATGCTAAAGTAATTAAAGATTTTTTTATTCCTTAATTTACTTAGTCATCTATCCACTTTTATTTATTAAAAAAATCAATATTTATTGAGTTTTATTCATGGACACCATGGTAGATTGACCTAATAGACAAAATATCTTTCATGGAGCTTTACATTTTAGTTGCAATCAGAAAATAAGCCAATAAATAAATTGATATATAATGTAAAAAAAAAAAAAGGTAGAAAATAAATAAAGAGTGAAAAAACACACAAGTAAAGCAAAATAGAGGGATAAAGAATGTCCAGCAGTATTTTCTATAGGTGCTGAGAGATCTGGTGACATTTAAGCATAGGAAGGCGTAACATGAGAGAGTCCTATGACTTTTTTTTTTTTTTTAGATTATTTTTTAAAGAGTTTTACAGGCAAGGTGAAAGCAAAGGTCCTGAGATAGGAAAATGGTTGGTGAGTTCGTGGAGGTCAGTGTGGCTGCTATGGAATGAAAGAGGAATTGTTAATAGGAATGAAATTGGAGAGGAACCTTGAGGCTAGATTATATGTGGTTTTACCTGCCATAGTAGTTTTTTTTTTTAAGATTCTAATTGTATTGTGAATCCATTGGATATTTTTCTAGGTGAGTGATGTGATCTGATTTGTGAATTAAAATGTTTACTTTGATTCTTTGTGATAATAAATTGTAAAGTGGTGGGGGCAAGAATGGAAACTTAGAGATCATTTACAAGACTATTGCATTCCAGTAATAGATGTCTTAGAGGTTGTCAGAAGTAGAGACTAGATATAGTGCTAATAGGATTTACTAATGGATTAAATTTGGGGTGATAAACTAAAAAGGGACTTGGATGATTTGTAGGTTTTTTTTGTCTTGAGCAAGTGTATGAATGGAGTCACTTTTTACAAAAATGGATAAAACTGAGGGAAGAGATTTGGAGGAGTGAATCTAATCTAACTTTGGATGTTTTAGTTTGTGTTCCCTGTTCAATATTGAAGTAGTCATGCTAATTAGTAAACAAGTTCAAGGGAAAGTTTAGTGGTGGAAATAACTTTGAGAATTCTAAGGGTTATCAGATGTTTACTTAAAGTTAAGAGACTGGATGAGGTTACCTAAAAGAGTGGGTGTAAGAAGATACCAGGAACTCAGTTCTGAGGCACTTCAGTTGCTAGAGTTTAAGACAAAGTAGAAAATCAAAGATACAGAGTAAGTGGCTGGTGAGCTTGAAGGAAAACCTGACAGTGTGATATCCTAGAAGCCATGTGTAGAAAGTGTTTGAAGAAGTCAGAGATCAGGTATGTCAAAGGCTACTAATAAGTTGAGTAAGATGAAACTTAGAATTGCCCATTGGATATGCCACCAAGGGGATTATTGGTGATCTGATGATAAACAACTTTGGTGGAATAGTGGAGAGAAACCTTAATGAGGGGAGTCAGTCCAGGAGGAAATGGGAAGAGATGAATTAGAAATAGTGATTATTGTTAGCTGTTTGGAAGAGTTTTACTATAAAATAGAGCAGAGATTTGGGGCTGTTAGGAAAATACATTTTTATTTTAGATTTTTGGGCTGGTTTTCTATTTTGGAAATTTATTTGTGACTCTGATCATGTAATTTTGCAATTTTTCTTAAGGAATACAAGACATTTTTAAATAAGTTTAGTTTGCTAAATTAATTTTAGCTCGCAGTACTTGAGGCCCACATTTCATTTCATTTACACATGTGAATTTGTGTGTATGCCTGTCTTTGTTTTAGCTGTGTTAAAATTAGTTTAATATACCCACTCATGCAAATTCAGAATAGAAAAAAGATATGGTTTCACTAGTGCTTATTGTTTCTTTTAAGTAGTTACACTATCTAGATCTTAGAGTTAGTGGTCCTTCATCATCATTATTTAAAGTCTTCTTGCCCAGATGCTTTTTGACATTGAATCCTTTTAAAATTTCAATGCCTTGTTTGGAAACCTGTCAGTTCTGTTTTGAATATTAAACTTCATCTGGTCATGCATTTTCCTTTGGAAGTAACCGCAGAATCCCCCAGAGATGTTTTTTTAACCATGCTACTCATCTTGAAATCTTAGAAGATCTTTTATCATATCTTTTTATTACTAATAAAGTTATAGTGAACACTCTCCCCCATCCCATTTTTTGTGGAGCTGCTGCTGGGCATGGGAAATATAGGAGAGAAATCATGTGCTGGCACTGGGTTGTTTATGCCAGATATTTTAAGTCAGTTACCTCTTACTTTCAGTACTTATATGAAGGGATACTAATTACACAAGAAGTTATTTTCCTCCTTCAAATTATCTTCCTTCTTTTTTATGCATCACCTATACCTAATTTAGTATCTGCCCCTGAATAATAGAGCCTATTTAACTTCCAGAGAACATGCCTATCTTTTAAAATCGAGTGTTGTGAGATACGGATTTGGGAATATGTACAGAGAAGCTGGTTAAAATAGTTCACAGAAATATCATCCGTTTTAGAAGAAAGAACAGTAGGCTTTAAAAACAAACTCACTCTTACCAGCTTTGTGGTCATAGGTAAACTTTTTGGTCTTCAGCTTTCTTATATCATAAACTAGAGGCCCGGTGCACAAATTTGTGCATGGGTGGGGCCCAATCAGGCCAGCTGGGGGAAGGCAACGGATGCAGCCAGCCAGGGGAGGGGCCATGGGCAGTTGGCTGGCTGGCCCCGCCCCCTGGTTGAACTCCCAATTGAACTCCCAGTGGAACTCCTGGTCGAGGGGTCAATTTGCATATTAGACTTTTATTATATAGGATGGCTTTGGTGGTACTTAATCCAATAGAATTGTTGTGGAAATTAAATGAAGTAATGTGTGTAATGTACCTAGCATAGTGCTTGATATGTAGATTTTGAACCCTTTTTTTTTCTTGTGTTTTACATGTAGGTAGTTATCATGCTTTTATAACTCTGAAAAGCATACATAATTTATTGTTTACATAGTCTGAGGAGAAATATATTTTCTGCATTTATATTTCTATAAAATACTTTATAGAGATTGTACTCTCTTGGGAGCAAAATTATTCTTTTAGGAATATTTTCTGTTTTCCCAGTAGATAGACTTCAATCTATACTTAAATAGGTTGGAATTTGTTTATTCTTGGACATATTAAGCATTCTAAACATCCCCTTGAGCCTCTAAAATACCCATTTTCATTTGGAGTATGGAGAGAGAGAATTTGAAAACACAGTAATTTAGAATTATTTTGTGTTGGAAGAAATGAATGCTTATCATATTTAATATATATTTACTAAGCAACTCTGAAAATAACATTCACTGAGCCGAGGCTATTTTATTGGGAACTCACATGTATAAGAAGGGAAAAACTTTATTTTTATTCCATTTTAATTTATAATTTGATATTTTACTCTTATATAATGATCTTTAACCTAATGAGTGAATAGATGAAATATTAACCTACATTCCACTTTCATCTGTAGGAAATAAATACTGTGAAACTGGCAGCAAACTTTGGGAAACTTTGCACAGTCCCTCTGGCCAGCATCCTTGTAGACAATGTTGCACTACAATTTTTTATGGGTAGGTAAATCTATTTTATGAAAATAATATAACCCTTGAAATTTTTAATAATTGTAACTATTACTAAATTTTAAGTACTCAGTATTAAGCATGCCAAATCTGTCTCACCTCTTCCTCTTATTCTCTGAAATGTTCATTTTTTTCACTGGAAAACATAGAGGCAGAGATTTATTTTGTTTTAAAGAAACAAATGTTATTATAACTCTGATGTGCATTTGCTTTTAAAATAAACCTTGGAAGAGTCTACTATGAATTTAAATTATTTGAAGAAGAGTATTTTATGAGGAGTATGTACGTGGCATATATAACTTGTTTGTATCATTTTTGTGTGTGAATGGGGTGGGAATTTTATTACAATTACATCATAATTCCTTTTATTTCGAGAACATTTTTAGCACAACTTCCTGATTCTTGATTTTCATGATAAAAAATATAGATACATGATTTGTTAAAAAGTTTAATTTTTACTTTTAATATTTACATAAACATTAATACATATTATGATTATTAATAATGTTTATTGAGAACAAAAGCTGAATGCTAGCAAAATGGTTTATTTCTGATGAAACTTTGTGTAGCAATTTTATCCACTAGAGATTTTATTATGAAAAATAGATATTTAAAAAACTGTGCTTTTATTTATGTTTTCTACATAACTGGTCTTTTTTAGCTTAACTAATTCATGATATAACTATATTTTCACCTCAAACATTTTTTAAACCTTTTAAAATGCCCAAATTTTAAGTATTTGAAACTTTAATTCTTCTTATCTTATGACTAGTGGCCTGTTGCAGGAAGATTCCTGCAATAGGGCTTCCTACTGCGCTCTCCCCCACCCTGCCTGCTTCTCTTCCTTCTCTCCGCCCCGCCTGCTTCCTTTCCTTCTCCGCTGACTGCTTGCTTGCTTCTCAGCAGCTTCGCTCTCTTCTGCAGCGGCTTGGCTTCTTTCTATACTGTCTTGATATGCAAATTAACCGCCATCTTGGTTGGGTTAATTTGCATACTTGAGCTGATTGGCTGGTGGGCGTGGCTTAGGCGTAGCGAAGGTGCGATCAATTTGCATATTACTCTTTTATTAGGTAGGATACAGCTACATGCACCCAGAAATGTGTGACACTAATACCTATGTGTGGATTTTATTTGGTAGATTACATGCAGCAAACTGGAGGTCAAGCACATCTCTTCTTCTGGATGACAGTGGAAGGGTACCGGGTTACAGCCCAACAACAACTAGAAGTTTTATTAAGCCGTCAGAAAGATGGAAAACATCAAACCAACCAAACCAAAGGTCTTTTAAGAGCAGCTGCTGTTGGAATTTATGAACAGTATTTATCAGAAAAGGTGAGGATGTATTTTGGTTAATGTGTTCTTATCTTCTTTGGCAGTATCATTAATAATAATAATTTTTATAGCCCGAGCTGGTTTGGCTCAGTGGATAGAGAGTCGGCCTGCGTACTGAAGGGTCCCGGGTTTAATTCCACTCAAGGGAACATGCCCGGGTTTGGGCTTGATCCCTGCTGGGAGATGTGCAAGAGGCAGCCAATCAATGATTCCCTGTCATCATTGATGTTTTATCTCTCTCTCCCTCTTCCCTTCCTCTCTGAAATCAATAAAAATATATTTTAAAATAATAATAATAATAGTAATTTTTGTAGTACTTATAAATATCCATTACTTATGCTAGGCACAACTTGTTCACTAATATTGTCTCATTTAATCCTGATCACAGTCTTATTGTGTATATTATCATCATTTTGAAGGGAAGAAACTAATGTTTAGGAAATTGAATTAACTTGGCCAACATCATGAAAATACTAAATGATAAAGTCACACACACTTTAGATTCAAAGACACAATAGTTGAAAGTAAAGAATGAAAAAGGTAAATTATGCAAACAGTAACTAAAACAGAGCAGGAATGGCTATGCTAATAGATTTTAGTATAGACAATAGATTTTTAAGACAAAAATTGTTAATGAGAAAAGAGGAACATCCTATATAATAAAAGCCAAATATGTTAAGTGTCCGACCATCGTTCGACCAGTCACTATGATGCGCACTGACCACCGGGGCCAGACGCTTGACTGGTAGGTTAGCTTACTGCTGGGGTCTGGCTGATTGGGACTGGATGTAACAGGCCGGACATGCCCTGGAGCCCTCCTGCGGTTCCTCCCTGGCCCCGATAGTGCATCGCTGGGGTCCCTAGGCCTGGCCTGCCCCCTCTCTAAATCCGGGACCCCTTGGGAGATGTCGGAGAGCCAGTTTCGGCCCGATCCCACAGGCCAGGCCGAGGAACTCCAGGGCCTCTATCCTACCTAATAAAAGAGTAATATGTAAATTGACCATCACTCCAACACACAAGATGGCTGCCCCCATGTGGACACAAGATGGCCGCCGCAAGATGGCCAGCAGGGGAGGGCAGTTTGGAGGGACCAGGCCTGCAAGGAAGGGCAGTTGTGGGTGATCAGGCCAGCAGGGGATGGCAGTTGGGAGGGACCAGGCCTGCAAGGGAGGGCAGCTGGGTGCAATCAAGCCTGCAGGGGAGGGCATTTAGGGGTGACCAGGCCTTCAGGGGAGGGCAGTTAGGGGTGACTAGGCCTGCAGAGGAGGGCAGTTTGGGGCAATCAGGTTGGCAGGGAAGCAGTTAGGCATCAATCAGCTGGCAGGGGAGTGGTTAGGGGGTGATCAGGCTGGCAGGAAGAAGCGGTTAGGGGCATTCAGGAAGGCAGGCAGGCGAGCAGTTGGGAGCCAGCAGTCCTGGATTGTGAGAAGGATCCCAGATTGGAGTGGGTGCAGGCTGGGCTGAGGGACACACACCCCCGTGCACGAATTTCATGCACCGGCCTCTAGTATATATATAAAAGGCTAATATGCTAAGCCGACTAGTAGCTATGATATGCACTGAGCACCAGAGGGCAGATGCTCAACGCAGGAGCTGCTGAGCTGCAGTGACTTGGCAGTGGCGGTTCTTGGGTGAGAGGAGGGAGCCTGATTTCTCGCGGGGTTGCGCAATTCTACCTTTGCTGTGGGTTATGTTGTTGCTGGGGCATTGTCGGCCCCAAATCTGGTTTATTGCACACTTGCGTTTGCAAACAGCAACTTTGTAGAGTGCCCTCTTGCACTCTGGGACCCCTTGGGGGGGATATTAGAGAGCCGGTTTCGGCCCAATCCTCACAGGCCAGGCTGAGGGACCCCATCTGAAGGAGGTTGGTTCCAGGGTGTGTCTGGCCCATCTTACCCAGTCCTGCCCTACTGGCCATCTTTTAATTAATTTCCTTTCAATGTGCCCTAGATCACTAGTTTTATAATAAAAGGGTTAATTGATCAGGGTGATAAAACAATCAGAAACATAAAAACCCCCACATTCATGAAAAAAAACACCACAAAACAAACCTGACAGAATTGAAGAGAGAAATAGATAATTTAGCAATAATAGTTTAAGACTTCAGTACCCAGTCTCATTAATTGATAGAACAATAGGATAGAATTGTTAAATTGGTAAGAGAAATAAGTGTGATGTAGGCTTAAGATTAGAGCTGAAAGTCAAAGTGAATTTTACATTTGATTGTGCTGTTTTACCACTATGTAAAAGAAAAGGATTTTTTAAAGGCTTCAGGCAAATCAGAGAAGTCTTACTAAAAAGAGAAACACACAAAGTAAAAATATCCTATGGGTTCATGGAATAAAAAGGAACTTTTTAAATTAAATATAGATAATACCCTATTATATGTATAATCTTTTAAAATCATATTTATGTATATTAAGAATATACAATAATGAGCCTATAATATTTAAATATCTAATGCTTAAAAAGTAAAAATTGCTGTATCAGAGGACAGAAACATAAATACATTTTTATATATTTTTAATAATACTTGTATTAGTCCTATTAGTTACTAATTGCCATTGTTTACTAGTCCTGTTATTTTGTTTAAATAACCACATTTGTGTAATAGAAAAGTAAAGAATACAGATTAATAGATAATTTTGGAAAATAATCACTTTTGTGTTATTAAGGCAATAATAAATGTGTAAACTTATTTCTTCTGTATTACTTTTCTGAGTGGGCCAGTCTGGTAAGTTGTGACCTATAATAGCTCTCCAGAAGTGTTGGTCAACCTATACCAGGGAACCTTAATCCAATTCTGTGTACCAGAGTTTATAGGAAAAATTAAATAAATATAAAATGTTATTTTTAAATTTGCCTCTTATTATTTTCTAGAAACTGAGTTTAGTGAGCTTAGAGGGTAAATGAAAGGACAGAACCTAACATCATGTTCTTCTCTAATCTTTGTCACATACTCGGAGTTGTTTAGCTCTCCTATTCCTGTTTCAGAGGAAAACATACACACACACTACACCACACCCTCCTATACACAAACAACAGATAAGCACCCTTCTTCCCCCAAAAATGAAAACCACCATACAACCTGCTTGGATTTACTAACAATAATGTTGAATTAACAAGGGAGCATTATAAATTCTATAGCCCTTTTTCTACACATTTATACCCTGCTGTATACTTTTTCTTCTTTTATCCCTTTTCTTGATTTATTCATTCTGTTCCTTAGATACTTTATTGGATAGCATGGAGAAATTATTTAAACAATGCATTCTTTTGCTAGTTTTCTAAGAGTTAACATCCTGATCACTTGATCTCAGAAGCCTTCAGAACTAAAACTTCAAAGTTGACATCATAAAGATGACCATATTCCTAGATTTCAGAACTTTTTTCTTTCAGTAAAGTAATTTTTCACATTGAACATCAGATTTTGGAAGTTGTTGGAACAGATTAACTTTTCAGATAAATTTTCTCTCATATCACAGTGGAACTTTGCTTCAGTGTTATAAAACCAACTTTAGGATAAAGGTTGTCTCTTTTAAAGGACATTCAAAAGGATTGTTTCTATTGTTAAGTGGTAAGTAACAAATTATTATTTTGGCAGTTGTAGTAAATACACACCCAGGACTACTGAATGTTCAAAACAAACTCCTAATGAAAGTATTTCCTATGTTCCAGTTATTGTGTTTGTATGGTTTACATACCGTATTTTCTGGCGTATAAGACGACTTTTTAACCCAGGAAAATCTTCTATACGCCCAGTCGTCTTATACACCGGAAAATACAGTAAATTTCTTTTAAACCTTATAACAACTTTATGTAGTAGTATTTCCATTTTGCAGATTGAGTAAATGTTTGTCTACCAGGCTACTATATTACATGATGACAAGGAAATTCTAGCTCTTATATCAGCCTTCTAAACATCAAGTTATCATTTATAAACCAAGCATTTTCTGGCAGTTACTTTCAATAATATTAAGGTTTAAATTGCATTTAGGAATTCCAAAGATAATTATTACTGTAATTTTTCTATTTGTTAGGCATCTCCACGGGTTACTGTTGATGATTATTTGGTAGCAAAATTAGCAGATACTTTGAATCATGAAGATCCAACTCCTGAAATCTTTGATGACATTCAAAGAAAGGTATTATATACAACATTTATTATTAGATCTTTCTTGAAAAATATGTATATTTCCACATGCATATAGTTTGTTTTTAAAAAACTTATTGAAAATTGTAAAAAATTGCTTGGCTGGAGTGGCTCAGTTGATTGGAGTATCATCCCATGTACCTAAGTTGCCTGTTTGATCCCAGTTAGGGCATGTACCTGACTTGTAGGTTCAATCCGGGGTCGGGACATGCACTGAAGGCAGTCAATCCATGTTTTCTTTCTCACATCAATGTTTCTCTTTCTGTCTCTCCCTTCCTCTCTCTAAGTGACTCCTCAGGTGAGGATTTTTAAAAAAAGAAAGAGGAAACTAATGAGTTATGGTAATAATACTTCTCAATTACAAAAAGGTGGGCCACTCTGCTTGTTTTTGTATTTAACAAGTGAGGGAAATGCTTATTTCAGGCTATTTTATATTGGTTTGACTGCAGAGCCAGATATACAATCTTAGAATTTCTTGAATTGATGATGTAAATAAATAACATCACTCAAATTGATTTGAATGTGTTTGAGTCTTAGGGTGGACTTGTTTCTTAGAGAATACCACTTTCTAGAACATACTATCTAATAAAGAGGGAATATACTAATTGACTGTCACACACTCACAAAGATGGCAGAGCCCACAGCCAATAAGGAGGGAATATGCTAATTGACCGTCACGCCCTCAAAGATGGCAGCACCCACAGCCACAAGATGGCGCGCGGTCCCCTCAGCCCCGCCAGGGCACCTGCCTCCAGAGTCCCCCAGTCCCTTCAGCCCCCCAGCCACCCAGGGCCGGCCCAAGGTGCAGGCAACCCTTGGATGTCAGCTTCCCAGCCTCCCAGGGCCGCCCGAGACTCATGTAATCAGGGCCGGTCGAAGCTTGCGCTGCCGGCAGTGGCAGCAGCAGTGGTGTGATGGGGGCGTCACCTTGCCCTGATTGCCAGGTAAGGTCACTTCCTGCCCCTGAGGGCTCCTGGACTGTGAGAGGGGGCAGGCCAGGCTGAGGGATTCCCCCATCCAGTACATGAATTGTCATGCACCGGGCTTCTAGTCCTAATATATAAAAACCCTGGGTCGTAACAAACGGAGCCTGACCACCCGGAAGTCAGTGCTGGCCTCGCCCCCAAGCAAGTGGTAAGGGGCAATCAGGCAGGCAGGCAGAGGGGTTAGGGGTGATCAGGCAGGCAGACCAGTGGTTAGGGATGATCAGGTAGGCAGGCAAGTGGTTAGGGAAGATCAGATAGGCAGACGGCCCCTCATTGGGCTGGCCCCGCCCCCAAGAAAGCAGGGGCAATCAGGCAGGCTGGCAGAGTGGTTAGGGGTGATCAGGTAGGCAGACCAGCGGTTAGGGGCAATCAGGCAGAGTGGTTAGGCGCAATCAGGTGGGCAGATGGCCACTCGCAGGGCTGGCCCCGCCCCCCAGCAAAGAAAAAGGGAGGTCCAGGCCAGCCAAGCCATTGCATCCCAGCCTGTCACCTGCAGAAGGAGGCCACTGGTGGCTGGGGATGGGGGCAGCGCTGCACAGATGGCAAGCAGTGGCAGCGGCGGGGTTGGGGCCAGCTGCCTGCAGCCCAGGGAAGGAAAGCCCTGATAGGCCCTGATCTCAGGCTAGGCCTAGGGACCCTACCCGAGAGGTCCCGGATTGTGAGAGGGTGCAGGCTGGGCTGAGGGACCCGCCCTGAGTGCACGAATTTTAGAGCACTGGGCCTCTAGTCTTCTATTAGGAATTAGAAGACCAGATATCCTTCTGGACAACCTTCAGATGAAGCTAGGGCTGCAAGGGTAGAGCCCCTTGCATGAATTTCGTGCATCGGACCTCTAGTTATGTATAATCTGCTATCATGTGACATATGTTATAGTGAGACCCTTTTCAGTGCAATTTCAATACCGATAGACCAGAGGAATCATTAGTTGTGACAACTTCTTGTAAATATGGAGCCTGTGATTCATTACAGCAAGACCATTTTCTTTGTTAATGATTGAATATCTTCATTTATTCAATAGGTGTATGAACTGATGCTACGAGATGAAAGATTTTATCCTTCCTTCAGACAGAATGCACTTTATGTGCGCATGTTAGCTGAACTGGACATGTTAAAAGATCCTAGTTTCAGAGGATCAGATGATGGTGATGGAGGTATGTGGCACACATTGTACATTTATATGTGTATGCATTTCTATATATTCTTTGTTGTTGTTAATCTTTACCCAAGGATATGTTTCCATTGACTTTTAGAGAGAGTGGAAGGGATGGGGAGCGATATAGACAGGGAAACATTGATGTGAGTGAGACACATTGATTGCCTCCTGCATGTTCCCCAACCAGGACCAGTGATTGAGCATGCAACTGGGGTACATGCTCTTGACTGGAATCAAATCCCAGACCCTTCAGTCCACTGGCTGATGCTCTATCCACTGAGCCAAACTGGTTAGGGTTGTATTCCTATATATTCTACCAAATAAATGACCTTTCAGACAATATAAATTTTCTTGAAGTCCAAATATAAATTGTAATATATTTAAAAAGCTATAAATGAGTGACAATGTTTAGTTACCATACTAAATTAAAATGTTGAAAATATAACAATAGATTAAAATGTGTAACTAGAAGCCTTGAATTCTCTTTATATATATTATTGATTTTTTACAGAGAGGAAGGGAGAGAGATAGAGAGTTAGAAACATCAATGAGAGAGAAATATCAATCAGCTGCCTCCTGCACACTCCCTACTGGGTATGTGCCCACAACCAAGGTACATGCCCTTGACCGGAATCGAACCTGGGACCCTTGAGTCCTTAGGCCAACACTCTATCCACTGAGCCAAACTGGTTAGGGCTAGCCTTGAATTCTTAAATAATTTTTTTTTTTTTTTTTTTTTAGTTTTTTCATGCAAATACTTTTATGGTAAATAATACTTATGACTAAGATGTAACAGTAGGATTAGTGAGAAGATTAAATGAGAAATACAAGTAATGATTCTAGAGTATACCATAAACTATAAAACTTTATTTTAAAAAATACAGTTTTTTTCTCTCTAATTATACTGTTTTTCCAAATCCTGTACAGTACAAGCTAGAAAAGCTATAGCAGTCATTTATTTTTATAGTTTTTTCAAATTAGGTTACTATCAGCTTGGTACAGTTAGAAAAGCAGATTGTAAGAGTCAGAATATTTATATTTGTTCCTGTTCTGCTGCTTATTACCTGTGTTATGTTGGCTAAATTTCTTTAAGCCTCATTTTTCTAAATTGTGAGTCTGGATTAATAGTCTTCTCATAATAATTATCTTACCTCTGACTTATCATCAGATATAAATGGAATTAGGCATATGAAAATTATTTATAAACTAAAACACATGTCAATTTTTATTGGTAGTAAACAATCAGTTATTTACTAATAGCGGGAGAGGCAGCCCTTAGAGCACAAGGTTCCAGATTCTTAGGCCCAGTGTCTATCTCACTTGTGATCCAGTTCAGAAGTTCTTGCTAAATTCTGGTTAAATATCTAGGGTTTGATAAACTTCCTGGTATGTTCTAAGCAAATAAATAATGTAAATAAAAAGTAAATGGGAAAGATTTGACTAAGTAATAGTTTAAGAGAGTACTTTAATTATAACCCTTTACTTAAGAATAGGTTTATGAATTAGGACCATATGGTGTCCTATATTAGTGAGATTTTACTTTTCAAATAATCTAAGAAATCTATTTACAGATGTTTGCATTTGAGTTTTAATATCTTTTGTCTTAATTATTGATCTGATATCTTGGGTTTTTAATTTGCTACTCTTTCTTGTCTTATTTGTAAAATTAGAATAATATTTAACTGAATTTGATTGCATAATTAAGGAAGTTTTCTTTCTTTTTTTTAATCTTCACCCAAGGAATGAGGATATTTTCATTGATTTGGGTTTTTTTTAACCAGACAGAGTAAAGGGGCTTTGGGGGGAAGAGAGAGAGAAACATTGATATGAGAGAGACACATCGATTGGTTGCCTCCCACACACTCTCTGACCGGGGACGGGTATCAAACCTACAACCCAGTATGAACCCTTGACCAGGAATCAAACCCACGACCCTCTGAGGAGCAGCTGCCACTCTAACCACGGAGCCACGCTGGCTACAGCCAGAAAGTTTTTTTTTTTTAAGGAGTACTTCTATGGGAGCTGAATAGTAAAATTCAGTTTACCTCAAGTTTATTAGTTGATATATCTGTATTTAGTGTATGTTGGAAAAATCTTTTATAGAGCCACTGTGAAATGTGCAGTAGCAACTCTGCTTCCAGAGAGGATTGCTATAAGTATTTTAATTTTATGTGCTTTAGAAATTTCTTACCATTGTGACATGCATTTGTTATATTACTCAGAATGAAGGGAGATCACTTTTATCATAATTCTATCATTTAAAGTGATGATAGTAACAGTATATCCTATGGGAGTAGTTTTTGATGCTGTAGTATAAGAACTCTTCCAAGGTCATCTTGACTTTTAGCTTCCATATAGGTATTTTTTTTAGCCAGTCTATCTTCTTTTATGCAACTAACAGAAACAAAATGAGCCATTTCAAACTTCTTCAAACCTCATATTTACTTAAAACGTAAAGTATATTTTTAAAAAGTTTTACTGCAACTGGTTTTGATCTGAAGTAAGTGTACTTCTCTTATACATCAGTAATTGAGTAATCCCTTGCATTGGAATCATTGATTGTAGTTGGAATTGTATACATATGTATTTTTTGTCTTTCTAGATATTGCTTTTTAACATTCCGTGCCCTAATTAATGAGTTTTTATATATTTTATCACAAAGAAATTGCCTCTCCCTTTTCTTTAGAAATCATTTGAAAAAAGCATGTGTAATAGTGTATGTAATACAAAATATTATTAAAAATAGCTGTCAGACCCTGGCTGGTGTGGCTCAGTTGGTTGCAGGTTCAATTCCCGGTCAGGGCACATACCCAGATTTTGGGTTCCATCCCTGGTCCAGACTTGAACACAGTGGGATAACTGATTGATGTTTCTCACGTTAATGTTTCTTTTCTCTCTCCTTCCATCCTCTCTAAAATAAACATATCCTGGGCTGGGGATTTGAAAGAAAGAAAGAGAGAGAGAGAGAGAGAGAGAGAGAGAGAGAGAGAGAGAGAGGAGGGGAGGGGAGGGGAGGGGAGGGGAGGGGAGGGGAGGAAAGAAAATAAAATAAAATAAAATTAAAATAAAATTAAAATAAAATAAAATAAAATAAATAAAATAAAATAAAATAAAATAAAAGTTAGCTGTTAGGTGTATTGTCCTTGCCAGTGTTTAGGTTTTAGGCAATTACAACTTTTTCAAATAATAATGCTTATATTTTCTTGTCTTTATAAGATTATTTAATAAAAAATAGGCCTTCCCCAAATTTTTTGTTTCAAATTTATTTCCTGACTTCTAAATTTAAGTGTACTCACACTTGGTGTATATTATACATTCTGAAATTTTGGCCACTGTTCTCAAATTAATAGAAATTTGCTTTTAAGATCTCTTTAGAGATCCAAATTCATAATCTCTTAAGTGCTAGAAACCATATGTATTAACTTTAAACTGCAAGTGAATATTTCTTTACCATATATTTATTTGGTGACTTAATTTGCTATGATGTAGATAAAGCCTGAGGCAAAAGACATTAGCTGGTTAACTGCCACGCATCCAAAATGGAAACCATCCCCACACACCACGGTATTTTGAATTTAATTAAAAAACATCATCTGACTCTGGAGTTGAATAAAGGATGGCATTTTCTTCTTGCGAGGTGCTTGGTTCGATTATTTCTTCATCTCTGATGCCATTTATGGGGATTGAATTTTACTTGCACAATATGATATATTACAGCGATAAATTCAATAACAAAATAATTTTCAATTCTACGGAAATATCAACAAAAGCAAGTTCAAAATAAAAATAAACCATCAACACGAAAAGCCTCGAAAACACTAAATTTTGTTGATGTTCCAAAGTCGAAATCTGTAAAAACAATAATGAAGAATGCACATCCTGTTTACCATTTTAGGCCTGAAATTCATGTTAACACAAATTTCAGGTGTCACAATGAACAAAAGAAATCTCAAGTGTCGCAGTGTTTATCTCTCACGTGTCTGAGTGGCAGCCCTATAAATCGATATTGGAATTTCTTCCATATGTGCTGGAATATTTACGAATTTAAGTTACCGTAATTTTCTTTACAAACCCAGAGATGTCACTAACAAGTCTGATTTTAAAATTGGGTGACCAGAGTTGATACGCGAGGTTTGTGGCTATAGATGCGCGTGGTGTGTGGGGGGAAGGTTTGCCGCTTGCGTCTATAGATGCTTATGGTGTGCAAAGGGTTAATTTTCATAAAGTATAATTGACTTATTTTCTAACATTTTAAAAAATAATTTTGGTTGCTTTTTAATTAAGTGGCATTGCATATGGAGTTTTACATATATTTTGTCCTATTATTCACAGTGATTTAAAAATCTAGACTTACAATGTTTTTGAACCAAATCTACCAAGAATAAGTATAAAGATACATTAGAAATCAATCTGTTTTTCACACTAAAGAATAATTTTATTTGTAATAATTCTTAATCCAGTGAAACAGAAATAACAAAATACTTCTCACATATTGAACACGCAGTCTGCTGTATTTTCCTCATGTTTATATTGTATTAGACAACTTAATACTGCATTATGAGGATAAAATAATTTAATAGTTGCTCTCTCTATACATGAATGCCTGTGTGTGTGTAGGCAACTTAGGTACATACAGAGTGGGGCAGAAGTAGGTTTACAGTTGTGAATACACAAAACACAAGTTTATTTTTACATTATTATTAATTATTGTATTATCTTCAATATGAACAATAGTAAACCTATTTTTGCCCCACCAATATATATATATTCACTGAAATTCCTGGCTGGAGAAATCATGGGGCTTAAGGGAGCAGGTGTTTGGGAGTAGTGTATGACAGTTTTCTTTCTTCTGTTAGGTCTTGGCTTGGCTGACTTTCATTCTTGGTGTTTGAACCTTAGATAAAGCAGCTGTTTCAAAAGTCTTTTACTGTATACTAAGTTGAATTTTCTTTCCCACAGAATCTTTTAATGGGTCTCCTACAGGAAGCATAAATTTGGTATGTACTGTTAGGGGTACTTAATTATTAAGGTGGCTTGAAAATAATATGAGCTTTAAGATATGAAAATGAATAATATATTTAGAAGCCCCCATATCATCCGTTAGTGTTATAAGAAGTTGTGCTTTTAAAGAAATGTTAAACTTGGCTATAAGACATCTGTGAAATAGAATTTTAAAATGAAACTTATTTTCATTTAGTATTTTTAAATTACTGTGCTTAGTACAATGATAGTAAATTTGTGACATATAAATAATTTACATTGGAATTAGTTTTTCTTCTTTTGTATTTAGAAAAGAAATATAAAACTAGTTAGGATACCTGAAAACTTCTAGATATTTCTTAACGTCTACAGTATAATAAATTCAGGTGGTTGTACATTTTTTTAATTGTATAGAGTTTTATAGTGAATTGGGCAACTACTCTATGATTATAGGTTTAAGAATGACAGGTTTTTAGCATATAAGCTGTCATTGATGTTTTATGTTATAAGAGGTGAGCTGTGAAGTAATGAACATTTCAGTTTCTTTATAGTATTTCCGTTGAATAACTTATTTCATAAAATGCTAGTATGAAATATTAGTGTTCTCTAAAGTTTCAGTCCAGAGTTTGCAGGGTGTCCCAGGAGATTGTTTGCTTGGTTTTTCCTTCCACCTATATAACTTTCTCTCAGACTTTTTGCAATAGCTAAGTGGTTTACAGGTCCATTATCTTATGTTGTCTATACTATACACATATTTCTAAAATAACCTCACTGAGTAACTGCTCTATTACCATACAAAGTATAACCTTCGACAAAATATTATAGCAAATCAGCCAGAGTGTTATGTCAGATATTTTGTAACGTTTAAAATGTTTTCCTAAATCATTTAGTATCATTATCGTTTACTTGTTATATTCTATAGCCTTATAACAAAAAGTAATATAGCTCTTAGAGCAGGAAGAAAATGTTAGCAATAATTTTCATTACCCTATCTAATAAAAGAATAATATGCAATTTGACCGTCACTCCAACACACAAGATGGCCGCCCCCATGTCGTCAAAGATGGCTACCCCCATGTGGACACAAGACGGCTGCCACAAGATGGCTAGCAGGAGAGGGCAGTTGTGGGCGATCAGGGCAGTTGGGAGGGACCAGGCCTGCATGGGAGGACAGTTGGGGAAGACCCAGGCCTGCAGGGAAGGACAGTTGGGGGGACCGGGCCAGCAGGGGAGGGCAGTTGGGGGCAACCAGGCCAGCAGGGGAGTGCATTTAGGGGCGACCAGGCTGGCAAGGGAGGGCATTTAGGGGTTACCGGCTAGCAGGGGAGGGCAGTTGGGGGCGACCGGGCCTGCAGGGGAGGATAGTTAGAGGCGACCAGGCTAACAGGGGAGGGCAGTTAGGGGTGACCGGGCTGGCAAGGGAGGGCAGTTAGGGGCAGTCAGGCTGGCAGGGGAGTGGTTAGGGGGTGATCAGGCTGGCAGGCAGAAGTAGTTAGAGGCAATCAGGCACGCAGGCAGCTGAGTGGTTGGGAGCCAGCAGTCCTGGATTGTGAGAGGGATGTCTGATGCCCGTTTAGGGGTCCCAGATTCGAGAGGGTGCAGGCTGGGCTGAGGGACACCCCCGGACCCCCTACCCGTGCACAAATTTCATGCACCGGGCCTCTAGATTAGAATAAGTTTCCAATGTAACAAAACCTTTGGTTGGTTTTAAAGAGAGTGGAAGGGAGGGAGGCGGGGGGGGGGGGGGGAGAGAGAGAAACACAGAGGGAGAAGCATCGATGTGAGAGAGACACATGGATTGGTTGCCTTCTGTACATGCGTGGACCAGGGTGGGGATGGAACCTGCAACCCAGATATGTGCCTTTGACCAGGAATCGAACTGGGACCCTTAGGTGTGCAGGCCAACACTCTATTCCCTGAGCCACACCAGCCAGGATGAAAACTTGGTTGTTTTATGTTCCCTGTGCTGGTTTGTAATTTGAAAATCAGCGTAGATAATATAAATCTTGTAGAATGCGTCTTCTCTCTTTCATGTAAGGGTAATATTAAAGCAAAGATTGTGCTATTTCTACTACAATATTTTATTATAGGTCATATGAGCACTTAAAAATAAATTCTATTTCTTTTAAAAATATTTTCATTCATATTCTATCATGACAGAGTTTAGAGCTGGCATTGTATTATTGGGAAAATTAGATTCAGGAGAGACTAGGTGATATGGCTAAAGTCTCTTATGGTATCAGTGGTGAAGCTGGACTACTTGACTTGACCAGAGGAGTGCAGTGATATCTGTATGGATTTATCACATTTGTTTCTCTTAATGATCAGTCTTTAGTAGATACACTTTTGGCTATCTTAGAGTGCAATTGCCTTAATTTAAATGGTTTTATGTCATCAGTATGGCTGCATTCTAATCATTTAGATGACTCTTTTAGTAATAATTGGAATATCACATTAGGACTTCAAGGTTCATTCAGTTTATATGGTTATTAAAGTGTAAAATATGTCAGAATCATATAATGTTTGTGTATTATAGGTCTCCAGCACCACTCCTATGATCAGTGATTTTCTAAGAGGTGTCACAGACCACGACATAGTCATACTTATGGCTAGGATTTATTATAGCAAAAGGAAATAAAGCAAAATCAGCAAAGGGAAAAGTTGCATGGAGTAAAGCCCAGAGTAAACCCAGCACATATTTCCAAGTATCCTCTCCCATGGAAATCCCATGGGATAAACTTAATTCCCCCATGATGAATGATGAATGTGACAGCACAGGTGAAATGCTGCCACTAGGAAAGCTAACAAATTAAGTGCCTAGGGTTTTTATTGGAGGCAGGTCATATACGAACACTCTGCCTAGCATATGCCAAAATTCCAGATTTCCAGAAGGAAAGCAGGTGTTCAGGATAAACCACATCCTTGTATAAACATCTCAGGTAGTGTGAGCCACTCTTAGTAGTTAGGGAATGGCAGAAACCTTCCCTAAATCAAATTCCCAGATGCCATCCAAGGGCCAAGATTGCAAGCAGTCACACAGTTTCAAGCTTGCTCTATTAACTCTTTTCTGTACAGTCTGTCTTTATTATATGATTATTTTCTTCTCTCTGTATGTGTGGAGACTCTATATACATACATAGCAAAAATTTTAAATTTAGACCCAAAAGCCATAGTTTCAAAAGATCTCAATCAATTAGTAATAATTTTTGTTTGTGAAATTAATTTTGAAAATTAATTATTTAAAATCCATCTTGGACTATGGATTCAGTCCACTTAATACGTAATCATCATAATAGTTAACATTTTTTGGGTTAGGCAGTCTTCTAAATGTTTTACATGTCTTCTTGTTTAATCCTCACATAATCCTGTGATGTAGGTGCCTTTATTTTTATTTTATAAAGAATCTAAATTAACTAAAATTATTTTGAAATTAACAAAAGTACATTTAAATAATACAGAGTTGGCTATAGTATATCTCAACATTTTAAAAAATTGAAACATTAAATTAAAATAGGTCCACTTATTTTTATCCACATTTTGTTTTGCCATGTATTGAATATTGAATATAACTGAGAGGTAGCAAATTTTAGCATTCGGATCAGCAGTGAAGGAAGAAATAATCTGATTGATTAAGAGTATTTCTAAATTACTTTATTTTATAGTTTCTTAACCTTAGCTTTTCTCTTTCCTGTTGGTGTAAAAGTGAGGATTGTGGAGGGTGGGGGAGTATACAATTAATATAAAGATTATATGGGGCAAAGGTGAGTAATGCATATGTGATGTGGAATTCTTTAACACTTTTTTCCTATAAAATTAATTTTTTTTTTCTCCTCCTTTCCCCCAAGTCTTTAGATGACCTTTCAAGTGTATCTTCTGATGATTTAATACAACTTCATGCTTACATTTCAGACACAGGTAAGAGTCTTAAAATTTTGATTATTATTACCCTTACGTTATTTTCCACATTTATTTTTATAAACCATTCTTCTGTACTCATATTTTTTTAAGTTAATTTTTTCCCCTGCAGCATGTTCCTCATTAAATCCTTTGATATTTATTTACTTGTGTATATAGGTATTTTCTTTCTGTAAGGTTGTCACTGTTAACATTTTAAAAAGCTCAAATTCTAAGTATTTTGTCATTGCTAATAAACTTGAACCAATCTTTCTCTCTTCTTGTTTGCATCTAGCTGATATTTGTCTGCATAATTCTCATTAAATCATTTGGGAGACATATTTTAGTTCAGAATTTATTTTCATGAATGCAAAGCCAATTAGATAACTGAATAAATGAAGCTTTTGGGTATAGGAGTTTACAGAAGTTCAAGACATGCTTGGATTAGGTGAGAAACCCCTAAGATTTTGTGTCTCAATCAGCAATATGGTTAGTGAACTGAGAAAAAAATCAATACTCATCATTGCCATTAGGTTATTAGATAAAGTCAGTAAGTAGTAGATAATGACATTTTCTTATGTGGCCTCTCCCTGGTCCTAGAATATAGGAGTATTGTGTTAGATTACATATTAAAGTATAGATAATACTGAAATACAGATCTCAGTTCAATTTAATGCTTACGTTTTAGATACTGAAATGAAATTTATAGTATAAGTGCAGTTTTAGATAATTGGTATTATTTTTTTAAATGTTTTCTTTTGCTTCTTACTGGAGCTGAAATCTCATTTTGCATTCTGTTCTCTGCTAAATTTCTGTAATAACTTATCTATAATTTCTGTCTCAGTTCCTTTTTCTTTTACAAGTAGTTGGTGTACACATTACTCTGCTCTTAAAGGTCTTAGATAAAAACCTTGTCAATAAAACCAGGTTGCTTTTCTTTCTAGCTTTAGCTAGAGTTGTCCCACCTTTTCCTTCATTTCAATTTTAAATTCTTTTATAAACCTCTATTTTCTTTGTTGGCTTGTCTTCCAAATATGAAAGGCTTTGTTAAAGTGCAAACATTTAGTATTTGTGCTTTTACTTCTTTCTTGAAGACCTTAAGCTTTCATGTCTAGAGGAAGATGCTCATGTCCATATTTCTTTTGTGGATCTTTCTCTTCTCTGAGAGTTCTGATTTTCCAGCTGTATTATCCATTTATTCAGCAAGTATTTATTAGCTTCTTGTAGGAAGCACAATGTTAAGCATTTTTAATAAATTGTTACTCCTGTCAGACAAACATTTAAATACTAAAGAAGCAGCATACATAGTGGTTAGGAGCACAACTTTTTGTCCAGATTGCTTGTGTTGAAACCCTAGCTTTGCCACTTAATACTTGGGTGAAATTGGGTAAGTTCTTTAACTTCTATACTTCAATTTCCTTATATGTAAAATGGGATAATAATACTAATAATTAGTAATACTTACCTCATAGGGTTATTATAGGACTAGTTAACTCATTACAATAGTAATAACATGATGGGGATTTTATATTAGTGCTTGTTCTATAAATGTTTATTCTATCAACTAGAGGCCTGGTGCACAAATTTGTGCATGGGTGTGGTCCGGCCGGCCCGCCCTAATAGGGGCCCATTGGGCCGGGCAGGTGCAGGGGTAGGGGCCATGGGTGTCTGGTGGAAGGGGCCAGGAGAGTTGGCGGCTGGCCCTGCTCCTGATTGGGGTGTTGGGGGCAGATCGGGGGCAGGGCCGGCCAGGGGGGGTGGCTGGTGGCCGATAGGGGCTCAAATCAGGCTGGTTGGCTGCCACAGTGTGTGTCATAGCCACTGGTCTTTCTGGTTGTTCTGCCATTCAGGTCGATGGGCTTTTATATATATAGATTGGCCTCCTGATTCTGAGTCTAGATCTTCACACTCTTAACATCTTTATTATAGGAAGAACTGATAGTCTAGTGTAGTGCTACGCAAAGAGTGGTCCATAGACAAGTGCTTACTGCTTCTTTCATTGAGAAGTCTTGCTTTAAAAAATATTGGCTAAATTAAGCACTATGTTTAGTGATGAGATTGATTTATATTCTGGTCCTATTTTTTTTATCTGGCTATAGATTAATAACAGTTTGCACATCACCTGCTATGGGTAACATAGTCCTAATGAAAACAAAACCTATTTCCACTGTAATATCTCACCATCATCTCAAAATCAATATATGTAACCTCATTTATCTTCTTTAAAACCAAATTACCTTTTGTCTTCTGTGCTTCTTTTATAATAACCTCATTATTTTTCCTATGGTGCATACATCCTGGTCATTATCTCCGTGCCTATTAATTTGTGACAAATATGATTATTCCTTTTTAGAATGCTTTCTTACATTTCTCTTTCTTTTTCTAGTCCTTGCTTTTATTAACTCCTAACTGGTTATGGTTTGCTGCCTAATTGACTTCTGTTTTCTATTTTCCTTTCCCAAACCTATCTTAAACACAACAGATAAAGCCATTCCCTTGTTTACATGCCAACTCTCTTCAATGATGGTGGTTCTCTAACATGATGAAAAAAGTGTATTGCACTTATTTATGCATAGGTCTTTGAGAGAAGGATGATTGGAAGTGGAGAGCAGTGAAATATAGTGTTACCTACAGTTTAAGCTCCTAGAGCAACATAACCAGCCTTTCTCCAGTTTTATATTTTGTCAAATTATATCTTACTAGAGGCCTGGTGTACAAAATTTGTGCACTGGGGTGTGTGTGTGGCAGGGGTCCCTCAGCCCAGTCTGCACCCTCTCCAATCTGGGACCCCTCGAGGGATGACTGACTGCCAGTTTAGGCCTGATCCAGGACTGCTGACTCCCAACCACTCGCCTGCCTGCCTGCCTGATTTGCCCTAACCGCTTCTGCCTGCCAGCCTGATCACCCTCTAACCACTCCTCTGCCAGCCTGATTGATGCCTAACCTCTTCCCTTCCTGGCCCAATTGCCCCCAACTGCCCTCCCCTGCTGACCTGATCACCCCCAATTGCCCTTCCTTGCTGGCCCGATCACCCCCAACTGCCCTCCCCTGCCAGCCTGGTTGCCCCCAATACCCTCCCCTGCAGGCCTGGTCCCCCCCTGCTAACTGCCCTCCCTTTCGGGCCCGGTCACCCCCAACTGCCCTCCCCTGCTGGCCTGTTTGCCCCCAACTGCCCTCCTCTGCTGACCTGGTCGCCCCTAACTGCCCTCCTCTGCTGGACTGATCACCTACAACTGCCCTCCCCTGCCGGCCATCTTGTGACCAAATGGGGGCAGCCATCTTGTGCGATGGTGTGATGATCAATTTGCATATTACGTTTTTATTGTATAGGATATCCCAACATAGGTATGTCTAGATTCACCTATCCTCAAGTGATTGTGTGCCACAGCATCTCCTAGCCCAATGGTCGGCAAACTGTGGCTTGCAAGCCACATGCGGCTCTTTGGCCCCTTGAGTTTTTAGCAAAGGCCAGCTTAGGAGTATCCTAATTAAGTTAATAACAATGTACCTACCTATATAGGTTAAGCTTAAAAAATTTGGCTCTCAAAAGAAATTTCAATTGTACTGTTGATATTTGGCTCTGTTGACTAATGAGTTTGCCGACCACTGTCCTAGCCTGAGAGTGTGTATAAAATATTTGTAGAGATAAGAATACAACACGAAATAAGAACCAAGTAAAATTACAGAAATTAAAATATAGTGATTGGAATTAAGGTCAATGGATGGAATAAGACTAAATACAGATGAGTACAGACTCAGTAAACTTTTTGGAGACCTGGAGAAATGATCTAGAAGAGAATACAATGCAGAGAAATAAGAAAGTGGAAACTAGGAAATACAAAGAAAAGGATTCAAAGGGCATCTCTTTCCATAAGAATAGTACAAAATGTGAACAGTTTTTTATTTTAAAGACTACTGGACTTGGATAGTTTGTGGAAAATTAGGAAAATGCCTATAAAAAGTCTCCAAAATAACTACACTTGTGAATTGTTTATTAGAAATGAGTTGCCAAAATAGCAGATAAACCTTATTCCATTGCTTTTGCTTTCTGTTTAACTGTGGAGATTTTAATTGAAATGTAACTAAATAGTGAAGGCTAGTACAAAAGGTTATTATTTTGTTTCTGTTATTTTTCCTCTATTAAATTTCAGGCTCCAATGCTGTGCTGTGAAGTTGTATTGTGGTATCATAACTAATAATATAGGTAAAAGTCCTGGGGGAGATTGTTCAAAGTAGACATTTTTGTGTGGTTGGTTGTGTGGTTGATCATGTCATCATAAACTTGTAGCTTGTTTTGCAATGTAGCCATCTATATATATATATAGAAGCCTAAGCAACCATTATGACCAGAACGACCAGTCGACCAGTTGCATTGACATGCACTGACCACCAGGGGGCAGACACTCGATACAGGAGCTGCCCCCTGGTGGTCAGTGTGCTCCCACTGGTCCCTCCCCACGATCTGGCAGGTCCCGTCTGGCAGGCCCTGTCCAGCAGCCAGCAGGCCCCGACTGGCCCAGCCCTGATCTGGACTGGGAGAGACAGCCCTGATAGGCCCTGATCACCAGCCAGGCCTAGGACCCCACCCATGCAGGAATGTTGTGCACCGGGCCTCTAGTCATATATAATACCTTATGGGTGCGAGTAGAGAGGATGGGATTCTATTTTATCCCCTGGTGACATCCTTTTGTCTCAGTCTGTCATTTCAAATTCTTCATTTCATGTTGTCCTTTTTGTTTTTGTTCTTCATCTTCCTCCTTTTTTTGTGTCTTTTGTTCCTCTTCATTTTGTTTTAAATGACTAGTATATGCTGACTATGACCCATATGCTGTGGCAGGAGTTTGTAATGATCATGGCAAGACATATGCATTGTATGCCATCACTGTGCACCGACGCAATCTTAACAGTGAGGAGATGTGGAAAACCTATCGTCGTTACAGTGACTTCCATGACTTCCACATGAGAATCACTGAACAGGTAATGAGGTTTTAAAGTGTGTGCTTTAAATTGTTTCCTGATTCAATGTTTAATTCTAAATAGTTCTGAGGATGTTAAGGTATTGACCAAAGCCAATGAAAGAAAACAAAGTAAGAATTTGTGTATAATCAGTATAAATGTTAGAATGATTTTGAATATTTAACCAATAAGTCAGACTTTAACTAATCATAAACACTGTGGACTAGACAAAATATCAATGGTATACCTTGGGAAATTAACATGAGTGTATATTTCTCATTTTGAGTCGTGAGTGTGTGTGTGTGTATGTGTGTTTGTGCGCGCGCATGTATTAGAGTTATTTGGGTTTGGTTTAAAGTAAGGAAGGGGATCACTGTAGAATATTTTTTGGTTTTCAGCAGTGTAATTCAGAGCTATAGTCATTTTAGTTGACATCCTTATTTAATAGTGTAATTAAATCTTTGATCTATTACATTATTTTAAGAACCATAACGTGAATTAAATTTAACATTAACCAAATAATGGTTTTAATTTGTATTAAATACAACCCTCCTGTTTTATGGAAATATAAGAACTCTTAAAAATAACAAACAAATTATTTCTGTTCTACTTTTTATTAAATATGTTTTCTTATCCTTAATTTAGAAGGAAATAAATTATCACCAGATGAATGGAGTAGGTGATCTATGAAATTTATTTTAACTCAAGAGTCTTTGATTTTATTCAAGGCTTATAAATATACAACTGGTATTAAGCCAATACAAATTATACTAATTAATGGTGACATTTGATTGGGTGGACTAAAGCTTTGAAATGACATTGTACTAGTTTAGTAATCAGAAAATGCCTTTTTCATTTAAGAGAGTAGAGGGAAAATGGTTGGCATTGGTAATCTCATTAAAATGTTTGTTTAATGAGAATGAGATAAACTATTAATAACTTAAAATGATTAAAAACAGGTTAGTGTTGACTCCAGAAGCCCATATTAAAAAGACTATTTTTGAATTATATTTCGAGGGAAATTAATAATTTTGGACATGTTTGCTTTTTCTGTTCATTTTGAGTACGTCTTTATGAATAAAGATATATAAAAATAAAAGGAGATAATTAAAATGTTAAATGTCATATTATTTTAGAAATGGGCTGAACTCCCCATTCATTTATTTAACAAATATTTATTGAGCTTTCCCTATATGCCTGGCGCAGCTCTCAATGCTGCAGACATAACCGTGAACAAGACAGGTCCGTGCCTCTAGGAGTTTTATTTCAGTAGGTACTGTGCATGTCGTTTTCATTGGGTGAATTGTAACTGAGTATAAATAAAAGTAGTGATTTAAAAGATATTAAGTATGCATTAAAGTAACTGAGTAAATGTATATTTGCGCCTGGATATAAACACATTTTGAATCCTTCTGATAAAAAAATTCAAGAATGTTTTTTAAATTTTCCAGTAATGTGTCTGGAATCTAAACCTGACATATTCGATGTACAAAAATAAAATCTTTGATTTTGGAATGTCTATGATTTACATATAGTATTTGAGTTTTTTGTGAGCATTGTAATACTCTTTTTTTTTTTTTTATTCTTGTGAGTTCTTTAGGTAAATTTCCAATTTCTTTTATATTTCTTTAAAAATATTTTTATGAATTTTTGGCATAGAATTATATTATTTTTCAGGAATGGACTACCTTGTACTTATAAACAATCTTTCAAATACCAAGTTTATAATATGTCAGTATGAAGTATAAAGTTTTCTCATTTTTTCCTTTTATAATAACTATACTTTAAAAAACTATTAATCATCAATACCTCTGTTCCAGACAGATAATTTTAAAAGGAGTTTGATAATTTAGACTTTAAGAAAATAACTGTTATTGTAACATTTATTTTTTCTTTTTATTAATAATGTTTAATATTTTAAAGTTTCTGAAATAAATTGTTTTGTTGGATACTGTTATATTTCCATAGTGTATTTCATCCTAACAAAATACTACAGAATGGGTGGCTTAAGCAACAGACATTTATTTTCTCATATTTATTTTCTGGAGGCTGGAAGGCCAGGTCTCAGCTTTGGGCTTATCTATCCCTGACCGCCTCTTTTGGCTTTTAGTGACTGCCCTTCTCATTGTGTCCTCACATGGTCTCTCTGTGGGCTCTCATTCCTGGTGGTGTTTCGTATGCCCAAATTTCATCCACTTATAAGTACAATAGCCCGATTAGATTAGGACCCACCCTAAGAACTTGTTTTAATTTTATCACCTCTCTAAAGGCTCTTTCTTCACATATAGTCACATTCTGACACACTGGAGGTTAGGTCTTCTTATTGGGGAACTACAGTTCAGTCCATACCATATTGGTAATGCCAGAGTAAACTGTGTGTTCTGTAAAATTGAGTCCATAGTTAAGATAATGTCGATAATATTCCAGGAAATTAAATATTTTAGGACTCCTTGAAAATTTTAATTTACATCTGTTAGATGTGATTAAAAAATTTAATCCATTGGCCATTTGATATCCAAGGAGGACATATTCTAACCCTTTGCACTCGCTTGCTTTTTTCTCGATTCCTTTATTCTACTTTTGGATTTAATTTTTTAAATATCCCAGATTTTACAAAGCGCAGCAGTAGAATAAAAAACTAGAGTTTCTTTTCATACAAACTTATTTATTTGGATTTTTTTATATTTCAAATTATTGATACATTCAAAGAGTATAAAAAGAGCTGCTACTGATGCTAACCGTGTCGAGTCACACTCGACATCCGAGTGCAAATGCAAGGCTAATAGTTTTGTGAATTGCCAAATTTATGAATATTACTACAGCGTAACTTCTCCCCTATAAATTGCCTCTCCACTTTCCCCCCTACCTTGCCTGGAGCAAAAGAACTGCTTTTACCTTTCATGTGTAACATACAATGAACTTGTTCACATTATAGCTCCAAGCAACCATCTGATTTGCCATTCCATTTAATTTATCAGAATCTTCCAGTTTGGGGATGAAAATTATCCTACACCTTTTCATTCCTCTTCTCTTTAATCTCTGCTCCAGGAATGAATGTGTTTTTGAACATAGAATGGTTTTAGAAAGTTGTTTCACTTCATAATATGTATCACATGGGAAAAGCAATGAGGCTGCTTGAAGTTTCAGATGCTAGGCTGTTGGCCAGGCATAATCACTAGCTAAATGACTTTCATCTTAAAATGTTTGTTAGTAGCTAGTGTGGTTAAAACTGTGCTTCATTGAGGCACGGCAGATTACTGCGTAGCTGGAGCTTTGAAGGTGCACCCAAGTGTTAAGTAATCTAGCGCTTTATTTTTCATGTGGTTGGAGGGAAAGTATCAGTGTAATACTCCAGCTGTGTATATACAGAATTGTAATACAGTTGTAAGCTATATTTAAAATTTTCCTTTTCTACTTTTAATAATTAGCCATTACAAGAATTAATTTATTTGAACTCATCAATATAAAAATAATTCTTTATAAGATTTTTAACAAGCCAGAAACACATAACTTTGATCATTAAAAACTTATTTGCTAATACTTGATTTACAAGTCAAAGGATGGTTATAGACAATATTTTAAAAACATTTTCTTATAAAAAATTTGAACAGTCTCAAAATTAGAGAAAGTATGAAAATGATACCCCATGTGAATATCACCCATCTTCATCAGCTGTCCATGTTTGTTATTCTTTATTGAAATTTATAACATATAACATTAGAACTGTGGTTTGCCTTTGCAACAGCATGGATGGACCTGGAGAACATTATGCTAAGTGAAATAAGCCAGTCAGGGAAAGACAACTACCATATGATTTCACTCATATGTGGAATTTAAGAAATTTCCAAGCAAAATGGAGACAGACTTGTACTGGAGACCAGGCAGACAGCTCTGGGAGAGTGGGGGTGGGATGGGAGAGTGGAGAGATTGAGCAAAAAAGAAAAAAAGAGAGAATTCATGGACAACAACAGTGTGATGATTGCGGGGGTAGAAGGGGATAGATCAAGATAGAAGAAGGCATAGAGGGGATAACTGGTGATGAGAAAACTAAAATAAATTTTTTTTAATATATTTTATTGATTTTTTTACAGAGAGGAAGGGAAAGGGATAGAGAGTTACAAACATCGATGAGAGAGAAACACCGATTAGCTGCCTCCTGCACACCGCCCACTGGGTATGTGCTGGCAGCCAAGGTACATGCCCTTGACCAGAATCGAACCTGAGACCCTTGAGTCCACGGGCCGATGCTCTATCCACTGAGCCAAACCGGTTAGGGCTAAAATAAAATTTTTAAAAAAGAACTGATTTGGACATACTTGGAAAATAATTTTCTATTTTCTGATTTTTGCTTAGTAAAATATATTGCAAAAGGATCTGTTTCAAGATGCTTTTAATATATAGATAAATTGTAACTAGGAAAATACTTTTCTTTTTTATTAAAAAATTAAGATTATTGAATAAATTTTATCTTCCAGTTTGAAAATCTGTCAAGTATATTGAAGCTTCCTGGGAAAAAAACTTTTAATAATATGGATAGGGATTTTTTAGAAAAGAGAAAAAAGGATCTTAATGCATATTTGCAGGTAAGTTTATGTTTATTTTTGCCCACAAATTTTCATTTTAATATAGCTAATGAACTCAGTATGTCAAAACGTGTTTCATTGAAGGAATTACGCTAGAGTGTTAGGTCATATCATGAAATATTTTTGGTGAAAACAGTATTTTAAAAATGTTTGCCTGGATTTTTTAATGTACTTTCTATTAATGCTAAATTTGAAATTAGTATATGAATAACATAATAATTTACTAATGTGGATTTTAGGATTAGCTGTAAAACCTGAAAATGGAATAGTAAATATATTTGGACAACTTTCATATTAAACTAGAGGCCCGGTGCATGAAAATCCATGCACTGGAGAGGGGGTCCCTCAGCCCAGCCTGCCCCCTCTCACATTCTGGGAGCCCTCAGGGGTGGGAGGTGACCTGGTGATCAGGAAGGCGACGCCCCCATCACACCTCTGTTGCTGCCACTGCCTGCAGCACAAGCCTCGGCCAGCCCTGGTTACCTGAGCCTAGGGCGGCCCTGGGCGGCTGGGTACCCACTATCCGAGGCTTGCCTGTGCCTCGGGCTGGCCTTGGGGGTCTGGGGGGCTGAGGGGACTAGGGGAGTCTGGAGGCATGCGCACAGAGTGGCCAGATCCTCCTGGGACAGACCCGGCCGTGCCACGCGCCTGCCGCCCCAGTGGAGCTGAGGGGACTGGGTACCACCATCTTGTGGCTGTGGGCGCTGCCATATTTGAGGGCGTGGTAGTCAATTAGCATATTCCCTCCTTATAAGTACCGCACGCTATCTGATTGCGCCACTGGAGCTCCGAGCATATTCCCTTCTTATTGGCTGTGGGTGCCACCATCTTTGTGAGGGCATGACAATCAATTAGCATATTCCCTCTTTATTAGATAGGATGCACTGAAAGTCAAAATAGCAGATGGGGAGAATAGTATATATCCTAATGTTAATAGTCATAGAATTATTGATGACTTTAACTGCATAATTATTTTTTTTAATGTAAAATTAAAATTTTTACCCTTTTTTCCTGTTAGTTACTATTAACTCCTGAAATGATGAAAGCATCCCCAGTTTTGGCTCACTATGTGTATGATTTCCTTGAGAACAAAGCCTACAGTAAAGGGAAGGGGGATTTTGCTCGCAAGGTAAGCAGACCATTGCATTGATTTTCTTACAGATCTGTTTTCATTCTTCGTTTTCAATATAAGGAAATAAATTTATACTTATTTATGTTTTAAAACTAGACAATTTTATTAAGTGTATCATGGCATATTTATCTTCTGTGCTTTACTAAGCCTTCAATAGGTAGACCTAATAAGCATAAAGTCCTATCTTTACTTGTGGATTAAATCCACCAGTACTAGTAGCTTCAAAGAAAGGGGGGAAAAAATTTAGAAATGATGCATTGATAAAGGTTTGCCTAAAACAGGTCCCAAGCTTTGTCCAGAAGGACATCTGGAAGGTTGTTCAACTGTCCAGTCTAATTAGCATATTATGCTTTTATTATTATAGATAGATTATTGACTATATTCCCTTTGCTGTACTTTACATCCCCATGACTATTTTGTAACTGCTAATTTGTACTTTTTTGTTGTTGTTAATCCTCACCTGAGGATATTTTTTCCCATTGATTTTTAGAGAGAAAGGAAGGGAGGAGGATGGGTGAGAGAGAGAGAAAGAGAGAGAGAGGGAGAGAAACATCAATGTGAGAGATCGATTGGTTGCCTCTTGCATGCTCCCTGGGCCCTGTCCTGAAACAGGTACTTGCCCTTGATCGGAATTGAACCTGCAACCCTTTAGTGCAAATCCATGGGCCAACGATCTAACCACAGGGCAAAACCAGCTGTGACTAGTTTGTACTTCTTAATCCCTTCACCTTTTCCAACCAGCCTCCCAAGCCCCCCTCTGGTAACCATCAGTTTGTTCCTTGACAATATTTTTTTAATCTTTATTGTTGAAAGTATTACAGGTGTCCCCTTTTTCCCCTCCATTACCCCTTCTCTTCACTCCTCCCGCTTTCCAGGCCTTCACTGCCTCACGTGTGGAATCTGATGAACAAAATAAACTGACAAACAAAATAGATTTAGAGACATGGAAGTGTGCAACAGACTGATGACTCTGGGGGTGGGAAGATAGATTCATCAAATAGTTTTTAATATAGGTTGTGGATTAAAGTGAAATTCATGCCTTCTATGCTTCTGAAATTCTACCTCTTCTGTGAACATTATAACTTAGTAGACAGGTGACAATTTTCCCTCAAGCTGTGTATTTTAAATGTTGTAGTTTCATGTTTATCTCTCTTAATTCTGCTTGTCCTACCTAATAAAAAAGTAATATGCAAATTGACTGTACCTTCACTACACCCACAAGCCACGTCCACCTGCCAATCAGAGCAAGTATGCAAATAAATCCAACCAAGATGGCTACAGCCACAGAGAGCAGGAGGGAGGCTTGGGTTTCCCAGGCAACGGAGGAAGCCAAGCTTTCTACCTGCCCTTGCCGGCCTCAGCCTCTACTCCAGGCTACAAAGTTTCCATTGTAGAAGGTAAATAAATTCCAGATACCAGGGCCTCCGCTTGGGTTGCCATGGGGCATGGCTGGCCTGCATACCACCACAGGCCCCTCACTCAGGCTGCCCCACGCCCCAAGGGAACCCCCATCCTGATCCGGGACACCCTTCAGGGCAAACCAGCTGGCCCCCACCCGTGCACCAGGCCTCTATCCTATCTAATAAAAGAGTAATATGCAGATTGACCATCACTCCAACACACAAAATGGCTTCCCCCATGTGGTCAAAGATCCTGCCCCCATGTGGACATAAGATGGCCATCAGGGGAGGGCAGTTGGGAAGCACCAGGCCTGCAAGGGAGGGCAGTTGGGAGGGACCAGGCCTGCAAGGGAGGGCAGTTGGAGGCGATCAACCCTGTAGGGGAGGGCAGTTAGGGGTGACCAGGCTGGCAGAGGAGGGAAGTTGGGGGCAAACAGGCTGGCAGGGGAGCAGTTAGGCATCAATCAGGCTGGCAGTGGAGTGGTTAGGGGGTGATCAGGCTGGCAGGCAGAAGCAGTTAGGGGCAATCAGGCAGGCAGGCAGGCGAGCAGTTAGGAGCCAGCAGTCCTGGATTGTGAGAGGGGTCCCAGATTGGAGAGAGTGCAGGCTGGGCTGAGGGACATGCCCCCCCTCCATGCACGAATTTTGTGCACCGGGCCTCTAGTGCTCTTATAATAGTTCATTTATAATGTCATTCCGGTTAAACAAAAACTCCTGGCAATAATGTCAGTGTTGGAAAAAATGTTCTGATTGATTTGAGTATTCTCATGGTTAACCAAAAATTACTGTGTATAGAATTAGAATTACAGACGGACACACGCTTCATCTTTTTATCCTTTTTATTTCCATTTTTCTTTTCACCAGTGGTAGTGTTGTTCAGAACCTTTCTTCATGCTCATTTCTGTCCTTTGTTTCTACTCTAAATTGTTGTACTTTGACAATGTCCCCCTGTAGGTTGTATATTCTATCAAGCGTTTTTATAGCTCTATTGGTTCAACTTAAGCTGGGGAGTAACCAAAACTCTATCCCTTCTACAGTTATTTTTGAAATTCAGTTTTTTTGTTGTTGTTATTGCTGTCTTATTCTACCTTTCCAGAGTGCTTTTCTTGATGGAAACTACAAAAGCATATTAGAGTAATTTTGTCTTCTTTATATCATGTATTAACATTATGTCATGTTCTTTAAACAGTGGGGTTCGTTTTTCTACCATTTGCTTTTTTATTTTTGCAGGGCACATAATTTGTTTTGTGGTAGTTTTTATGAGACTCAGCATTTTCTGGGAAATATTCTTGTAGTTTGGTATGACTGGTTTTGTGTCCACCCCCCACCCTTTTTTTTTTAATCTCAGATAGTTCTGTATTCAGCTGCTTTGTTTCTTTAGATGTTGCTTCCTTTCTTCATTGAAATTATCGAACATTTGTATGGAGCAGCCACATTTCTATTTTACTGCTCCAAATCCTCTGAAGATTATTCCATTTTATATCTCTGATCATATTTTCTTTTATAGTTTTTGTGTTCTCCTTATACAAATATCATTTACATATCTGGTTTGCAACTTCTTTTTTTCTTCTTCCTAATGGATTTCAAATTCCCTACATCGAATGTATGTATCCTAAAAATTATTTTTAAATATTGATTTTAAATAGCCACTTGTTAGTTATTTCAGCTTTCGGTTTCTTATCAGCTTGTTTACTTTTCAGTATCTCCTCAAAATATCTGTCATCGTTGCCTTGAATTGTGGCAGAAGGATGTTATAGCTAATTCCACTTGCATCAGTTTTTGTTTTGAAAAATTTTATTTTCAGAATTTAATAAATAAAGCAGCCACAGTTTATATTTATTTTCTATCAATAACATTATCACTCAAATTTTTTAGTTATACATTTGTGTGTGAAAATACATTTTTAAGACACATCAAAGACACATTTACATACTTTTTAAATGAAATGAGCTATTATAGATTAGAAAATTATTGCATCTTCCATATGTTACACTCTGTGTTTTCTCAAACTTCTCAGTTGAATAACGGATCTGATACAATAAAGTCTTGGTATAATATCTTTTCCTCTTTAGATGGACACTTTTGTGAATCCACTTCGAAATTCTATGAGGAATGTTTCCAATGCAGTAAAATCCCTTCCTGATAGCTTGGCAGAGGGAATGACTAAAATGTCAGACAACATGGGCAGAATGTCAGAAAGACTAGGTCAAGACATAAAGCAATCATTTTTCAAGGTAAGATAATTTGCATTAATGTCTAAAGCAAATTATTTTTAAGTCACCTAAAATTTATTGAGTCCCTGCTTAGATTTACCTATTTCTTTCAAAAGTTCAAAGCCCTCTAACATACAGTCTCATAAAGAATTAAAAAACAAACAAACAAAATAACTAAAGAGAATACATTCTTACCAGAAATGTATACTATAAAATCCAGTCACTTCTCAGTCTCTGCTATGGTATAATTTTAAAATCTATGTGAAACAAATATTTTAAATTGGTAAAGTACAGGTAGTGGACCAAGTAGTTGGTTGTTTCATAATTTGTACCTTCAAATTTTGATCTAGTTGTTTGTCATAATTAAGATTATGAAAGAAAACATACAGCTATTACAGTTTTCATTAGATCAGTTTGAATGAAGAGGAAATATACAGAAACACAGAATGTTTTTACTGAAAGAGACAACTCCTAAAATAGTGTGTGTCAGTCATACTTCTCCATTAATTCTCATACTTTCTCTGATGCTTCACCTTCATTTCTATTCATGGGAAGTACACTCACTGAAAGGAGGATTTCCAGTGCCACTTCTGTGACTTCGTACAAAGTCACTGAACTTTTCCAGGCTTCTTTTTCCACATCAATAACATGAAAGGGTTATAATAGGTGATCTTGATGGTTCTTCCTGTGTTGATAAATTATCAGCTAGTACTGTTCTTCCTGTCCTTTTTTACCACAATTTGTCCAATGGGGTTAGTTTTTTTATCCTGTTATCATACTATCAAGCTCTCTGTGGTAAAAGAAAGAAGATTGGAGTTTTATTCCCTGTCTGTGTTACTAACTTTTGGTCTTTAAATCATTTAACCTTTCTTAGCTTTAAATTCTTCAAAAAGGTATGGGATTTTGACTAAGTAATCTCCCCTTCCAACTAAAAAGTTAAGCATTAAAAAAAAAAATCTTTCAGTAATGAAATAATCACACTTCGTTTCTAATTATAGATTGTGAATACTTTTTAAATACTATATATCAAATCAAATGCCATTTATTATGTTTGATAATTGTTTTGTTTTATTATTTGTTCTTTCACTGCTTGTGGGTTTACTTTTTTCCTTTTTCTTTTTTTTATGTTAGATGCCTCCTTTAATTCCAAAGACTGATTCAGATCCTGAACATTGTCGAGTCTCAGCTCAACTTGATGATACTGTGAGTTAATTTTATTTTGGATAGTATTCAGTTGTGATTCAAATCATACTTGATAGATCTTTTTAATGAAGTATAGTAACATATAGCTACCGTTAATGTACATTTATTGTAAGTATTGAGTTTGATGAATTCTTACAAGCTGAACATGTCCATGTAATCAGCACTCTAAACAAGAAACAGATTGTTGTCAGTACCCCAGAAAGCCCCTAATGCTCTCTCCTGTCACTATGCTCTCCCCCACCAAGGGTAATCACTATCCTGACTTCCACCCTGCTTTTATACTTTATGTAAATGAAACTATAAGGTACGTACTCCTTTAAGTCTGGCTTTTCTTTTTTTGTGCTCAACATTGTGATATTTGTTCATGTTGTTTTGTGTGATTGTAATTTCTTCATTCTTGTGGCCTTACAGTACCCCATTTTGTAAATATAGTACAATTTATTTGTTGTATTATGAATAGTATTCCAATGAATGTTCTGGTACATGTCTCGGTTGGGGCTATACCTAGGAGTAGAATTGCTTGGTTAGAGGGTATGCAAAGGTTCGGTTTTAATGGATACTGCCCCATAGTTTCCCGAAGTGTTTTTTCCACTTTCACTGCCACCCGCAATGCATGAGAATTCCAGTGGTCCAAGCCTGCCAGTGTGTGTCTTTTTATCTTTAGTCGTTCTGGTTTTTGTATCTCATGTGGATTTTCATTTCTCTTATGACTGAAATGTTGAACCCCATTTCATATGTTTATTGGCCTTTTGGGTGTCTTGTCTTTTGTGTCTAGTGCTTTTCCTTATTTTTCTGTTGGCTTGGCTGTTTTTGTCTTTTGATTAGTAAGAGTGCTTTATATGATCTAAATATTAATTCTTTGTCAGATTGTGTTTTGCTTTGTGTGCTTTTGTTTAACTGTATATACAATCGTACCTGTTGCAAGGTCACAAATATATGTGGTTTTCTTTAATATTTCTGTTTGTTTTACCATGCTGAAACTTACATTTGGCATTCATGTAAGGTTGATTTTTGTGTATGGATGAGGTAGGGGTCCATTTGACCTAAGCACCAGTTACTGAGAAGGCTTTCTTTTCCCCGATTTCTGTGCTTCTCCTTTGCCACAAATCAGATGATTGTATATGTTTGGGTCTGGGCTCTATTCTATTGTATTAGGCAGATTTATTTTACAGTTATGATTATTTCCCTTCATTTTCTCATTAAACTTCTTTATGATAAACTATCTTTAAAAATACAATATTTAATCTGTTTTAAGACTATTTCAGAATAATTTATATTATGGTATAATATCCATAACATCATACCTTTTGTTAAGGGTTTTTACAGTTTAACCTTTTATTAGAATTGCCATGTGGCACCAAACTCGAACGTACTTAATCAGAGAACAGTTTTTATTTTGCCTCTGTAATGAAATGTATCCTTCCTGACCTCCCCCACTACCATGTTCCCCTCCCCTTGGTTAAATTCTGAGCTTTCAGTATGTTGTGAAAGGGAAGGTACACTTAAGAAAATGTTTACAGCACGACAGTGAAAAATGTATAATTCATACTGTTTTCTCATTGTTTAAATTACAGCACTGATGAAGAAATCATTAGAGAGAGTATCTTAGTGATGAAAGAGTTATAAGCTTAACTGGCAATTATATGCAATTCTGTCGCATTTCTAAATCTGCTCCTGTTTTGGCTTTGTATATATTTTTTTGCATCAAAGCGTTCTATTGTCTTCCTTTACTTTTTACATTGTTAATCAAATATTCCCATTATAAAAGTGTTCACATTTTTACTGGTTAAATGTTAAAATTCTCATAGTTTAGAGAAATGTCTTAGTACTGCTAGCTGTTTACTAGATTTTATTCAATTCTTTTCCCTGAAAATACCTAAATACATAAAACTCACTAATCAAGCACAACACATTTTGTGTAGATTGTGTTTTGTTATATTAAACTAGAGGCCCGGTGCATGAATTTTATGCACAGTGGGGTTCCTTGGCCTGGCCAGGATTGGGCCGAAACCGTCTCTCCAACATCCCTCGAGGGGTCCCAGATTGCAAGAGGGCACAGGCCAAGCCGAGGGACCCCACCAGTGCACGATCAGGGCCAGGGAGAGACGCAGGAGGTTGGCCAGCCGGGGAGGGGGCCGCGGGAGGGTTCCTGGGCATGTCCGGCCTGTCTTGCTCAGTCCCGATCAGCCAGACCCCAGCAGCAAGCTAACCTACTTGTCAGAGCGTCTTCCCCCTGGTGGTCAGTGCACGTCATAGCAACTGGTCGACTGGTCAACTGTCCGCCCCCTGGTGGTCAGTCCATATCATAGCGAGTGGTTGAGCAGCCTTAGCATATCATTAGCATATTAGGCTTTTATTATATAGGACTAGCATTCCCGTTGCAAGAAGAATCCTGCAATATGGTTTCCTGCTGCACTCTACCCCGTCCCACCTGCTCTCCTCCCTTCTCCTCCGCTCCACCTTTTCCGCCAGCCCGCCTGCTTTTCTCCCTTCTCCGCCGGCTCGCCTGCTCTCCTTCCTTCTCCCCCGGCCCCGCCTCCGCTCCTCCCTTCTCCTCCCCCCAGCTTGCTTGCTTCTCTGCAGCTTTGCTCCCTTCTGCAGCTCTTGGCTTCTTTCTATGCTGTCTTGATATGCAAATTAACCGCCATCTTGGTTGGGGTAATTTGCATACTCATCCTGATTGGCTGGTGGGCGTGGCTTGGCTTGTGGGCATGGCTTGGGCGTAGCGAAGGTGTGGTCAATTTGCATATTTGTCTATTATTAGGTAGGATAAGGAGGAATGTTGAGACTACTTTGTTCTTTTGAAAAACATGCCCTAGGAAATAGGCAAAGGGGCTAGTATTTGCCTTATCCAGCTAATACAGACTCTACTAAAAGTAAAAGAGCCAATAATCTTTCCCCAAGACCATTATTATAGTCATGGAATTTACTCATCATTATAGGGCTGTAAAATTCTGTATTCTGTCAAAATGACTTTTAAAAATGTCTTTTCTAAGTTAGAATGAAATGTCAGGTTATGCAAGCTATAATATAACTTGTTCTCTGACCTGTGAAATGGTAGCAATAATTTTGTGAAGTGTCCCATTTATGGTAGGTAGGTAACTCAATTAAACATGCTTATTTCTTCTCATACATTGTTAGGTGGATGACAATATTCCGCTTAGGGTAATGCTGCTTCTCATGGATGAAGTGTTCGACTTAAAAGAGAGAAATCAGTGGTTGCGAAGAAATATCAAAAACCTACTTCAACAGCTTATTAGAGCCACATATGGTGATACTATTAATAGGTACCACATTTTTTAATTTTTATTCCTTCAATTATTACTTAGCTTTTAAACTTTTACTTCTGAAAGTAAATTGTTCAACCTTCTTAGGATATGTCCTTCTCTGGGCCCTTTAAGAACATCATTAAAGCAGTCTATTTTTCTCAGAGATTATTTATATGCAAATTAAGTTGCTTATTACTTCATGAAAGTAGTGTTTATTTTATTCACCTAAAATTTTGACTGTATATAAATTTCTTTACTTTCAGAAAAATAGTCGACCATGTTGATTGGATGACCTCACCTGAGCAAGTAGCGGACTTAGTGAAACGTTTCAGGTATATCTAAGACACAGTCACTTCTTTCAGGTAGTACAGAGTTTAGCATTGTTATCACTAATTAACTCTGATTGCTTTTCTTTCCTTCCTGGCCATAAAGTTGATGAGCCAAAAGACTTAAGAATTGTAATAAACATTTTTTACATGGGCATGTTGATCTTTGTTTTCTTTAAAACCAGAATAGAAAAAAGCATAAAAGAAAATTCTTAAGATGCTAGGCATTTTAAAGTCACTTTAAAATAATTGAAATACGAGTGTGGACAAGGCATGGCCATATAATCCAATACCTAGTGTTGGGGATTTCTTTTTTCTGCTTGTTTGCTAACCTTGATTTTAAATGAAAACTTTAAAAAGTATGTATGTCTCTGACCATAGTCTAATTTTTTAACTATTTGAACCTCTGAAAATAATACACATGAAGAGCAGTTATAGTCCAGTTTATATGTTCATTCTATAAAAGTATTTCGAGCCCCTCCTTTATGCCTAGCACTTTGCCAATCACCAGGGACTCTGATGCAGTTCCTTCAAGAAAAGCCTGGTGTAGCAGAGAAATGGACCTCTTTTCTAGGAGTGAAAGATAAGCAAAGACATCAATATTCATGGCATCGTGTATTTTAAAATGATAGAAGCAAGAAGGGAGCTATCAGTATTAAGCACTCTTTGCTTGGTACTATGCCAACTTCTTTATGTACACTTTCTGGTTTTATCATGTTTCACGAGATAGGGATTTTTGTCTCCATTTTGTTAGGAGGAAATTGAGGATTAGACAAGTTAGGCAGCTTGCCCAAAAGCTTGTGTGCTGGAAACAGGGAACCGGGTTTCTCTAATCTGAAGCTACATTTTCCTCTGTGCCATACTGTTTCCAAAAGTTGGACCACTGCCCTGGCACATTGATTCTGTTTCAGGGTAGGTAAATGGTGTTCCTCTGGAGCAGTGATTCTCAGCCTTGGCTGCACAGTGAAATCGCTTGGAAAGCTTTACAAAGTGCTGGTGCTTGGGCCTCTCTCCAGAGCCTGACTTAATTAATCTGTTGGAAGGCCTGCACATTAAGAGTTTTAAAGCTCCCAGGTGTTTCTACTGTGTAAAGTTCAGAACGACCGCTCTGGGGATTCTCTCTCCCTTAGGCCAGATTCCCTGACGGAAGCTTAGTTATTGTGCTTGAATTCCTGCTTTTGGCCTCATAAATAAGGAACAAGAATTAAGCATGCTGTGAAAGTGAAGGAGAACGGATTATATGTGTGAAAGGAACATTGTACTCAATCCAGCTGTAAGGTGTGGGTGCAGAGTTTGTTTTATGTTGGCTTAGTGATAAAGGACCTGAGGGAGAGTAACTCTACCCAAATTCAGGATGTTGTGGGTTGTATTTAGATGAGATGTTCAATCTCAATGAGAGGAGAGGCCTACTTTGAAGTTAAATGCTGTGATATAGTTGTTTATGTATTCCGTTTTGCTATCTTTATCATTTGTCAGTGTTTATAAATTATATTAGGGCAGAATTCATCTGTATCTTCCTTGTGTGTATCCTTTTATACCTAAAATTGAACCTTGTACTTAGTTTCTATTTGTTGAATATCATACTTTTATAAAATTTCAGAAATATTTCCTCTTTCTGTTTACATTTGTGTTTTCTGTAGAAAATTGGAATAATTGTACCAACTTGTATTATTAGAAAATAAAAATAGTTATAAAATTTAATCTTTTTAAATAGAGATGCCTTTTGGCCAAATGGCATTTTAGCAGAAGCTGTTCCATGCAGAGATAAAGCTATCCGAATGAGAACAAGAATTGCAGGAAAAACTAAACTACTTTCAATTATGCCAGGTGAGTGAACATGTTGGGTAAAACACTCACTAATTTGTAGTTCTGAATTTTTGGCATTGAGCATTCTAGTTTGATTATAACAACTACCATTTGATTACTTACCATATACGAGGCACTGTTCTGGCAGTCCTCGTTTTTTCTTAACCAGTCCTCGTTACAATATTATGAAGCTAGGCACTGTTAATGTTGCAACTTTATATGTGAGGAAACAGAAGCTCAAAGAGATTAAGTAAGGTACCCAAAGTTTATAGCTGATAAGCAAGTGTTGGGATTCTGACTCAGCTCTGAGTGATATGAAAGCCAGTTCTTTCAACCACTTGAAAAAAAGTGGTGCTTTCAACCACTTCACTTTGCTGCCTTGAAATATTTTGAGGATAATTGGATGATAAATAAAATATGTAACAGACTTAAGGGCTAATAAAGGAATCTGAAGTTTGAGGTTTTAGGAAGAATATTCTTTTTTCAAAGAATGCCTTTACATAGGAACAACTGACTGATCTAATATTAATCTTTATTAAAACATGATCTCAAAGAAAGTACACATAATGGCATCCTGTGGTCTAATTTGAGTTACTTCTTTAGAACACGCCTATTCACTAAGTTAAATTCCCTTTGTCCCTTTTGTCTTCTCTCAGGAAGAGAAGGTATGTAATATGACAAGCAGTTTGTATGGCTGCGTGGTTATTTGGTCCCTCCTTTGGTTATGAATATCTTTGACATACCTAGGTATCTTCTTTCCACATTTAAATTATGGATGTAGAGAATCTAAAAGATATATTTGTTAAATTCTTTAATATCATAGAATACCTATTCTTCTATAATTTAAAACTAAATTTCCATCATAGATTTTAATAATCGACTTTCTCTTCTGTCAGTTAAGTTGGAAACTTACCACATGGCTGTTAATTCTGCCCTATAAACTATATTGTTGCATTTGGATTTTAAAAGCAAATTATAGAAATAACATTTCAGAAAAATAAAAAGACACAATAACTTAAAATATTATGTAATAAACCACTAGAATACATTAGGTCTTGCTATAAACTGACTCAATTATGCAGCTGAAAGAATTCTTAATGCATTTATTCAGTAAGTATTTTTTGAGAGCGTATCATGTGCCATACACTATTCTTTGCACTAATCTTTGCCTACTTGGAGCTAACACTCTAATGAAGGGACACAGAAATCAGACAAAACAATAATATAGCACAGTATGTTCCATAGTGGAAAGTGCTGAGACAACAGAGAGTCAGGACAAGGGAGGTGTCAGTAAGTGCAGACATAGATGGGGTGACCGGGAAGGCCCTGAGAAGATGACACTGTGTGAAGACTGGCAGGAAGTGAAGGTAGATATAAAAATACGTTTATAATCCCTCACTTGTGTTAAAGTATATTGTACCCCTAGTTAGAAACATACCTTTTGAAGTTGCGTGTTTCTTTCACCAGCACCAGAGTAATATTTACTAGTACTACTATTAGGGTCCTGATTATGAATAATTGAGAATAATCATACGTGTTGTTCCCATACTCAGATATCTCTAGTGGCCTCATGTTGCCTGTGAGTAAACTCCAAAGTCGCTCATCCCGACAGTCACAGCACTGTCAGTCCCATTCTCTTCTCCACTTTCTCAAGGGAAACCCTAGATTCAGCCGATGGCACCACCCCCACTCCTGGCATCTGCCTGGTTTTGTGCCCTTAGTGCTCACTCACTGATGTTTCTCCACCAAAGCGAATCCTTCATCTGGTTGTATCTGTCAAATTCCTGCCCAGGTAGCAACGTCCACTTCATTTATTACTTCCTGGAACGGACCTTGCCTTATATTCTCGTGTAGAATTCTACCCTCCATATACATTTTTATATTTTTTGTATTTTAATGGCACTGTTACTGTGTCACAGGTTTTTTTGAGATCATATGTCAGCTTTCACACATAATTTCCTTATAGCGTATTTCTCATTGTGCATTACACATAATAAGAATATGTTTTTGAGTTTATAGGTCACTTTTCACATTATTTAATTAAAGCCTTATAAATCCTTAGTGTTATAAGGATATTGGTTGTTATAAATCCCCATTTTACAGATAAAGAAACAAACTCAGGGTAGGTGAGTATCATATAGTATATGTGTTAAGGGACAGGATTGTAATTCTCATTGGGGTTCCTGAGCTGGGTCCTATTTCTTTCTCATGTGCTGTCATGTCTCCCAGTATCTATTGCATCAGTGATTGGAGGCATGCATGCACGTGTATAAATTTTAAATCTCAGTTACAATACATGGCTGAAACGCATTAACTGAACACCTGTACTTTTTAGTTACTCTGCTGTGTTCTTTGTATACTTGGTTTAACGTAGAGCATAGTGTACTAGTAGGCCCTGTGCTTCCTTTATTTGAGTAATGAACTGTGTTTCTTTTCCCCCCTATGTAGATGAACTGAAGCACATTATTGGGGCTGAGACAACACGGAAAGGTATTCTTCGTGTTTTTGAAATGTTTCAGCACAACCAGTTAAATAGGAGAATGGTTTATGTCTTCTTGGAAGGCTTTTTGGAAACCTTATTTCCACAGTATAAATTCCGTGAACTTTTCAACAAACTGCATTCACGATCAATGCAGATGCAGAAATATAAACAGAAACTTCAGACATCTCAAGCGCCTTCTTTGCAGAAAAGGTGACACTCCAATCTGTGAAGCTGGTGTTCCTTTTTTCCAGAACTAAAGTGTGGACAGATCTTCTGGGGCTTAACTCATATACTGTTGTGCCTGCACCAGTCTCTTAATGTCTCAAATAGATTATTAATACATCCACAAAACTGTGGTTTTTTTCATCCTTGTCTGTAATCCATCACTACCAAGAGAGTTGCCATGTCTTAAATGATTTGGTGCATATTTTTGCAACACTGAGAGGATACTGCCCCCATCTCAAGCAAGAACGACGTCTGTCTCTTTCGTTTTAAACTAATCAGCGTTCTGCAGCAGTGACACAGTGCCAGAGTGTATGCATGAGAGCCAAGGAAAGCACAAAGAACGGTTCACAGATACATTAGCTAATTTGTCTGAAGTGGGAGACTGTGCAATGTGTGATTTGGAGGGATTTGTTTTGCATAATGATTTTATAGGTCTCTTGGAATTTTGATATATTGTAGGTTAGCCAGATGAATGATCTTTGGAACATCTATTTTGGGTCTGGGAAAAGTGACAGAATGCCCTTAAGGTATGAATTAACCTTATACCCAAATTTACAGCTCTGAGACATAAAATAAAACCAATCAGAAACAGAATGATTGGATTTGTTCACTGGTATAAAACTAGCTTTAATTGATTCTAATGTGCTTTAAGGGCTCTCTTTTGCTCTTACGGTACTCAGTCCACGTTTTCTTTTGGTATTCTTTATGCAAAAAAAAAGAAGCATATGGTGGCTCTCACTTAAGTTTCAAAATTATTGCCGTTTTCTTTACCTTTAAGAGATTAATTACCATTATAAAATAGGGGTATAATTTGTTGAAAGACAGCCAAAAAATTCTGTCCTTCTAAAAATAATGAAAATGTGAAAGGAAACAGCACTCTATTGAAAGTTACCATTTGATAATTTTAAATTGTGTGATCTAGACATACCTTAGGTGATTTTAAAAATAGAAAATAAAAGGATTAAATGAGTTTATTAGTCATATGTAAACATACAAATCCCTAATTCTATTATAGTGTACATATATGAAAATAATGAAAAACAGAACTATAATATTTTTTAAAATATGCTTTTATTTATATTTTGCATAATGTAAAATTCTACTAAGTAAAGCAAGTTGGCAAAACCCCTCAGTGTATACATTTAAGTCCCTCAAATAATTTTATACCAACAACAAAATACCTTTTCCAGTTTTGGAGCCTCTGCATTTCCCTTAGTTTTCGCCTTCTCCTTGTGTCCATCATGGAAGTCTTTCTATCCTTTATATGCAGGATTCCTGCATAGTTTTAAACACTTCCACTGACTAAGGGTTTGAGTGTGTCAGCTTTTTTTGTTTTAAAAATATTTAACACTAAAACCTTAAAATAGTGAAGCTACTTATCGGGCCACTGAGCCAAAATCCTGGTATTAAAAGAACGCCTGGGTGCTTAAGATAGAGGGACAGAGTATTGGTATCCCAGTTATTTGGGAGCTTTGAGAATGGAACAAGATATTATCGTCTTGTTTTCACTGAGGTCCTACTGAAAGAGTGAAGCCTCATAGCAGAGTAAAGCCTTCCTTTAAAGCTTTATAATAATAATCGTATTTATATTAATGATGCTGGTGTGCATACTTGTATGCATCTACTCATCGTGTGTTGCATGTCTTCAAAATTACATAAATGAAATCCCTTTCATTGAAACTTAACAAAAGAGAAAAGATCCTTATTAACTCGGGTGGAAGAAATAATATTTCTTCTTCTCAGTGTACCTCCCTGCCCTGGTCCCTCCTCATGCCCCAGGCTTTAAAAATGAGGCTGTTTGAAACATGTCTGTCAAAAGCATCAGCATGGCCACAAGTGCAATGATTTTCAAATATACCCCTGCCCAGTTCAAGGATATTTTTGACATAAATAAATCTAAGGGTAAACAGAAGAATTCATGTAAGAGTCTAGTGTGTACATGTGAAAAAACATTTCTAGATAATAGGAAGAGCGCTGGCCATCAACCAGGGAAAGAGATGTCGTGTAAGATTGCAAATTTTTCATAACAGAGCCCTGCAAGATAACTGCATTATACCAAAAAAATATTTGAGTAAATGGGTTTTTAAAATAATTTTTGTTAAGAGAGTTTATATTTCAAAAGCAGGAATGTCAAATGGTAGTCTATGTAAACGGTTGTGCATCTTCTCCATGCACATCTATGTTTTACATCAGAGAGAGCCGTGGTCATGCTAAAATTAGAGATATTGTTTGAATGACTTGGTCAAGCTGTGTTAAAATATTTAACCCATAAGTACAGTGTACTATGTTAAATGAAGTTATTACATTTAATGCATTTATTGCATATATAAATATACATGAAGAGGCTTTATGTCTTCTGATATTTGATTTTTGAATGTTTATTAAGTCAGTGGTGCCTGTAGGCAAAAACCATAAAAATTAATCATTCTTTGGGTTTTCTGATTTTTCAGGTAACAGACTATTTAGAAACCATTATTATTAACTTTCAATAGTTTATTCACCTAAAAAAATTTGATTGTATGATTTAAATATAGCAGTTAGATGGGCATTTCCTATAATTTGGGTGTACTGAATAGTTGCTGAAAATAATTGTGCCATTGACCAATGGATGCACTTGGTTAGCCTTAAATTTTTTTAAACAAACATTAAAAACTTTTTTTCTATTTCAGTTTGCTCATTTTAAGTTGTGTTACTGGTGTTTGGGGGGAAAAAAATCAAACAGTTAAGTGCTACCAGAAAGTGTACCGATTTTTAAAAAACTAAGAACAATATAAATTTCACAATCTAAAATTTTAATTTTGTGCAATATTTTCATTTAATGCATGTATATTTGAGTAATTGTAAAATAAATGAATTTTTAATGTTTTGAGATCTAGTTTAAACTAATGTCTTCTTAACCCAACAACTTACATTCCGTTGTTGCTGCATCCTTTTATTTAAGGACTTGTTTTAAAAGTCTCTTTGTCACTCCTTGTAAAATTCTTTTGTTAATAGTAAATTTTGCTTATAGGAGCATGGCTCCTGTATTACAAGGGAAAAATATAAAGAGCACATCTTAGGATTATAATTGTTAAAAGATAACTTGTGCATATCATTGTACAGTGAGTGTCAACTGTGTGCCTAACTATTCTATCAATACTTTCCTTCTTTAACAAAGAAGAAACAACAATCAGAATGTGTTATTTTTATTGAACTAAAAAAGAAGAGTAAAAATTTTATTTGGTTTGTGTTATGTTCTGTCCATTAGAAAATACTAATAAAGTATTAACAAACCTTTTTGTTGAATTTATTTGGTAGTAATGCATTTTTATTAACTTAAAAAAAATGCTTGCTCGGTGGCCTTATTTTTAGTATCTCTGTGTATTTTTTTTTCCCATTTCATTTTGGAAATCAAACAATACAAGATCCAGGTTGCTAGATGAGCTATTGAGTGATTGACTTATAACTAACTGCATTTAATTTTCCTTTTATGGGGCAAGTAACTTACTACCACTTTGTTAAAGAAACTTCATACTTCCCTGTCATTCAGAATTATAAAGTAATTTTCCCATAGATCTATAATAATCTATTAACAGTTTTTACTTTTTCTCGTTTTTAATTTATAGTTTGCCTAATGTTTTAGACATTTCAGTTCTAAAAGTAGTTGTTTCATTACTCAGCATTGTAGCTATATCTGGTTGGTCATAATATTTGCAGCCTCCCTGGATCTGTATCCACAGACTTCCCAGACCTCAGGTGTGAATACTGCCACCTTACCAGGGACAGGCACAATATTTCTCAAAATACATACTATAAAATATTTATCTCTCTATGATGTTCTTGGGAGAATAATTTTTATATAACTTATGCAGATTTACATGCTAGCCAAAATCCTAAAATGTTCACAATTCAAACGATTATATCAAATGTTCTGAAAAGTTTTATAATAAGCAAACACTTTGTTTACCTAACTTCCCAAACTTAGTTATCCATAGAATCTTTTGTCATAATCAACTATTAATAGCTTGAGGATAACATTCCTAATATTCAAACCTAAAGAACATGGTTTGAAAAACAGTCATAGGAGGAAACTACTATAATTAAGGAATATTAACTCTAAACGGAAAAAGCAGTGGATTGGGGACACAAGATTTTATATTTTTGCCTATCATTCCAATGGAAAGTTCAGTTTTTGGAATAAAAAGAATATGGAAAAATTAATGGCTGATTAGTAGATGTTAGAATTGAATTTTTCCCTGAGTATCAGAATAATGAACTCAGTGAGGGGAAATAAAGTGGGAAAGATACTTGCTAAGGACCTTGCAGATGAGATCAAAAGAGAAGTAACTAGGAAATGAAGGAGGGAGAGAGAAATATAATATTGTACAGTCAGTTTTTAAAATGTGTGCCAAACGTTGCCCTATATGTAATGGCGGGTACTGTGTTTGATCTAGCAAAAATTGCAGCAGCTGCGAATCTAGTGTTTCACAAGGAAAAAATTAATAGATTGAAAATTAGAATCAACTCAAGTCATCAACCAGTGCACAGTGTATTGAAATGTATGTGAAATGTGATATTTTAAATTGGTAAACGACCTTTAACGTATCATTGGGTAGAATAAATCAATAGAGGACTATGTGTTGGAAGTCCCTAAGACCATCCCCTGGGGCTTTACTAAGAGGGCTCACATGACTCAACCTAGAGTCATACAGCTAATATCTGATACAGCAAAAGGATGTAGAACAAGATCAAAGGGAAAGGGTTGGTGGGGCTAAGTCCAAAAAACCAAGCCTGACCTTCCAAGATTCTTCTAGAGTCTTGAAGGATACACTTAATTCCCCCTCCAGCAATGAGTTGTGACATGTGAAATGTTGCCAACCAGGAAGCTCATTCAAGACTGCCTATGAACAGGTACATGCAAAAAAATGAAACTAGACCACCAACTTACACCATACACAAAAAATAGAAAAGTGGATAAAGGACTTAAACGTAAGATGGGAAACCATAAAAATATTAGAGGAATCCACAGGCAGCATAATGTCAGACATATGCTGAAGCAATATCTTCACCAATACAGCTCCTAGGGCAATGAAAACTAAAGAGAAAAACAAATGGGACTACATCAAAATAACAAGTTTCTGTACAGCAAAAGAAACCATCAACAAAACAAGAAAGCCCACTGCATGGGAGAACATTTGCCAATGTTATCACCGATAAGGGCTTAATCTCCAACATTTATAGGGAACTCATACAAATTAACAAAAGGAAGATAAACAATCCAATCAAAAAATGGGCAATGGACCTAAATGGATACTTTTTGAAAGAGGACATAAGGAAGGCCAAGAGACATATGAAAACATGCTCAAAGTCACTAATCATCCGAGATGCAAATCAAAACAACAATGAGCTACCATCTCACACCTGTCAGAATGGCTATCGTCAACAAATCAACAAATGACAAGTGCTGGCAAGGATGTGGAATAAAAGGAACCTTCGTACACTGCTGGTGGGAATGCAGACTGGTACAGCCACTGTGGAGAACGGTATGGAGTTTCCTCAAAAAACTAAAAATGGAACTCCCATTTGACCCAGTGATCTCACTTCTAGGAATATATCCCAAGAAACTAGAAACACGAATCAGGAAGGATATATGCACCCCTATGTTCATAGCAGCACAATTTACCATAGCTAAGATTTGGAAACAGCCTAAGTGCCCATCAGCAGATGAGTAGATTAAAATACTGTGGTACATCTACACAATGGAATACTGTGCTACTGTAAAAAAGAAGGAATTCTTACCAGTTGCAACAGCATGGATGGAACCGAAGAGCATTATGCTAAGTGAAATAAGCCAGTCAGAGAAAGATAAATATCACATGATCTCACTCATTTGTGGAATATAATGAACAACATAAACTGATGAACAAAAACATCCAGAGACAGAGAAGCATCTATCAGACCGTCAAACATCAGAGGGAAGGCAGGGGAGAGTGGGGGTAAGGGAGAGAGATCAACCAAAGGACTTGTATGCATGCATATAAGCCTAACCAATGGACACAGACACCAGGGGGGTGAGGGCATGAGTGGGGGTTGGTGGAGGCAATGGGATAAGGACACATGTAATACCTTAATAAATGAGAAAAAAAAGACTGCCTATGACTTTAAAATTTTACTTTAATCTTCACCTGAGGGGTTTCTTTTTGTTTTTGTTTGTTTTTTTTTTGGAGAGGAAGGGGGAGAGAGAAAAACATTGATGTGAGAAACATCAATCAGTTGCCTCCTGTATGTGCCCTGACCAGGAATCACACTCGCTGCCTTTTGGTGTACAGGACAATACTCCAACCAACTGAACCACCTGGTTGGGACAAGACTGCCTATGATTTTTATAGGAGGCAGTTCATGTAGTCACCCTCTGCCTGGCATATACCAAAATTCCGGACTCTCAGAAGGTAAGCATGTGTTCTGCAGAAACTACCATATACGTATATATTTCGTACAAACAAGTTTAGGCATAGTGAGGCACTTTGGGGAATTGTAGAAATACTCCTGAAATCTAAGTTCTAAGATTTCTGAGAACAGGGGCCAGCCTTGTAAGCAAACCTTTCAAAGAACAGCAGTCACCTGCTATGTTAACTCTTCTGTACAACTATATACCTTGATGCAAAGAAATGGCTGATAGAAAGTTTTGAGTTGCCCTGAAGCTCAAAAAGGTCTATCCCTGTGTAGAAGCCCCCATGCCTAGAAGTAGAAACACGGCAGAAAAAAATGCAGATGTAGACTCTAAAAGGAAAAAAGATAAAGTGATATTCATATGCATATGTAAAAAACTGGAGGAACAGATTGTGTTTCCAAGGAAGATTCCCATAGCCAACAGTTCTATAGCACTTACTAATCACAACTTTTTGAGTGTAGGTACATTTCTCTTTAGTTGATGGATGGGAAAGCATCCCAGCCTCTATTTACTAGATAATGCCAGTAGCACCCCTCACCCTCACCCCCACCCCTGGTTGTGATAAAGATGTCTTCAGACATGGCCAAGTGATGTCCGGGGCAAGATTGGCACTAGTTGAGAACTAGCTGGTTTGGCTCAGTGGATAGAGCGTCAGCCTGCAGATCAAAGGGTCCCGAGGTTCGATGACAGTCAAGGGTACCTACCTCGGTTGCAGGCTTCTCCCCAGCCCAGGCCCTGGTCTGGGCTTGTGAGGAAGCCGACCAATCGATGTGTTTCTCTCATTGATGTTTCTCTGTTCCACACACACACTAAAAATCAATGGAAAAATATCCTCAGGTGAGGATCAAAAACAAACAAAAAACAGCGAAAACAAAAGAAAGATCAAGTAGGGACTGAAGATTAACGATGGACATCTGTGTCTTGACGAGCAAACACCTGACGGCTTTGTGGCTTGCCTTGTAGGGAGAAGGTAAGCAGGATGCCTGAGTCTGCCTTGCCGGGGGAGGCTGCCAAACCAAGTATTGTAACTTGACTTTGTTAATTGAGCATCTCATAGTTGAGGCGGCGGTGGAGGTGGTGGAAGAGAACCTGAGATAAGACAAACGGGTGTTTTTTCTTTTCTTTTCTTGGAAGATGTGAGATAAATGATTAAATGAAAACATGGCTGTTTTACTCTCATGCCCAGGCTACAAACTTAGCATCGTGGATACGTGTGGGATCTTTTCCTTTCAAATCGTTATTTTGTGAGCCACTCCTCTCAAAGCTTGAAAATTCCCTCTCAGTCTTCTTTGCAAGTGAACACCTTTCCTAAATGCTCTTGTTTCTGAGTTTCACCATCCACTGGGCAGCCCAGGTGGCTCACCTGCGCTGATGGCCTCCAGGGACGAAGCGCCATTGGAGCTGATCTCCAACAATCAGAGCTGTTACTCTTGCTGACCCTTTACTCCCCCCACCTCCCGGTTCTTTTTCTGGGTCTTGGGCAAATCTGGTTCTGCTTTTGATTAGTGCACAGCTGCTGTATAAATCCATTGGTGGCAGCAATGTTGGGAAGCTGATTTTTGCCGTCTGAACTTCTGATTCTCCATCAAACCGCCATTTGTCTGTTTGCCCGTCTTAAGGACTCCTGGTATCGACTGGCCTTTCAGACACAAGCTTAGGCCAGCAGTTGGTTTCACCTGTGGGGTTTTAAAGGCAGTCACGTTGCAGCCTACACCCGGATGGTGTTTCTTTTGCCACAGGTAGAATGTTCTGTGCTGTTTGTCTGATTTACACAGTACTACACCCTAAAAAAGTTTTAAAGAAAAAAGTTTTGTGCCTGCTGGAAAGAAAGCAGCTCCCTGCAATTCGGTGTCTGACCTCCCTCCTCCCAGTGCTGCTGCAACACATTGGTGAGTTTCGTTCTTTATTTTTGGTTCATGGATGAAGTTGTAAAAGGGAGCCTGTTCGTTCTCTCTCTCTTTCTCTCCCTCTCTCTCTCTCTCTCTCTCTCTCTCTCTCTCCTCTCTCTCTCTCTCTCTCTCCTCTCCCCCTCTCCCTCTCTCTCTCTCTCTGTGTGTGTTTTAATGTGTGTAAATAGAAAAAGAAAGCCCTTATCTCTCCTTGTAAAAGAAAAGTAATTAGCCTTTTACAAATGGTCCGTTTATGACTGTAATACTGTGTTTGTGGCTGGCATTCACTTTATTGTGTCCCTCAACTTTGGGAAATTAATTGAGCATATGAACTTATCAACGAGTGTATGTGTGGTGTGGGCTGCAGATCGAATGGGGAAGACGGTTTCCAACTTACGAGGCGCTTCAGGACTCCCTGTGCAACCTGAAGGATGCTGAGCAGCTGAATTTTTTAGTCATTTCTTTACAACAATGAAATGTCACCGTGAAGCAGATGAGGGTATGGAGAAGAGCTTTGTGTTAAAAACAAGCCAAACAAAATACACACGAACATACAATAGGAAGAAATCCAGCGCTGAATTCCTCCAGTGTACCCTAGCTTGCTCAGGAGTTGGACAAAGTTAATTTATTGCATAAATATGAAATATTTTATAAATGTGTTTGTTGATAGACATGTTTTATGTCTCTGATTATCTCCTAACTTATAATAAATTGGGTTATAAAGTCTCAAATTTAATGGGGCTCCTGTTTTGGTGGAATAAATAGACTAAGTGGGACTTAAGCATTTAAAATAAAAGAACCAAATAATTTCTGGAGAGAAAAAAAAAATCCAATGGCTAAATTTGCTAGCTCTTTTAGGAAACTCAAATGCTTGCTTAGATGATAAGTATATATTTAATTTTAGTAGAAGCTGTCACACTACTTTCCATAGTGGTTGTAGCATTTTACATTCCCACTAACAAATTAAGGGAGCTGGTGGGAAAAATTAGCAATGATTGTGTGGCTACAAAATAAGAGACAAAGGCATACATGTGTTATCAGTTAACAAGAAGAAAATGCTAAGACCTTGTTAGGTATGTAATTAGATATGCAAATATAGAAAATAGATAATATGATTGAACAAAGTGAATACTTGGACAAATTAGGCAGTTTTAATGATTTTGGTTTAAAACCACTAGATGTCTTTGCCCTAGTGTGAGAAGTAACATTAAAGTTTCTAACTTATACAACACATTGGTGACTTTCCAATTGATACCATCCACTGGGCTGCCAGGTGGCTCACCTGCGCTGATTGCCTCCAGGGATGAACCGCAATTAGAGTTTTTATCCAACAAAACTGGGGTATGTTTTCCTATGGAAAGTCTCATTGGGAAGCCATAAGTTTCCTATACTGATTTAATGGATCAAGTAAGTTATCTTTATCTCCACAAAACATTTAAAATTATAAAAATGTAAAATTGGGTTTGACTAAATTAGTATTTTTCAACTTGGGGTGAATTAAACCCTCATGGAACATTTAGGGATATCGGGGCATTTTTGATTGTCAAGATGGGAGAGGTTGCTACTCACATCTTAACAAGTAGAGGCCAGGAATGCAGCTAAACATCCTTCAGCCCCCACAACAAGGAACTGGCCAAAATGTCAGTAGCACTGAGGTTGCAAAATCCTGGACTTAATGAAATTACTATGGCTTTATGAAAAGGATTGATTCCTCTGCTATTACAAATCACAAGATGATGCTATATAGTTCATTATTGCATTTATAATACCTATGCAAAGAAATTGTCATATTTTTTGAAATTCATCTATGTTGTTGCATATCAATAACTCATCCTTTTTCTTGCTAATAATATTCCATTGTATGGACATACCCAATTGTTCCAACTACTCACCAGTTGAAGGACTTTTGGTTATGTTAGGGTTTTGGTAATTGTGAATTTTTAGTTGTATAATAAAGAATGTGGCCTCTATTCTGGTTCCTGGAAGGTAAACTCTAAATCTATTGTCTTTCCTGAGTAATAGGAGTGTCTTTGCTATTTATAAGCACCTGAGTTTATGTTAATGAGGTGAGTTGACTTAGGATGCCAGCTGGTCAGCAGATCAACCATGTGATTAAGGGTTTGGGACTTTGAGCCAGCCAACCTCTAGGAAGGGGAGGAGGACTGGAGATTGAGTTCAAGCACATGGCCAATGGATTCAGTCAATCTTGTCTTTCTGTAATGAAACCCCAGTAGGTTTAGAGAGAGTGAACTAGAGGGAGAGGGCCCGGGCCAGGGCCAGGCCCTGGCCAGCAGTCCCACCTCTGCGTGTGAGCTGCAGAGGAAACACCTTTTCTGACTGCTCATTGGCTAAGCTCCCCGTATGCTACTCACAGTGTTCTTGGTAACTTGAGTAATAAGAATCCAAGAAGGTGATCTAGGTTTTTTCCACCTCACTCCTGGAGGAAAAAACGAAGGTCTGCTGCTGGAGGGGCTAAGAAATGTCATATCCTGCCCTAGCTGGTTTGGCTCAGTGGATAGAGCCTCCGCCTGCCGACCGCAGGGTCCGGGTTCGATTCTTGTCAAGGGCACGTACCTAGGTTTCAGGCTCCTCCCTGGCCGGGGCCCAGGTCAGGGCTCATGCAGGAGGCAACCAATCGAAGTGTCCCTCTCACATTGATGTTTCTGTCTATCTTTCCCTCTCTCTTCCACGCTCTCTAAAAATCAATGGAAAAATATCCTCAGGTGAGGATAAAAAAAAAAAAAGAAAGAAATATCATATCCTATGAAAGAGATATCTTGAAAATGCCTAAAGAAAGTTGTCATTTTTTTCGTGGTGAAGGGACTGGAGTCCGTGTTGATGAAAACACCTTGGCAGCTGTGGCGGCCAGCAGTGGCAGCAGCAGCGGGGTGATGGGGGTGGTGCCTTCCCCTGATGAGCCAGATTGCCTCCTGCAGAGGGAGGCCTACTGACGGCTTAGGCCTGCAGGAAGCAGGCCTAAGCCCTCTGTAGGACATCCCCTGAGGGCTCCCAGACTGTGAGAGGGGGCAGGGTGGGCTGAGGCCCCCCCCCCCCAGTGCACAAATTTCATGCACCGGGCCTCTAGTAATAATTATAATGCTTCTCTGAATTCTGTGAGTCGTTTTAATTAATTATTGAACCTGAGGAGATGGTTGTGGGAACCCCTAGATTTGAAGCCAGTCAAATTGCATTTAATCTATAGGTCAACTTCATGAGAATTGACATCTTAATATTGAACCTTTGAATCCATGAGTATGGTATGATTTCTCTCGTCTGTGTGTTATAGTCTCATTGAACAAATCTTTTACATAGTTTGTTAGATTTAATAAATATCTCAAGTTTTTTAAATGTTATTGTAAATATTGCAAATAATATTTTAATTTCAATTTCCAATTGCATTGCTAGCATATATAAATACAGTGTTTTATATTGACCTTATATTCTGTGACCTTGCTAAAGTCACTTAAAGATTCTTTGGGATTTTTTTTTTTTTTTCATAAACCACCATATCATCTATTAAGGAAGGCAGTTTTAAATCTTTATTCCAATCTGTATGCTCCCTCCCCTCCCTTTTACTTTACTTTACTGGCTAGAAGTCCAGTATATTTGCTGCGTAGGAATGAGGAGCGTGGATATCTTTGCCTTGTTCTTTCACCATTAAGTTTGGACATTAGTGTAAGCTTTTAATACATGTTCTTCGTCAGATGAAGGGAATTGCCTGTCATTCTTATTTGCTGATAACTTTGATTACAAATGGATATTGAGGTTTTCAAATGCTTTTCTGCATCATTTTCAGTGATCATATAGTTGTTTTTTGTCTGTTGACGTGGTAAATTACATTGCTGACTTTCTAATGTTAAATAAACCTTGTGTTCCTGGGATTAACCTTAATTGGTCATGATTTATTGTCCTTTTAATATATTGTTGGGACTTGAACCACTATTAGAAAATCTTATGGCTGTCATCATAAAGGATATTAGTCACTGGTTTGCTTTTAATGTCTGATTTTAGTAACAGGGTAACAATTTCTAAAGGGAGTTGACAAGTGTTTCCTCTTTTTTAAATATATTCGGGAAAAATGTGTGTAAAATTGATATTATTTCTTCCTCATTGTTAGAACTGATCTGTGAGTCCATAGGAGCCTGGAGTTTTCTTTTGTGAACTGTGAATTGGATTATGAAGTCAGTGTCTTTCATAGGTACAGGACTATTAAGTTTTTGTGTTTTTTTTTCTAAGCTTTGGTAGTTGAGGTTTTTCAAGGAAGTTGTCCATTTCATCTAAGTCAGTGTTTCTCAACCAAAGTGACATCTGAGCAGGATAACTATGTGCTGTGGGAGGGTGTCGTGTGCATAGTAGGATGTTTAGCTGCATCCTAGGACTCTACTCACTAGATGCCAGGAGCAAACCCCCAGTTGTGACAAACAAAAGCATCTTCCAACATTTTTGCCAAATGTCCTCTGTTGGTTGAGAACTATAGAAAGTGGGCCTCTGTGATCTACCTTCAGGGTAGTCAACTTTTAATGGAAATTGTTACTGAATTTCCCCAGGGCAAACAGAATGTAGGGAAGAGGGAAGAAGATATAAGAACAAAGAACCATGTATGTGAGCCAGCATCATTGTGCAAAACCCCGAGGCACGCCCGCCTCAACTAGTTTTATTCATTGTCATTCAGTTCAACAGATATTTCCTTTTCTATTTGACTTTGTCTTTGATCCACGAGTAAATGAAAAGTATATTTAGTATCTAAACATTTTGGCATTTTCTGTATATCTGTTATTTCTAGTTTAATTCTGTTTTGGTTAGAGAATGTACTTTACGTATATCCGTTCCTTTAAATTTATTGAGGTTTGTTTTGTGGCCCAGAATTCGATTGATCTTGGTGAACATTTCATATTTACTTGAAAGAATGTATATTCTGTTGTTATTGAGTGGAATGTTCCCTGATTGCTGCTTAGGTCCTGTTGATTGGTTGTGGTATTGAGGTCTCTATCTTTACCCGTTTTATTTTTCTGATTTGTCTCTCAGTTACTGAGAGAGAAGTGTTAAAATTTCCAATTACAATTGTGAGTCTATGTTTCCTATTAGTTTTGTCAGGTTTTGCTTCCTGTTTTGAAGCTTCGTTCATGTCTATTTAAGATTTTTATGTTTCTATAATGCATTGACCCATTTATCATGGCCTAATGTTCCTCCTTATCCCTGCTAATAATCTTTGTTCAAGTGTCCACTTTGTTATTAATAAAGGTCTTTAAAAACATGCTGCCAGCTGGACTTAACCCATGGAGTATAGTGTGTTGACCCTGTTTAAAAGGTTTTTTGTTGCCCTGGCCAGGTGGCTCAGTTGGTTGAAGTGTCGTCCTATACACCAAAAGGTGTTGGTTTCAATTCCCTGTCGGTGTATGTGGGAGGCAACCTATTGACATTTATCTCTCAAGTGGATGCTTCTCTCTCTCTGTCTGTCTCTCTCCCCTAGTACTCCTCTCTCTCTCTCTCTCCTTCTCTATCCTCCTCTCTCTAAAATCAATAAACATATCCTCCGGTGAGGATAAAAAAAAAGTTTCAACTTATCACAGATGCCTTAAAATAGCATTATAATTCTTTATAGTGTAAGACTCATACAATAATATATTTCCAATTCCTACCTCTGTTGTTTTATTGTTATACATTTTATTTTACATATATTATAAGCCCTACAGTAAACTATTAATGGTTTTATGTTAGTCAAACATTTCATAAAGGGATTAGAAAGAAGAAAAAGTATATATTTATGTCCATTTTTACCATTTATAATGCTGTTCATTTGCCGGGAACCAATTCCAACATGTCATAATTACAAGAGTTTCACCAAAAGGTTGGTGAAGCTTGGGCGGCTCAACAAGGGTGAGCCACAAATGTAGTTTACCTGTTGGAAGGCTAAATGGCACTTCCCTCAAACCTAAATAGGATTGCTTGCTGCCAGACAGCTCAGGGCATTTTATTGCCTCCTGTTGGCCAAATACCTGAACAGCTGTAGGCTATTCCCCAAACTGACAATGCTTCTGTATACCCTTTGAAACCTTACCCTTTGAAGTGTATATCTCCACCTTGCCTTAGGACAAATGGTGTTAAATAAATAGCACGGGGTCCTTAGACCAGGTGAGTCTTCAGTTCCTTTAGCTGAAGATCCTCTGACCCCCAGTGCCTTTCAAAATTATCTTTTGTCTTTGGACTCCTTCTTAATCATCTACGCGCAGCCCCTTTCTCCAGAATGCTGAACCCTTTGTAAGGTTGGGAAAAGAACCCTGGCATTCATTCCTTTGTACAAATCCAAGTTTCCACCTAGCAGTAATACTCCTGCCTGAAAATTGTAAGTTTAACATTGTGATACATGTCTGTTGCCATTGAGCTCTCTCAATTTTTGTTGTTTACAAATGTCTTCATTTTAGAACACTATTTTCACTGTGCATAGAATTCTGGGCTGAATTTCCCATAGACTTATGCTTCTCTGTGACTGTAAAAAGATCAGTGGTTGCCAGGGTTTTGGGAAGTGGGAAGGGAGGGAGGACTAGATGAAGCAAAGAGGATTTTTAGATTGGGGAAACTATTCTTTTTTAAAAAAATATATCTTTATTGATTTCAGAGAGGAAGGGAGAGGGAGAGAGAGATAGAAACATCAATGATGAGAGAGAATCATTGATCAGGCTGCCTCCTGCACACCCCCTATGGGGGATCGAGCCTGTAACCCAGGCATGTGCCCTCTACCGGAATCGAACCTGTGACTCTTCAGTCCACAGGCCGACACTCTATCCGCTGAGCCAAACTGGCTAGGGTTGGGAAAACTATTCTTTATAAAATAAATAGTAGATACATGTCATTAGGCCCGTGTCAAAATCCATAGAAAGCTAATACAAAGAGTAAACAGTGTAAACCATGGACTATAATTAAGGGCATAATTATTAATATATTAATATGTTAATTATTAATGGAATAGGTATATGGAACTCTATACTATCTCTCAATTCTGGAATTCAAATGTCATTATCAAAAGTCTATTGATGATTTTTTTAAAATGTCACTGTTGTCGGTCTTGCTCGGTTTTCTATGAGAAGTCTGATATAATTCTTTGTTGCTTTATACACATTGCATCTTTTGTTTTTCTAGCTATCTTTGAGATTGTTTTCTTTATCTTTGCTTTATGGCAGATTGACTATGAGGTGTCCAGGTTTGTGTGTGTGCGCATGTTCCCATGCACCTGTATGTCATTTTCATCTTGCTTGGAACAGTTATGTGAGCTTCTTGGAGCTGTGAGTTTATGTATTATTTTTGGAAAATTATCTACATATATATTTTATTTCTTGCTCTCTTACTTTTTCTGGGACTCCACTTACCCACATATTAGTTCAGTCGATGGCGTCCTACATTTCTGGGATTTGTCGCCATGCTTTTTTCTCTTTGTGTTAAATTCAGGAGAGAGGATTTGATGGCTTCAACCAACATTCGGTTTAGGGCACTTCTGTTGGATGGAGCTTTCAGGACAAAGCCTTGGGTCGGGAGCCCTTCGTCTGGTCACCACAGCAGGGCTTCAGGGTGTAGAGCTGCAGGCCTGCAGCTGACTCAGCAGGGCAGGAGGATTTCTGTAGAGAGATGCGTGGGCATGGCCTGAATCCCAGGAATGGCAGACTCCTCTCCCACACGAGAGAGGGCAAGGTGGGAAAAGCAAAATCATTCGTTGGGACAGGGAAATGAAGATAATTCTCATATTCCTGCCCTAAATGACAGAAATACTGCATAGAAGCTCATCTCTGATTGTAGAGAGGGACATCCTCTGGGTGTCCATAGCTGTATATGAGTTTGTAGGAGATAGTTGCTTCCACTCTACCTAGAACTTACAGGAGGAGGCAGAGGAAAGCTTAAATGATACACGCCTACCATCATGTAGTTAATAACATATTGAAGATTAGACGCCAGGTCCGGGTACCTATTATGACAGAATCACACATCTCACCAAAACTATACCTGCTTGAAGTCGGTACACGGAAAAGTTTTAAAGGAATTCGCTAACTGGCGCCTCTGCTGGAGGGTCCCTGGGGGAAGACCGCCCCCCCCCCCCCAGCTGCCGTGAGACTTGTCCCTTCCTGACAGCTGCCCCTGCTCCTTCCTCATTGATTGACTCAGGCTGTTTCACGCGTAGGCAGCATGCAGCGAGGAAAAGCAAAAAGCAAAAGGGCGTGGAATCAGACTCCTGTAGGGGAAGGGGTAGTTCTGTGACCCCCGGCCGTGACCCTGGGCACTGACAAATGGTTCTGGGGCAGGGCCAGCCTTGGCCTCCGCTGGGCCTGTTCTCCAATTCAGACGTGCCAGAGGCTGCAGACCCCCCTGGAAGAGCGTGCGTCCCAAGGGAAGGGAGAGGGACTCTGAATGGAAGCCTGGTCAGACAACAGTGCCCAAGTGGTCCGAAAGGAAGAACAATGCCAGGGCAGCATTTCATAGCGGGGTCTTTCCAAAATCCCCGCCAGGCCTCGGTGTCACAGGGTAATGATTTGGGACCCATGTAACCAAGGGTGCGGCTCAGAGATGGAGGGAGATGAACTCTCTTCACTTCCCCACCACAGCTTTGGCGCTGGGGACCAGGGCGCATCTTGGGCAGCTGGGGGCCCGAGGCCCCGCGGAGCCCTGGCCCTGGGCCGCCTCTGCACTCCACTCCTCTGGGAGTTACCTCCTGCAGGCCTCAGTCATTGGTTTTCCTCGTCCCCTGTTAGGAGGTAGGCTTCCTAGGTAAGGCCCGCACATTCTTTCACAGAGCCCTTTCCAATGTCTCAAATGATTGCTGAGTTCACAGATTCCTCTGGGGGTTTTCTTTTTCTTTTTAAAAATATATTTTTATTGACTTCAGAGAGGAAGGGAGAGGGAGAGAAAAATAGAAACATCAGTGATGAGAGAGAATCATTGATCGGCTGCCTCCTGCACGCCCCCTACTGGGGACCGAGCCCACAACCCAGGCATGTGCCCTTGACCAGGAATGGAACCGTGGCCTCCTGGTTCATAGGTCAGCACTCAACCACTGAGCCATGCCGGCTGAGCTGGGGGATTTTTTTTTTTTGATAGAACAGCATCAAATAGCAAGAGGTAAAGCAATGAATGGTGCTGAGCTGTCACCATGGAGATAAACTTACCAAGAGCCAGTTTATAAAGAAATAACCAGGTACTTTTACATCACATCCTCTAGCTATACTTCAGAGCATCATTCATGAGCCTGTTTTTATGGAGGGCTAACAGCGGGCCTTTTCGTGAATAATAATAACCCTGGCTAACATTTAAGGAATGCTTAACATTTGAAGTGATTTCCATATTTGGCCTTATGTAATCCTTGAAAAATCCCCATGAGGTAAGCATTATTATTATTATTATTAATTATCCCCATTCTGTAGCTGCAGAGACTCACTGGGGGAAGGCACATACCCGTGTAGTGTCACACAGTTAAGTCTTTGTGGTGCCAGAATGCCACGCTGCTCTCAATCACTATGCCATCTTGCCTCCAAGTAGTGAGGGACATGCTATTGGGTGCAAAGCCAAGCTTGAAAGCAAGGAGACTGGGTCAGAATTAGTCAGACAAATGGCCAGGTCAGGAAAACCCACGGCCCATGAAGTACAGCACATGAACTTGACTAGTTCATGGATCTAGGAACCCTGAATATATAACACGGTGAAGTGGATGACTCCTCAAAAACTGGGCTGGACATAGGAATGTGGAACGTCATTAATGCTGCATGTTAATTAGTGTTTGTATGAAGTGATGGTAATGGATATATAGACCATTGCCTTCGAATTGTCAATTCTTGCTCCCCTCAGTGATGTAGAAGGAAATTCAAGTGACGTTCAGTATGTATCAGAGGTAGAACTATTTTTCCACACCCATAAGGATGACACGTTCAGAATGCTGATTTCAAGAAGAATTGAGATTTTCAAAGTTGTTTTACGTCAGCGTTGCTTTCAATCTCACAGCAGAAGGCCTGGGACGTAGACATGCCTAAAGGACTGGTGGAGCAGGCTGGCTCGGGTTCCAGTGGCACGAAGGACTGAGAAGCCTTCTGAGATGGAAGAGTGTTTTTAGAGACTCTTCTAAGGGCAGAAGATTAGTGAATGGTTGGCCTCAAGGGAAGATGTCTGTCACTCATTTAGATGGCCCTCAAGTCCTATTTTCACTTTGAGTATTTAGGTGAAGGCTATAATGAAAGATCAGGTCAAGCCCGGGTCCTGAGAGCACTAGGTGTCAGGAACTTGGGTGTCAGCACCAGTCCCGTTATTTGCAACGTGGACACAGAGATGTGACGGTGAGTCAGCAGCCCTGGGGGCGCCTTCTACAGGCATTAATCAGCACAGCACAGGGAGCCAGGGCAGGCGAGGAAGAAAGGCTGGGAGCTCAGGGCTAGCAGGGAAGACTGGGCCAAGGAACCCATCCGAGGACAGTTCAGGGGGAATTTGAGGGCTCATGGGTCCCCCAGCAAGGACCAGGACCAGTGGAGCCAGAGAACCAGTCACCGGTGGCTTTATTGCAACCCAGTGTTTACCTACAGGCTGTGCTGGCAAAGCTCACTGTACGATGGTGGTATCTGGCTGTTCCCGGAAATGCTGCCCTTTGGGTCTCCCACTTAGAGCTCGTGAATCATCAGGAGCACGTGAGAGGTGCTTTGGACTATGACAAACCAATCAGTACTAGTGTGATGCAAGCTTGCAACTCTTTAAGGTCTTTCTAATAGAAGTTCAGACGTAACAAGAGATAATCCTCAGACAATAAATTGTCAGAATTACAGTAAAGGGACAGTTGTACCTGTCAGCTAGTCCTTGAAGATGCTGGTTTCTAAAGGACAGGCTCTCCCGATCCATCCACAGTGCGGGATCCACAGTGCGTGAGCCTGTGAGATGCTGGGGAGCAGTGCCTCCTCTCCTGGAAACCCTTTCGGCAACAGGTGTTCGGCCTTTCGCTCTTCAGGACGTCCAGAGGTTAAAGAAGCACGACATTTTCTCTGATGCGGTTAGCTGCCAACCATACACAAAGAAATGAAGTTGCGATGGAGCTGTGAACAAACGCTCTTCGGTATCTGTTTTAGCCATCTTGGTGTGTTTTCTTCCCACAGCGTTTTACACCTCCAAATGTAATCTGTGACTCGCCCCCTTCCCCCTGCCCCCGAGCTGCTCAGGCCTAGAGAGCACGCACACCCATTCCAACCATGGCAATGGGAGCTTATCACGGGGCAGGGGCTGAGCCACGAGCATTGGCCAGGTCACACGCAGGTCTGGAGGCCAGCACCCCTGCCCTGCTATCTATCCCACCACGTGCTGGTAACTTAAGACGGGGAGCCTTCTATGGAGTCTGCAAAGTGCAAAAGCTGTCCGAAAGTGCATCCCATTCCAACAGGCCTTTCTAGGGGCTTCAGGGGAGTTTGGGTCAGAGGGGCCCATGTGAGAGCTTTGTGGTATGAACAGTGCGGCACTCTCACCCTACTCCCCAGTCAAGCTGCTATTTGGTTGTGGTTTCGGGGGGATATGGGCAGGTCTTAGGAGCCAGCAGCAGACACACACCCGGTTAGGAGTCTGGCAAATTGGAACGTTTGATTTTGATTTTGTACTTTCACACAATGTCAAGTGGGAGGTGAGTGGCCGGAGGTAGTACACTTTCTCTTTTGGGTGCAGACGATGAGAATTTAACCAATCCTCCTGGCTGTGGTTTTCCAAAGGGTACCAGTGGAGTTGAGTGGACAGAATGATATGACTTTAAAGATCTCCTCAAGTGAGGGCCCACTATCTTTATCAACAGGGCAGGCTCCTCTCGATCTGCTGGCTTCTAAAGCCACCACTGTAAAACCACTGTTCCTACTCCTGGAACGTCCCCGGGATAATGAGGGATGCTGGCAATGACATGGTACATTAAACAGGCCATAAATTTAACTCCAGGACTGAAATAATATTTAAGTACAAAGGCAAAGGCCTCTGGCTGCCTCGTAAATCAAAAAACATGGTCCCCAAAGGGACACAGCAAGTCCAGATATAATCCAAATATATAGGAGAATTCACTTTGTGATAAAGAGGGCATCTCTTAGCAGGAGGGCAAAGGGCAATTTAATAGTGGGTGTTCTGAGACTGGTGAGCTCATTTATACCTCACCCGCATATCATAATAAACTTACAATACATTGAAAAATCCCATATTTTAAAAAGAAACCCTAAAAGCACCCGAAGAAAACACTGGGAGAATTCTTTTGTCTCCTTGAAGTGGGGAAGGTCTTCCTACTTAGATGGTTCAAAATCTGAAAGCCATGAAGTGAAAGGTTAATTCAAGAACATAAGTAAAAATAACTGTTGCATGGCAAATTATGCCGTGAGCATGAAAAAATCAAATGACAAACTGCAAAAAATTGTAAGGCCAAAGGTTAAACTCCCAATACATAAAAGATCTAACAAAAATCAATTTGAAAACAGATGTTTTAAAACATAAAGGCAGCATGTTATACACATTCTGCATCTTGCCTTTCAGCTTAGTGATAACTTCTTCATACCTTTTTACTGCTGTTTCGTTGTTTGGGAAAATCATAATTTCCTTACCCAGGCCCCTATTAGTAGACATACAGGCTTGTTTTTTTTCCAACCTCTTGCTTTAAAACATGTTTTGAAGGGGAGAATTATAATGTTCAAGAGTTTATGAAATCCAGTTGCCTGTGGATTCAGATTTTGACTATTATCAATTTCAAGCTACATGACCTTGACCTTGGGCCTCTGTTTCCTCATCTGTGTAATGGGTGTGAAGTCAATAGTATCAACAACATGAGATTGTTGTGAGTCTTCAATGTGTTAATATGTTGGTAAAGAGCTTAGAATAATACCTGGCCTGTGATAATTGCTATTGAAATGTTAGTTGTTATTATTATCACTATGTGACAAAACAATATACATCTTTTTAAAAAACATTTTTATTGATTTCAGAGAGGAAGGGATTGGGAGAGAGATAAAACATCAATGATGAGAGAAAATCATTGATCGGCTGCCTTCTGTATGCTCCCTACTGGGGATCGAGCCCACAACCTGGGCATGTGCCCTTGACTGGAGTTGAACCTGGGATCTTTCAGTCCATGGGCCGATGCTCTAGCCACTGAGCCTAACCGTTTAGCAACAATATCAATGTTACTGGCTTTATAAACTTTTTAAAAATAGTGATTAGGACTATAATAAGAAAGAGAGAGAGAGGCCTTAAGCGAGTGGGTGATATTTCCTAAAGGCATAATGTGGGATCCAGTGATGAGGAAAAAACTGTTACTTGCGTTTCTTGCTTTTTAGTGAAGAGCTGCTTAGACAGGCAGCAGGGCAGGCCCAGGCCTGGAGCCAGGAAGTGTGGGGGCAGCCCTACAATCTGCCTCTCAATAAGCACACCAGAGGTTCTGCTGCAGGCGATCCCGGACAGCAGTCTGAGAGAGCCCTGCTAACTGTGCCCTGGCTGGATATTCAAATTGCAAGCATAGTGACTTAGAGAAATTGGTCAGGTTCAAGTTTCTTAAAAGTGAAGCCAGGGTTTACTACTAATAAATATCATAACCCAGTCCAGGAGAGAAGAGGTTGACTTGATCGAGGCATTATTACTTCACAGCCGCTTCCAGGGTCTGTTGCTTGTTTGCATGTTGCATCCTTATTTCTATTGCAAATCCTTGTGGTCAGTGAACTTGGTTTCCAGGTTGGTCATTGTCCTCCAAGTCCAGTACACATGCTCTTAGCTCACTCTTGTTAATATTTCAATACTGGGCAGAGCTGCTCGAGAAAGAAGAAAGCTCTGGTGCTGCTTTGAGAGACTTGCTGCCGTAAAGGAAAGACCACAGGCCTCAGAGTCAGTCAGACCTCAGTTCCTCAATTACTCAACTGAGAAACATTGAAAAAGTTACTATACTTCCCTGAACTCAGTTGGCTCATTTGTAATATCAGGATGATAATACTTGTGCCCACAGTTATCCCAGTGACTGGAGATAATACAGACAGGATGTCACACAGCGGGTGCTCAGTGAATGGTAGATCTTTGGCTGAGGCTCATTTTTCCAGGGGCTTCTCTTCTGGTTATCTGATGCCCCCTCCTGGACAGTCCAGAGCCTGGATTCAGCAAGGGTCAGCTCACGTGCTTCAAGCTAAAGGTCCTGGAATTTCCTGAGGCAGGGCGTCAGGAAGAGTCTGAATCAAAGCCAGATAGGCAGTCCAACCACGAAGAAAATCCAGGAGAGAGGCACTGGGGTAGAAACCAGAGAAACCAGCTAAGGGTGGAAGACAGAACCCCGAATTTTTCAAATGATAATATTAATTATGACCATACTTTCTGCTCTTATTTACATGTCCAGGACTTACATGAATTATCTCAGTTACTTTTGTTTTGTTTCAAAGAGCACTATCAAGAAAGTGAAAAGACAACCCACAGAGGGAAAATATTTGCAAATCATATATCTGATAAGAGACTTGTATCCAGAATATATAAAGAACTCCTACAACTCACGAATAAAAAGGCAAATTATTCAATTAAAAAAATGGGCAAAGGATCTTAACATTCATCCAAAGAAGACATACAGGTAGCCAATAGTATGTGAAAAGATGTTCAACATCATTAGGGAAATGCAAATCAAAACCACAATGAGATACCACTGCATATTCACTAGAATAGCTTAAAAAAAAAAATCAGACAATGAGGATGTGAAGAAATAAGAACTCTAATACACTGCTGGTGGGAATGTAAAATGGTACAACTGCTTTGGAAAATAGTCTGATCCGCAGTTCCATATGATCCGCAGTTCCAATCCCACATGTATACCCAAGAGAACGGAAAACGTGCATCCACACAAAAACTTGTACACAGAACTACTATATGGTCCGGAGGCCTTGCTGCAAGTTGGAACCACAATGGTGGCCCAGGAAGCAACATTTTCATTTTGGGAGATGCAGTCCTTGCTGTGACTGTATGAATAAAAGGAATTTGTCTTTCCTGGAAAACTACTCAAACCATCAAGAACAATATGAAGTTTTGAGTAGCATTCATTCCACATCTTTCCACCAGAGCAAAGCATTGTTTGATACTTTGATGAACACAATCCCAGATGTGATATGACTCGAGCCTGTGTACAAGTAGAGACAGTCCTACGCTTCTACGTAAGTGTGCTAACACAATTAGTACACCTCTTGTAAACTTGCTTTCACGCTCTCTGGGACCCCCCATGTTTTAGGGAGAAAATACTTTATTTTTAATGAAACAAACAGAAACAAACACCTAGTTTGTGTTTTATTCTCTCAGTTTCGTAGCAGTCACCATTTTACATGAAGCACAAAAACAATCCTCGTTTTGAAGTACAGATCCCAAATCAAGAGATCACAGAATTTTCACTTATGTTTATGTCATTGCCCTTTTTTCCTTCGTGTATTGCAAAGCTAATAAAAAATAGATTGAAACAAACAGTTTATTTCTACCATCAATTTTCAGCAGTGTGGGAATATTACGGTTGTCAAAAAATTTCATGAATGCTTGCTCACAAGTGTGCTCCTAGAAACAAGACTGTGGTGTTTGAAAGTTTATAAATTTTAAGTTTATAAATTATTTAAAAATTTGTAATATTTTACATGCAGGACAGGTGATTATTTTTTTGTTGCTCTGAGTTTCTTTGCAATTCTGTAATTCTACTGGGGCAAGAATCAACTTACAAGCTATTTCAGAAACCTCATTGTATTGTGTAGTAAACATGCACGGAGGAGGTCCCGATAAATGTTCGCTGTCAGAAATTGAAGAAATTTCCAAAACAAACTTGATGCCTGGATAATCATTTTTCCTATAATCGGGGAGTTCAACATGATATTTTCTGCTTTTGCCCCGGGGAATATCTACATGAGACTGGAATGCTAGAGTCTAACTGAGAGCAAGAGGTAAATTAATCTACGAAAGAAATTAGGTGAAAGAAGTCCTGTTTTGAAACATGTTTTTTATTTCCCATGACACGAGAACGGGTCCTAAAGACATTAGTTGTTTCTCAAGAGAAATGCTCAACCTGATCCTCAGACATAATGAGAAAGAAGCAAATCTTCTTTATTCATGGTTAAAGGGACTATTAGCAGGAATTAAGGAAACATCTGGAACAAACGGACAGAAATCTCTTGCACTAAATGATACCACATTTAAATATAAAGAATAGTGTTTGCCACTTTTTTTTCCTTCACATGTAACTGCCTTTTCCCTCTGTTGGTATGAATCCGCATTCCTTTTTTAGAAGTGTATTCTTCTCTCAAGAAAATATTAAAATTGTCTTGAGATACCCATAAATAAGCCAGATTTTTTTTTTAATTTCAAGGGTTTTTGCACATACTGTAACTTTTCTGCTTGTAACCACCTCCATCCTTGTAAGTTGACAGTTCGATAAAAGTGAAAATTAAAATTCCTCAAAAAAGCATAAAAATACCAATTGCCCATTAAAACCTTTTCTCTTTTTTTTTTTTTTTTTTTTAATTTCTTTATTGATTAAGGTGTCACATATTTGTCCTCATCCCCCCATTCCCATCCCACCCCTCTCCCCACGCATGCCCCAATCCCCTGTTGAACTTAACCGTTGGATAGGCTTATATGCATGCATACAGGTCCTTTGGTTGAACTCTCCCCCTCCCCCACCCTCCCCCTCTTTTATGTGCCTCAGGGGAGCATGCTGATTCACCAAGTCTGCTAGTTCAGAGCATCAAATAATATTTTTTCCTGAACCTGATGGCAATGCTGGCAGATGGGGTGAGGGTGGGGTTCATGGCACTTCCTAGTTTTTGAACGGTTAATGTTAGGAGTTCAACTATGTATTTGATCGTTTGTTTTTAGCAGTTTTATTTACTGACCAACCAATTATCACTCATAGGTAGGTGACAGAGCAAAGAGAGCCAAGAGAGAAAACTTTGAAAAATACAAGTGTCAATCGGCATTACTAGTGTTGGGCATGCCCTATTTTCCTTCCAGAAAACAGTGTTGGTGTGAACTAAAGAGGGCTTTTTCAGATGGGCACACAGGTACTAGTAGACACCCCCGTGGGACAGAAACTCCTGCTTATGCAGAAAGGATCTTGAGGTTTTCCTGTGAATGTCGCACCCCTGAGCCAGCAAACACCAACCCTCGGGGTGAGAATTCGCAGCTAGATCGCCCCTCTTGCAGATGTGAATGCTGGGGTAACTAAATTGGAAGCCCACACACGGGTCTTCAGTCTTTATGGATGCCACTTAGAGATTCTGTTTTTTTCAGGAAAAGGTCAGGCTAAGGTTATCTGATCCTCAAAGTGAGGCAAATGTGTTTGCAGAGGACACTGAACTGCACTCTAAAGGCAGGTTCAGATTGCCCCGTGTGGACGTATGGCCAAAGGCAGTGAGTCCCTGAGGGAAGTGTGGGCACTCCCGAGGGGATCAGAAAACCTTGGGAGGTAGCGCTGAGAGGAGCGAGGTGAATGGGATTCACCACTTCCCACTCCTACGAGATGGAGTGTTAATAAGATCAGAGCCGCGGGAGCCTAACCGGAGCCCTGGCAGGAATCACAGGGAACAGAGGCTGAAGTTTGAGAACCACTAGGCCCCTACGCAGGGATGCCCCCCACCGCTGGAAGGTCTTTCAATGCCACCTAACAAATTGCATTTCATTAAAAAAAATATAGTTCGGTATTGTGGAAAACAGCCTATGTATTAAAATAAATAGATTGCAGTCCTACCTCTTACTAAGTAGCCCTTGAACCAGGAAATATAATGTCTTTGTGTCTCATTTACCCCCGTAGGAAATCAAGGTAAAAAGAGCTGATAATGCAATGTCAAATTACAGAGAAATCATTGCCTTTGACGTTGTGATAGCTCTGTGAACCAGGGCGAGTAGAATCTTTGATAGCCTTCAGGCCTCCGGAGAGATTTTAACAGCATCATTTATTACTAAGTCTTAGTATCAAAGGTCAAGATGGGATGTTGAATTAGGCCCTCAAGGGGAACATGCCATCACCATCGAGGCTCGATTGCTTGAACCCCAGTCCAGAGAACGGGGGTCAACATGCGGCTTGGTGCAGCGAGGGAAGCAGGCTGAGTGGAGGAACTGTGCAAGGAAGCGCTCGTTCCGGTCCTGGTGAGCAGTGGCGTTAGATACGGGAGGGAAGGGATGAGTCCTCCCGGAATTGCTCTCAGCTAACACAGCAGGACTTGGGCTTCTGGCAATTAACAGAGAAGTGAATGAGCGTCTAGCACGCGTACTGAATTCATCTAGAAATGCTGGGCAGAGGAAACAAACATTGGCTTTTGGACATTAGATTACGACCAAGGCAATCAGAGACTTGGGCACCGCGACCCCAGAGAGCAGAGAAGGGCCCTGAAGGGTGGACCTTCCCCGTCAAAACCCGAGTGGAGCTGTAAGTGACACCAAACCAGGACGCTCAGAAGTCAAACAGCTGCCGCTCAGAAGCTAGAAATCTGCGGAGAGCTTGGCGCTGTCTCACAAGGGTGGAGAGAGAAACTCCCCCCACCCCATACACACGAGGATTTCAGGGTCCCCCAAAGAAGCAGCACTGGAAACACCCAAACGTCCAGTAAGGCTGTCAGAAGGGGCTGTTCCCCAGGAGTAAGGGTAACTCGGAGAAATAGAAAAATAAACCCACCGTGTAACAGAACACTTGGATAACAAAAGTATCAAGTTTGGCCAAATAACATATGGTCACAGTGTGAGATGTGATAAGGGAGTATTCGTTATTTATTTTGAAAATATGCTTATTGGTTAGAGAAACACACGCGAGGACTGACAAGGAGAAACGGGAAAAGGCCCCCGGCACCATACCCTGCGCTGAGGAACGGGGCAGAGAGGATGGGCGAGAGAACAAATGGAAGCACAAGCCCACGAGGGCAGCAGGGCCTGGGCTTGTGGCCACAGGACCAGAGGAAGAGTGGGAAACAGCAGACAACACGAGGACAAAGAATTTCAAAATAGAGTTTTCATAGCTGAGGTTGCTTGTCATTATGATTCAAAATATTTTAAGACTGTGGCAACTATATGAAGTATCTTAAAAACAATCTTAGCACTGAAACTGAGCATTTCATGTATATCTGGTAATTTAATAGGATTTTGTTGTAAATCTGTAAAAACGCGGGACCTCCGATCTCTTCTGTTCTAACGCAATGCTGCTTTGATATTTTGCAACATCTTCACTTTCCAGTGAAGCCATTTTCAACCACATATGTAATTGGAAATGCTATAAATAAGTCATTGAGATCTTTCCCAAGAAGTATAAAAGCCTTAATAGATCCAATTCTTTTGTAGTTGCCCTAGTTAAATTATGCTTTACTCTCAAAGTCAATTTTTAGCTCAGTTAATTCTTTCTGAAATGCTGGCTAACACGTTCCATTTCATTTTTAAAATGGATAAATCCCAGAAAATGCTATTGTAAAGATCATATAAATCTTTAAATGTCATCATCAAGTCTTTTTAACAGCTTCCAATTGGGAGTAGTATATTTTCAAATCAATAGTTTAAGCCGACCATTTTCTCATTACTGTAAAAACAGAAGCTCTGGAAATTCTGTGGGCAAGCTTACTTTAAAATTATGTAAAATTGTCTATTAACTCTCATTAGGTGTTTTTTTTTTTCCTTTAATCTCATTTCCTTCTGGCTTAAGAAGGATTTCATTTAAGCTTTTAAATCTATTTTAAAAGGGTTAATGTAATTTCATAATATTTTAGTTTTATTGCTTAATTTTTCATCTGGTAAAATAAAAATCAATAATAGTATTCAACAATAGTATCAAATATTAAGCCAAAACACTCAAATGATTTCCTTTGAAAGGTCAATTTATTTACTTTTGTAGGATAAGATATACAAACTCTTCTTCCTATCACTGAGCATTTTATAAAATAATCTATCATTTAAGGGGTTAATCTCATGTTATAAATAGAGCTGGTAGCAACTATTGATTTGCTGAGTCTCTCAGTACAATTCTTAGTAATTAATTGTCAAGAAATAACATCATGAATTCTTAAAATATTTGGTGCTATTTTTACAAAACTATAAATCTATTGTTAAAAAAAAAAATAAGACATGAGATCAAAATAGAGTCACATATCACCAAAACAGGAGTTACAATTTTCGGTTTTCCCAGAAATGGAATCCTACACCAGCCAATGAGGAGTCTCCTGCTAAGCACCAGTAAGAAATCTGTTTGACAGATCCCCGCCACCCCTCTAAAGCAGCTATTGTCACCTTATGGCTCACGATCTAATTACTAAAATTCTGTGGCACACCACAAAATATATTCTGACCAAAAAAAAAAAAAAAAAGGTATAATTTTGATTCATTCACAATGGATGGCAATTGTGTTGGCTGTTGTCATTTTTATATTTGACAATCTAAGGCAGTGGTTCTCAACCTTTCTAATGCCGAGACCCTTTAATACTGTTCCTCATGTTGTGGTGACCCCCAACCATAAAATTATTTTCGTTGCTACTTCATAACTGTAATTTTGCTACTGTTTTGAATCGTAATGTAAATATCTGTGTTTTCCTATGGTCTTAGGCGACCCTGTTAGCGGTTCTCAACCTGTGGGTCGTGACCCACAGGTTGAGAACCGCTGCTGTAGAGGCTAAGATTTCCCTTAGATTCCAAGGGAAAAGAGGTCAGTGCCCCTGGCCAAGCAGTCAGGTACTGCGGGTTTTAAACGTTCTGTGGCAACCAGCATTCGGTGGCACACTGGTGGGAAACCGCTGCCTTTAAGGAAAGCAGCCTCGCAATAACCAACCCAGGGTGTATTTTCCTTTTCCTAATATAACTTGTCCCTGCTCCCTTCTGCCTTATAAACATCTCTCACTTTGTGCAACTTCTTGGAGCTCCTTTTTATCTGCTAGATTGAATTCTGCCCACTTTTTCCTCAAATAAACTAAACATTTTTAACATGCCTCACTTTACCTTTTTTTTTTTCTTTATTGATTAAGGTATAACATATGTGTCCTTATTCCCCCATTGCCCCTCACTTTACCTTTTATACTATGTTCTAACCCAGTGGTCGGCAAACCGCGGCTCGCGAGCCACATGCGGCTCTTTGGCCCCTTGAGTGTGGCTCTTCCACAAAATACCACGGACTGGGTGAGTCTATTTTGAAGAAGTGGCATTAGAAGAAGTTTAAGTTTAAAAAATCTGGCTCTCAAAAGAAATTTCAATCATTGTACTGTTGATATTTGGCTCTGTTGACTAATGAGTTTGCCGACCACTGTTCTAACCAATTATAGTTGCAACTTTACCTTTTGTATAAATAACAAATCAAACATTGGCAACTCTTTTGTATCCATTGTCTAAAATTTAAAAAAAATCATTTTTCTCCTTAAAACTGTTACATAAGTAAAAAGCCTCATTATTTGCAGAATACATGTCCACCCGACTGCTAATTATCACACAGCTGAATTTTGCCATCTTTCACCATCTTATTGGTTATTCGCAAAACAGTATCATTCTTCAATGGAGGGCAATACTTTTGGTTAGATCCCCCCCCACCACCCTTTATCACTAAAAGCCCATCATACACCTGGTAAGATTACTCTCTAATATTGGGTGTCTTACCCCATCTGTTATCATTAGTGCTATTTGATGATCTTTCTGATTAAAAAATTGTTTAAAACTTCCAATGCAATATTAATAGCTTTCACACTTCCCTTCTGACTCCTACAAGGATGATCATTCTTTTTCGACAATTCCATTAACGTGTTTCTTGTAAAATGTTCAGTTGATCTTGGTGATTCATTGTAGCCTCAATTTAAAAAAGAAAGCACACGGGTACATTTGCAGGGCTGATGGATGGTTTGTTCCAATATGGATATATTAGTTGTTAAAATAATGAAATATTCCCATTCCAGTTGGGAAATAATTTCTGTTCTGTATCTCTGAGTTTTTAAAGCAGTGTGTTCATATGTAGTCTGTCTTCATATATGAAAAAATTGGGTCTTGGCTCAGATGTTTGTGAGCAGGTATAACATATGTTTTTCTGATTCATAAGAATGTCCAGAAAAATATCTGAACATTCAGAGGAATGTGGGGTTTTTGGTTTTTTTTTTTTAGTAACTCTGGACTGTCTAGCATCTATTGCCCTACCTTAAATACCATTAGAATTCCTCAGATATTGGCACATCTAAAGATGTGCCTACAAGTTCCCAGAATTTTCCGTGAAGGGAAGTACTGTCCTTGAGGAACACTGGATTAGCATATATTATTAAATACTAGTTTACCTTCTGCTTCGGCCCAGCAAGATGATGTGAGTAAAAACATTTAGCTTCAGTTGCTCTCTTTAAAAAAGCAGGACAGAATAATGTCTGATTTCCATATAAACAGGGAAGGTAAGGCAACATGAGGCTACACTCCATAGTCAGGGGCGGGGGAGAGTGCGTAGAATAAGGACATTATCTGAACTAAACACATTGTGAGCACATGTGATTTTTCTACAACAAGGATAAGAAAATAATGATAATTTATTGAAGAATTACATTGTGCCAGCTCTATGATCATTGTTTGACAGCTTTACATTTTATTTAAAACCCTCCAAACTTCCTAATCTGGAGTAGGTATTGCTACCCACTTCAGAGGAAAGGTGTATTCTCAGGATAGCTGCCTGCTGTGTGCGCTTAGCCGGATGGCTGGTTGCCAAGCCCACCGGCTCTCTGAGGACAGGGTTTTGGGGCTGGTGTCCAAGGCTACCACTTTGCTCAGACCCAGAGAATATATCATGTGAATGGCTGAGGGCACAGCTAACGTCATCCTGGTGTTTTTCTGTCCCACTGTCTCCTGGGACCTTGATTTTATGAGCGGCTTCTATTTTATAAAAGTCTCTCCCTCTCCGTTTTCGAAATTGAGCTATTAACTTGAGCCAACCATGTTTTTTTTGTTTTGTTTTGTTTTGTTTTCGGGTTTGGGGTTTCTTTTAGCATTTTGTCATACCAGTCGTCGAATTCTTGGGCTGATTACCAGAGTTTTGTTTACATATAGGAGTGATTAAACTCTTTCTGTCTCCGATTATTTCTGTAAATAGGCTGAAATTGTTATTTAGAGATAAATGTTTTCTAGCAGAAACTTGGAGCATCAACATAGTGGATAGAATGAACCGTTTAGTCCAAATCTTTGTTGGGGAAAACAATGTCTTTGCTAATCCCCATCATTTAGAAATGAAATGTTGATTCTTCTCCTAAATTCAGATCAGTTGCTGCATCATTGATGGTGATATTTGGATTCAGGAAATGTGTTATTATTGATGTTTCTGTCTCTCTCTCCCTCTCCCTTCCTCTCTGAAATCAATAAAAAATATGTTTAAAAGAAAAAGAAAATAACTATGAAACTGCAGAAGGCCTGTTAGAGCCTCAATAGGAGAAGTTTCGGCAGGGTAGCCTTGCCCACGTTAACTGGGATGCTTCAGGTATGGAAACTTTTTTTTTTTTTAACCATAGACATTTTTTTACCTTAACCCTACCAGACCTGAGGCCCTGAACCTAACTGTCCCCTATACCTGGGCTCCTGAGCATTAAAGAGAAAAAATCAACATGATATAGAAAAATGTTAGTTACATGCAAACAAGTGGTTAGAATAAGATGGAACTTGGAGACATTGTAGAAAATAGGTACTAGGCAAAGTACAGAAAATTAGGTAAAGCAGTATAGCGGCAGATTCGGAAATTACCGAAAAATCGGTACAGCGGTCTGGTAGCCTTAACTCTAACCTTACCTCTCCTATGACAGGAGGGGCCTATATCGAAAAACAAGCAATAACAACACTGAGTCACTTTATTTCTCATCAATACTCTTGGAAAAATAGATGTTAGTGAGGAGAGGACATGGTAGTTGGTACACTTATGTGCAGATTTGCTATCTGACTTATTAGAAGAGATGAAGAAGCTCTGACATAGTGTCTTCTGGTGATGACATCTGCCACTGTCAGCTCAATTCAGACTAATAATAAGTAAAGATAAGATTGTCAAGATGGGGCTCCAAAGGCTAATATACAGTACTTGCAAAGGTCAGAGTCTCTCTCTGGAGTCGGGGGCAAGGGTGGGCCATCAGGAATCCTGAGATAAATTAGCCAAAGTACATGTGTGTGCATAACTGGAAAAGACATTTTATAAATAGTAAAGTTCTTTCCAAGTTAGGAGCCAAGGCTGAAATTTAAGAGGATAATTGGAAATAAGGGATCTATTTTTAAATATTGGAGTTGCAGGGGGAGTATTTTAGCCCTGATTCTGTAGAAAATAGAGCCAGTAAAAGCTTGCGTTCTGATACATTACTAGGAATTGCAATCCACAGAAGCAGGAAGGAGGGAAACAGAAAATGAGGCAGAGGAGGGAGGGCAAGCACAAGGAAGTGCATTACAGGACTGGCCACATTGGGTAGCAAGAGTGAATGACCGTCTCCCCTCCCCTTTCCAGAGCCATCTTCTGAGAGGCCATAAGGACGATTGCATTTTAGGAAAGTTCTTCTGAGCAGAGAAAGGAGGAGAATTTATCTGACAACCCCCACTTCCCATCGGTCAAAGATTTACCCCACAGGATGTTAACTCTTCATGGGATATTAACTCTATAGGTCCCAGGTGCACACACTTGGCCACTAAGAGGCTGCCTGGCTTCTCCCACTACAGAGCCATAGCTGGAGCGGAGGGAGGGGGCATGAGGCAGGGCCCTGTGGGCCTGGGCCATGGCATCTAATGCAAAATAAATGGCCAAGCGTCCTGGAGGGCGTTGCTGCCAAGAGAACCAAGTATGAGTCCTGATGAAGGGGTGACTCATGCCTGGACAATCTACCCCTTGAATGCCTGGCCCCCCTCCATATGAGTCAAGACAAAATTCAGTTAGCACTGTGTGTGGAGAAGCCCCAGGATAAGGGAGGCAGGCTCTCTGGGGTCCCACTTTGGGCAACGGGATGCATAGCAGGCCCTCAATCTTCTGAACAAATGAGGACCCAATTTCTTGGCATGCCATTAAGATGGATTTGCTGGAAACTGACAGCAACTCAAGGTGGGGTGATACCGGGAAGTGCATTAACTCAGACAAGAGGAGATCCCGAAGTTGGTGGATTTAGCAGATGAATCACGCTCAAGAGCTCAGCTTTCAAATTGCCTACCATCTGCCCAGATTTTCTCCCCACCCCTTCCATTTTTTTGAGAAATAAACAGTCATGTTCCAACATCATACATTTCTCCTATTTCACTTTATGCAACAGCTTCAGCACCCTACAGTACTGTTGTGTCAGCCCTGTCACAACCTCCTAAGACCGTGGTCAGCAAACTGCGGCTCGCGAGCCACATGCAGCTCTTTGGCCCCTTGAGTGTGGCTTCCACAAAATACCACGGCCTGGGTGAGTCTATTTTGAAGAAGTGGCATTAGAAGAAGTTTAAGTTTAAAAAATTTGGCTCTCCAAAGAAATTTCAGTCGTTGTACTGTTGATATTTGGCTCTGTTGACTAATGAGTTTGCTGACCACTGTCCTAAGAAAGTTGCCAGCTAGATGCATTAGTTGGGTTCTTATTTATTTCTTCCCTATAGTTTCCAGTCAAGTGCATCTACATTGTCCATTCCTCTGTTTGCCATACCTCCTTTTCATATTTTGTACTTTTTGTATCATACTTTTTTCCTTTTAGGGTTCTTGGTTGCAAACAACGGTGCCAATGTGGCTGATTTAAGCTGAAATTGAATCTATTAAAAGTATATCTAGGCTGACAGAATCTACGGGAAAGCTGGAAAAGAACCTGGGCAGGAATCAGGACAGATAAAGCACAGCCAAGATCCTGCCATAGTGGTGGCTGCTTAGGCTGAATGGGAGCAGGTGTGAGCATTGCTACCTCACACCTGCTCCCATACAGCTGGACCCCCTGTCCCTGCCAAGCCCCTCCCCACAGTAAACCACCACACACATCCATTGGGCAATGAGTTATTATTATAAAAAGTTGATACTTGCATTTCAGAAGTAGAGACCTATATAATGGACCTGATTTTGTTTTAGTCCCTGTCGCTAAAGACCTGGATTTTCGAATTATGGGTCTTAAACATTATCCAATAGAAAACTTATGTGAGCTGTTTCCCTATTGGAATATCACTACCAACAATTGATGTTCTCTCCCCATTGGTTTCACATCAGTTTTAATCAAATAGAATCAGATAATTTTGATTTTTCTGCCAGAGTATCTGGCATGTTTTCTGGCAACTAAATGAATAATTTTATTGAATGTGCATAGCTTGAAATTTTCTGGCCATAGTGTTTGATTGATTTGCTCTTTTGTAATCAAATCAAATAAGCTAACATTTCTAGGTACCCAGGCAGAGAGAACACGGCTTAAACATGTATTGGACGGGATTTGTTATTTTGTGGAGTTTTGCTGATGGACACACTGAACCAGGCAAGATGAGATATGAAATGTAATAAGCCTCACATATTATCCACAGAGCAAAATCTGCTGTTATCGAAGTTGTCCAGTTTTTTAGCATCTGCTAAGGGGGGAAAGGCCTGAGTTATGGCGGCTTATATCACCTGCATACGTGTGATTACAGCTCGAAAAAAAATGCATTCTTTTCAGCCTCGAGGGTCTTTCCTCCAAGGAACCTCAACATTGCAACTACATTTTGCAGATGTTTTCAATGTATTTAGTTAAAGCAAAACAGTAGAAGTCCATCAAAATTTTAAATTTTGGAATGGGAAAAAACATTTGACTGATTTTTTTAGTCCTTAACCAGATTACTTAAAATGTTACGTTGAAGTAGTCAAAATTTTTCATAGATACTGTACACCTCCGTCGAGACTGGATTAGGGGTTTTCAAAAGGAAGAATCCAGAACACAAAGGCCCATGCACCACTGATGATCTTCACACAGTTAATTAACAACGTGGACGACCAGATGCTTTGCTTTTCGTGATGTGTAAGGAAACGACCCCCCACCAGGTCCTGCGCCATAACCACAGGGTTGCATGAGATACGCGGTTCACCTGACTCGATTCTGCTGAAATTCCATATGGGACATTCCATCCAAAGAAACCTAGAGACAGGCTCTTTTTCTCTCACCAAGAAGAGAGACCAGGGCTTCAAGAGTGCTGTTTTGAAACTGGATGTCATTTGTACAGGAAATGTTTATAAGTGGGATCGCGGCCGGATTGCGTCCTGGTGCCAGGCCAAAGGAGGAGGAGGTGGTCCTCCCTCTCCCTGGATGGACCGGGCCACTCCGGAGCGCACATCCTTCTCTAGCAGCGCGTTAAATGAGCCCTCGGACAGGCTGCTTGAGCTCCTGGAGATCCTTCAGAGGAGCCCCTGGGAGCCTGTGGCGTGCAGGTGTCCCCCGCGAACTTGACCCGGGCTGTGGGAACCACCCGAGTGTCTTGGGCCGGAATGGATTCTGCACTTGGCAGTAATGAAACTGGCCGCCTCGGATCCATTACAGACTCACGGAGTCCGTGGCTCTTGACCTTGTCAAGGTCAGGCGCTCCCTTTCAAATGCCTGACATTGTAATCCTAGTGGAGAGGTGCAGGTCGGGGGGGGGGTGACCTGTGATTTTCAGGTTTCCCTTTGATCTCCCGGCCCCCCTCCTTTGCTGCCCCGCCTCATGTGAGTTCCAGCACAGACACTGTTCCCCTCCCCCTCCCCCGCCCCCCGCACCTTCCCCAGGGAGCCGCCCACCTGCACTTGCCAGCGGCCCCTTTGAAGTGAAGGCCTCATTTCATGGGGCGCCCCCACCTTCACCCTCCCACTCCCGCAGCCCCTCCCTGTCTCTTTAAACACAGACATTCACAGGCGGGGCTCCTCGGCCAGACCAGGCAAGCTGATGTGGTCTCTTCACATGCTGACTTCCCAGGGCACAGTGTACCGTGGCTTTCAATGACTTTGTAACGGGTAAGAAGGATACCACGGTTATTAAATCAGGCCTCTGTTCTGTGGGATGACTTGATGGTAATTTATAGGCACAAACAACTGCCACATCATGATGGAGCGCAGGATTAAGTTTTACGGTCTAAGAACACTGTTGTGAAGTTCGTATGGATTCACCATAATCTTCAAAAATTTAAAATAATTTATCAAATCACTTAACCATTTATCAAATGGCAGGATGCCTATTGTTCTGAGTGCATCTTTTACAGAGCAACGGTTAATTGATCTTCGTGTTATGTATTAGCAGTTATTTAATAGCAAAACCAAACCCTGGTTTCTCCACTTCTTAACGACAACTGGAAAATAAAATCAAAGATCAATTTTTTTTTTTAAGAAAGACCCATCTCCTTCATTTCATCAGTATTATTACAGAACGCAGAGCCTAGTATAGAAAGCAGAGCCAGAATTATGCTGAATATGACCTTTTCCCCTGGGGACCTCCAACATTCCTTTACATTTTAAAACATGTTGCAGTTAAGGGGATAACGGGATGGGGTCTGGCTTGATTTTGTTAGCTTGGGACAGTTTCTTTACTTCTAGGAGCCTCGGTTTCCTCATCTATAAAATGGTTATTTCTTCACAGCGCTGAATGAGAATCAGGTAGGAGCCTAAACGTTTTGGAGCCTGCTTCTCAGTCAAGAACCCTGAAACTGCTTGCAGGGAAGACTGGAGAGTGGCTAACCTGGGCTGACGCCCTCTCGCTGGGATTCAGTGAAAGTCTGTGAATCAGGCCTTTCCTCCAGGTTCCTCTCCTCCTTCTCCCAAGTTGACTTCTCACTAACTGGCTAGTCATAGCCACCTGACCTAACAACTCCAAGGTGCAGGTTTTTAACCCTTTGCACTCGCTTACTTTTTTTCTTGATTCCCTTATTCTAATGCTTACCGTGTCTAGTCACACTCGACATCCGAGGGCAAAAGGTTAAAAGATAGTATTTGTCACATTCTCAGGACAAGTGTATAATATTCTCTCCTCCCCCCCAAGCCATTTTGACCAAAGGAATACATTCATGCTTAGAGAGACCCCTTCCCCACGTACCCTAGTTAGACAATATAGATATTTGAACAAATGACTGGTGACTACAATATTTTAATGGAATTGAGCCAACATTGAGGACTGTTCACAACCTTCTTTAATTCAATTTAATCACCTGATCAAACATTTTTATATAGCATACTTAAAACCCTTCTGATTTTTCTCACTATATCTCTTCTATTGAATTACTTTCCCCAAGATCAGTTCTCTTCAATGGAAAGTTGACCACAAAAATTTTGATTTATTGATCATCTTGTTTTTCTGCATGCCATTTTTCTTTAACCTATTGCTATTATGGGGGTTTTGGTTGACCCTTACTTCTTTAATTTTTTAAAAAAGAACCTATTCTAACCCACAGAAAAACTGAAGGAAGAGTAAAACAAAAGCTCATATACGCCTTTCATAAATTCATTAAATCGTTCCACAATTGGCCCAGCTATTTAAGACCTTTCCCTTCCCCAAAATCACTAATAGGGTACATAATCATGGCATTTCACCCTAAACACTTCAACGTGTCTATCCCAAGAACAAGAACACTATTCTACAGAAACCAAATCCTTAGTTGTTGGGTTCATAGGTAAGAAGGGAAAAATGATTTGGTGAACATTAATGGAATAGAATCAACTAACATAAAGTCCATATTGCGTTTTCCCAAATTATCCCCAAACATCCATTGTAGTTTTTTTATTTGTTTTAATTTTTGCATACCTTACGCATGGCTATTCTTTCTCTTGTAGATGCAAAACTGATACTCTTTAGTATCTTATGTTATGGTTCACATAAGCCACCACAGTCGAGAGAAAAAGTACGTTGTCCTCTGAGATAAGCAAAAGTAACTGGTGTCCCCGGGTATTTCTGACCTGAACAAACAAACAAAATAAATTTGAACATTTACCATAAACCAGAGGTCACTAGCAAAGGCAAATCTATCCTTAACTTTTACAGTGCTAATATTAGAGTAGATTGCGAGACCTTCGTTAGTATGTTAATCATAAGAAAAAGTTGCTGTATTTCCATTAGGAACAGATGAGTGCACAATTGGTAACCTTGAGGAGTTTTGCACTTTTTTTAAAAAAAATGAATTTGTGAATTTTTTTATAGTGGGATGATTCCCTTGGGCTTCTTTGCATGCCTTTGAAATTACGTGCACCTTCCAATCTTCTTTGGTCCTTCTTGAGTCTCTTTCAGTCTAGAACAACCCATGACCTCCCTCTGGGCTTCAAGACACTGAGTCCATTCAAGAGTCCAAGCATGTTGTCCTGCACACGTCCCACATTCAGGATTGTCCTGCTCAATGTGACAAAATCCATGGCCATCGTTACTCTTTCTCACGCCAGCATTGTTCCAAATGTAGCCCACGTGTGCCACTTCAAAAGCCAGCTCCTGTGTCCTGTTGATATCTGAGTACCTCCTTGCTTTGTGGTACAAGGAGTTGTTCCGGGCCCACCCTGCCCTGGAGTCAGTTATTTCTCCAAACAGTCCTGAGCCCCTTTTTGTGAAGAACGGTATTTAGAAATTGAGACCTAGGCCCTTTCAATAAATAGAGCTAAGGTAATTTTTTAAAAACTCAGTATTGATAGTTCCAGTGAAATTCAACACAGGAGTTTCCCCCTATTCCATTTTATATCCCTTCCCTCCCACAATGAAACTCTTGGTTCCTGACAACATCACTGTATGTACTCATTTATCCCAAACTGCAATATATAACACTTTCAGAATTACAACATCAATGGTAACAAACCTAGTAAGCAGTTAAGCGATTTTCTTATTCCTATGATATTCTTACACAATAGATAACATTCTATATATACTATTTTGAATTTCACTTGTTTGCATAACAGTATAACCTGGAAATGACTCCTCACCCGTTCATAGAACTTTCTTCATCATGGCCATTGCCTCTCTGAAATTCAATTCTCTTGGCCTAAATGGGTTTTACTGAATTTTAAGTCAGTAAATTTACTGTTTGTAGTCAGTATCAATTACGCTTTTTATGTTTTTCTCAGGACAGTTTTTTTTTTTTTAAATTATTGTCACCAAGATATTCTGTCATTATTTCATCAAAAAACAAAATTTTATATTAGATTTCAAAGTTTTGATTATAATAAAACAACATTTTAAAACGATGGGCTTATTTTTAGAAATATTTACTGTTGATTTGATAATTAACATGTGACTTATATTTGTTTTCCATCTCATCTACGAGAAGGTTTTAAACAGCGCCCCTCAGGATCATTCTGTTCAGGAGTAGAGGACAAATCAGTCTTACCCTCTCTCCATCGCTTTGGTGATGCCGAGTGGCTGACCATGGGGCTGGCCAAGCAGAGAGTGAGCGGCAGGTGAAACCTGGCTGAAGGGCCGGTGTGAAAAGGCAAAGTGAGAGAGTGAGGTCTGGCGTACCAGAGGCGGGATGGAGAGTCTGCGCTGCTTCCTTACACAGATCCTTCCCTTCTGATCTGTAACGTGGACAAGTCATCCCAGGTGGCCTTTCACGTTTTATCGGAGGGCAAGCACCTCCTTGATCGCCACAAGTTGGAGTTTTCCAGTAGATTCTTAGCAAGAAGAATTTGGTGACTTGGTAGCTCAATATTCAAGCCTGGAAATCTCTAGAACAAATCCCGACGGGCACGTTGGCTGTGGTTTGTGCAGTCACAGCAGGAGCCTTGACCTGTTGCAGTGGTTTCGTCTGAAAAATGCTTTTTGCGGGCTGTGGGCTCACTGAGCAGGTCCAAAAGGAGGCTGCAGGAAAACCCACATGCACACCTTCGTGGCAATCCTTCCACTGCCTTCTCCTTCCTCCTGACACTCGTAACTCGATCGCAGGCCTCTCTATAAATAACAGGCGATGCAAACTGGGGATGTGGGGAGTGGGCCAGGGAGAGCGGGTGGGAGATGGGGAGGCGTGAAATAACCCGGGGGTCGATTTTCCTCCGCTCTGTTCACATGGAGGCGTAACATGTTTACAGAGTTCAAGAGATGGCACGTATAGCCATCTTATCTCAGGCACTTTTTTTGTGTAACAGCTTTTTCATCTGTAAAATAGAGGTAATAACATGTACCCTATCACCTTGACAAGGGTTGCTGCAAACATCCATATTAAACTATGCCTCTCTACAGACAAATGATAGGGATACTTTAAAGACCCATATGAATAAAGGAAAGGCATTTTTATTTTTGCCGTAGCTGTAGAGCCCTATGACACCACCGCACATGTCCTGTATCTGGCTCCATCACGATATTTTTACTTTGGTGTCTGGTGGAGTTTGCCAGGAAGTAATTCTTGAGAAGTGAGTATGATCTTCCGAGTTTGATATGATGTAATACAGTGACTCTTTTCAAGTCATGGTTTATTTAAAAACTGGAAAGTGTCCAAGGAATCACTCTCTTTCTTCCACGGCCAACAAATAAGTCATCGTGAATATCAAGCCATGTTGAGAGTGGCCTTTTCATGTTGGGGAACGGGGCTGCTAGAAGCACATGTGTTTGTATCAGAGACCACTAGCCTATATGGTAGGTAAGAAGAATGAAAATCCAAGTTCCTGCCTCAGCATCTCCCCTGGGCGTTAGACATGTCTGACCATGCCTGCGATTGGGGCGGCAGAGACCTGAAGTGAGTATTTTCAGGACAAAAAGCGACTCCTGCTAAAAAATGGAGAGTCAGAGACACGGGCCTGTTCCAGTAACAAGGTTCTGGCTTTGGAGTGGAGGTGGGACTGAGGATAACCTGACAACTGTCATTTGGGGTCTCTTCTGGCTCAGCCCACAAGCTGATTTCAGGGGAAGGGGCTCTGAGCAGAGCGGAAAGAGGCATTCACCAAAAGTCTCAGTGCGACCCTGGGACCCTGGACTGCTGTACTCTGGGATCCATGTAACACAGGCATGTCAGACTCAAAGGCTAACACGGGCCAAATAAACAAGGTTTAAGTTGATGTGGGCCGCAAAAAAACAACAGCTTCAATTTTCATAGACACGTAGGTTTATTTCAATGGAGACATACTGAATACCAAGGGCTGAAATAAGTAATTGTTAACATAAAATAATAGAACATTTTAATAAAAATAATATTTTTTTCTTGATCACTAACTTGCCAGACACTGAATAACTGTACAAATTAATAAGCGTAACGCAAATAAACCGATTTTTCTTGTTCTCTGAGTGAAATATTTCCTGTTGTGCACACACCAAACAAGTCAGTACAAGACTAATGACGTGGCGATGGGCTGCTAAAATATTCACTGCTGGTATTAGTGGAGAGAAACGGTGCGCCTGTGCGTAAGGGAAATGAATGCAACCCGATTATAGTCATCAGTCATTAGCAAACATTGTAGTTTGTTATTAATAATTATGTATAACAGGGTATTGTAAAAATGAAGTTATGAAATTTTTATTAAAATGTTTCTTACATACCATTATATTGGTTGGGCCGCAAAAATATTCATTGTGGGCCACAGACAGCCTGTGGGCCGTGAGTTTGACATGCTTGGTGTAACAGGAAGAAGTAATCTTGTGGTCTCCCTTTGGTGAATTGGGAACTCTGGTGCCAGGAGTGAGGGCAGAGATGGAACATAGAGCAAGTGGCATCAACTGAGAATCCTCTGGGACTAGAGAAATCATTGTGAAGTGCAGTGTGTGTGTGTGTGTGTGTGTGTGTGTGTGTGTGTGTGCATGTGTGTGCGTGTGTGTGTGTGTTGATGGCATGTGTGGGAGGAAGCACTTAAAAGGATCTAATAGTCCTAAGATCGCAGGTGGAGATAAAGCCAGGCACACTATTTTGTTACTATTATTGAGACCTTCTATTTTTGTCCTAGATTAGTGCAGTGTTTGCTTAATAATCTAAAAATAAATGAGGGGGCACAAAATGTGACTGTACTTAATGCCCCTGAACTGCACACTTAATCATTAAGATAGTAAATCTTATGTTATATGTATTTTACCACAATTAAAATAAAAAACAATTGTGTGTGTGTGTGTGTGTGTGTGTGTGTGTGTGTGTGTGTTGGGGTGGGGGTGGGGGATTGGGGTATGTGGGATACAGGTGACTTCCTTTACAGAAAAAAAAGTTACTTAATTTAATAAACAGAACAATGTGAGGCAAAGAATAGCCTCAGGGGGGTTTCTGCCAGCCAGGCTGAGTAATAATCCACTCTGGCTGGGTCATTAGCTCTCCTATCTGGTCATTAATCCCTGTTCCCTGAAAAAGACAAGCGCCAACTGCAGTCCTTTCCAATAGGATATCTGAGTCACACTCACTCCATTGAACCCTTTCCAGACCAGATGTTTGAAGACTTTTCAGTCCTCTGGATAAGAACTGTCCTTTATCTTCTTGATTTATGGCAGCCTTTCATTTGATGATCAAACAGAGCCACTCATAATTCTGCTAGCGATGTCTCAGAAGGCCCTCAGGAGAATATCGATACCCCATAGGCTTTTGGCCTTCAGTCCGCTTTATTCTATCATCCGTGCAGGTCTCAGCACGCTATGCACTTTCTTCCAGGTGGGAATATTATTTACATCATTGTTCTTTGCCTTTGATTCTTTTTAGATTGGGGCCTCTGTAGGGTGATGCTTGAAATGGCAGGCTCTTGGGGTAAAATGCCTCAGGGACTCCCCCAAGCCACTCATGTAATTTGACCCTGCTATTCTTCCATTATAACACCCACTGCGATGTTATGAAAGGTTTTCTGTTTTACTTGACACATCCGGTTTGGGAAGTGTAATTCTTGTGCAGTGAGAAATAAAATGACTACACATTATTTTTAAATCTGTATATTCTTTCAGAAGAAAGATTATGAAAGGACACCTTTAGAATGAGAAGAGTTGCTAAAGGATTCAAAAATAAGATGAAAGTGGTTGGAGCATTCAGAGAAATGCACATTTAGGAATATAACTTGCTATTTCGACTTGATTTCCGACCCCCACTCTGGTTGTAAGAACAGCACCTCACAACACAATGGAGTAGTCTAGTCAGTTTAGTCCTTTTAGACACTAAATCACACAGCCCAGGCACGATTGATTGGAAACACTTGGTTTGATTTGGGACCAGGAAACAGACCAGTGAGTACTCATTCAAAAACGTGGTTACAGGACTGGTAACCATGGCAAAGAATATATGCAATTTTGAGAGGCTAAGGGAACCTACACTCCCTCCAGAATAGCTTTCTTATCTATTGTCAGGCGCCTGAAATAACGTTATTACCTTTTCTCTTCTATACTTCAACACCTTCTGCACACATGTCTCTGGAAGGAGTTAAGCCACTTTTTCTAAGCATGGGGCTGTTTTAAAATCACATAGGGCGCTTGTTAAAATGGAGATTTGATACCAAAACTCTCTGAACCAGAAATTTAGGGATGCACGTTTTAACAGGCATCCAAATTATCCTCCCCCCCAAAAAAAAAGACTGAAATTACCATTTTAATTTTAATTAGTCATTTTGACATAATTGGGCTGTTGTCCTGAGGGCACCTGTTGGTAGAGAGGAGACTTAGAAGGCATTCAGAAGGGAGGGATGGGGAGAACGGGAACACATGAAAGAGAAGAAAAAGGGGAGGGAAAGATTGACGGGATATAGAGAGTCTGGTGGAAGAGATGTTTGTTCTATTTCACAGTTTGACCCTTGGAGTTAGACATGTGGAAGGGTCTGTGGGTGTTTCAGAACCTGGGACACAGAAGAGTCAAAGAGGAAAATACCAACTCACACCACAGACAAAGTGGGAGGAACAGAGGAGGCAGCCTGCTCCATGGTGGAGAAAGGATAGTTTGAAACTCTTGGAAATAACCCAAGAAATCACAAATTGAAAGATGACTTAAAACACCATAGCAACATAACTTCTTTATAACTCCAAAAAGAAGATCATGAAGGCAAATGACGAAACAAAAATATATAAACACATATTTACCGAAAATATAAAGGAAAAACTATGGAAGAAATCGAATATGTATTGTCCACCTACTGTCTGCCAGGAACGTGCACATATTTATCTACTTTAATGCTTACAACTGCCCTACAAGTCCCTCATTTTTACAGCCAGATTATAAAGATGAAAACAACAACAACTAAGGATGAGAGCGTTTAGGTGATTTGCTCGATACGATAGTTAGATGGTGTCTGAGTCTTACCACTGAGCACAGCAGGTCTCTTCCTGGGGTGAAGATTGACAGCTGCCCACCCAGCCATCATCATCCTCTTCTTCCTAAGTATGCAGCTGGACTGCATGTCCCAGAATGTCTGTACCGAGTCCTCCAGATGGAATAATTGACAGTGGAATAAGTGTTCCACTTCCAGACCTGGCCTGAAAAATCCCTCCTGTCTTTCCCTCTTCTTGATGACTGGAATAGAGATGGGTAATGGGGCTACTTCAGAGCTTGTAGGCTAAAGGAGGCACAGCTCCCGCCGCCTGGGGTCCCAGTAATTATCTGGAGCTTCATCTGCATAAGCAAAGAACAGATTCCTCATGTAGTTAAACCAGAACACATTTAGACCTACTGCTCACCGTGATTTCCTGTTATAACTAATGCATGTGCGAAGAAATCATGTAACACTGCTAAAACTCCAGGGACAGGTGACCACATGCCATACAAACAGGTTGTGGAACAGAAGAAATACTCAGCAGTTAATGTACAGAACTGTATACCTCCTGGAGAATAAAGAATCGTAAATTAAAATGTGAGTGATGTCTGCTGAGAAGGCTGTGGGTTCCAACATACTTTCACACAACAATGAGGCATTATGTGTTGGTATACTCTTTTTTGGAGGAAAATTAGACAGTGTTTATTAAGAGGCATTGTTATAATTATCCCTTTTGAATTGAAACCCAGTCCTTAATAGTATTCCTAAATAATTATGTGGGATAAAATCATTGGTAAAATCAATGTATTAGTCAAAATTCTCTAGAGAAAAAGAACTCTGTGTGTGTGTGTGTGTGTGTGTGTGTGTGTGTGTGTGTGTGTGTTTGAGTGAGAGAGAGAGACAGAGATAGAGAGAGAGACAGAGACAGTCGGGGAGGAGTTGCAATTTGAGTCCAAAAGTAGTCTGCTGGCAGAATTCCCTTTTTTTCTTAAGAGATTGGTCTTTCTATATTAAGGCTTCAACTGATTGGATGAGGCCCACCTATATGTGGAGATAATGTGCTTTACTCAGAGTCTACTAATTTAAATGTTAATCTCATCTGGAATACCTTAAGACAGTTATCTATAACTAGTAGCCCTGCACATGAATCCATGCACCAGTAGCTCTCTGTAGGGCCTGGCCACTCAGTGCCCACTGCCCAGAGGCTCGCCACAGTCCAGAGGCCCATCCGCACCCCGGGTGGAATGCTTGCCTCGTCACAGCGACGACGAAGCAAGCATTCCGCCAGGCCGCTCACGCTGCCCGCTCTCAGTGGCCGTCCCCCCCCGGGACTGAGGGATTCCAGCAGGGCTGAGAGGACTGGGTGTCACCATCTTTGTGATGGAGTGATGGTTAATTTGAATATTACCCTTTTATTAGATAGGATAATATTTGACCACGTGTCTGGGAACCATGGCCTAGCCAAGTTGATACATAAAATTAGCCATCACAATATGTTTAGTTAAATATTTTTAAAAATGAGAAATGCTTTATCAAATTATGGCACTTAATTTAGTGAAATATCATAGGCATTCAAAATTATAAATTGGAAAACTGTATAGAAACATGGAAAATGTCACTTTCTCACTTCATGGAAGCTTATCGAATGCCCTGATTTCCAAGTTGTGTGTGTGAGAATGGATAAGCCATAGTTCTTCATCTTAAAATGTTCACAGCCCAGTGAGGCAGGCATGCTGGGAGCAGCGTTTGGGGGGAGGCTGTGCTGCTGAAGATGGGGGTTAGTAACAAATGAAGGCGAGGGGGTTGACAAAGAGCAGCTCAGGAGGACTAGATGTTACTGAGGCATTTGGGCTTTATCCAGAGCAATAGGGAGCCCTGACGTGTGTTTAAACAGAGCAGCTGCCTTTATAGAAGAGGATTTTGGTCGCAAGATAGGGCTTCGTGTGTATCAAGGCCCAAGGCCAAGAGACTAATTCAATAGGCCTGGTGAGAAATGACTTGAGCTTGAACTAAAGTGGTAGCAAACTAGAATGGAGAGAAGAGATTCCAGGGAAATGTAGGAGAAGCAGAATCGATGGAATTTCATAACAGATGAGCGATAGAGGTTCAGAGAGAAGGAAAACTTTAGACAACACGCTTAGATTTCTGGCTTGGTTGCTTCCCAACAGAAATAAGAATAGAGGGAAAAAAGTAATTGGGAGGGATGTGACAATGAGATTTTCAGCCTATTTTTAAATATGTTTCACTTCTTTGTTTCACATGCCTTTGAGACAACTGCCATCAGGGTCCAGTCAGAAAGCAGCAACCAAAGCAATTACTGTAGCAGGAGGAAATTAATTTAAAGGATTAGTTAAGCAAGACAAAGCCGGTACGGGACACTTCGATAACGCACAGCTGGGACGTGCGGGAAGCAGCTTCCTTCCCAGGGCCGAGGGAACAAAGGGAAGAAATCCGGGGTTTTAGACCAAGAAGTGGGGAAGAGATACTCTGTGGATGCGGACAGAGCTGAGGAATAATGACCTGGACTGAATGTCTGGGAAGAAGTTGACATCCCAACAGGTGCTGCTGGGATGCAAGGCTGTTGCTGGGGCGATGCTGCCAGGACAGGAAGGGGACAGGGAAGAGCCGCTCCCTTCTCCCTCCTCCAGCCTGGCTGTCTCCCCCCAGCACCCCTTCTTTGCAGAGTCTAACCCCCTGGGGGAGGGGAAATGTGGTTTGCATAGTGAAAGTCCCAGCATGACAGAGTACAGATACAGAAGGATGGGTTTAAAGATGAAAAACAGAATTTTATTTAGAAAACTTAATGTTAGAAAGAAGAAAGGTTACAAATCAATGATCAAGGTATTACTCTCAAAATGAATGTCTTTTAGGAAAGGCACCACATTTTAAAAAAGGAGAATAAAATAATATTAAAGGGCAATAACTCATGACATTGAAAATCAATGTATAATAGAGAAAATCAACAAAGGCAAAAGTTGTGTTTTTTTTTTTTTTTTAAATAGCAAAATTGATAAGCTTAGTACTAAGACTGATCATGAATAGAAGAGAGAACTGGGCAAAATTCACCAGCATCTTGACTGAAGAAAGAATATTGCTACATGTTCTAACAGCATTAAAGAGAGAAATAGGCCTGGCCGATGTGGCTTGGTGGCTGAGCTTTGACCCAGGAACCAAGAGGTCCCTGGTTCAATTCCTGGTCAGTGCACATGCCTGGGTTGCAGGCTCGATCCCCTGTTGGGGTAGGAAGGGGAGGCGGGTGTGCAGGAGGCAGCTGATCAATGATGCTCTTTCATCATTGATGTTTCTATCTCTCCCTCTCCCTTCCTCTCTGAAATCAATAAAAATATATTTTAAAAAAGAGAGAGAGAGATAGTGTATTAGGAAAAACTGGGTCCAACTCACTTGAAATCCCTTGAAACTAAAGAGAGGGATGTTTGTTGGGTGTAACAGCCTTGGAAGAGGGAGCTTGTTGAGTTAGGGCTGCTCTGTCATTTCAGAAGGAACCGTCTGATTTAGAAAACCTAGTCAGCTGTTGCAGCTGCGGTTCTTTTGAGATGAACAAATAAATGCTCAATCACAGGGCTAGGGAGACTTTCATGGTGGTTTCATGTAGAGGGACCAAGCTTGCCACACAGAACAGGGATGAATCTCACTAACATATGCTGAGCCAAAGGAGCCAGACAGAGCGAGTGCACTGTGTATGCCTGTTCAGAGTTCAGGGAAAGCAACACTGATCGATGATGGTAGAAACCAGAATTGTGGTTGCCCTCGGAGAACCAGGGACTGGGCTGAAGCATGATGGAGGCCTCCCGGTGCTGGATCAATATGCGGTCATGGGGGTGTATTTGATTTGAGACAATTCATCAAGCATGTTATACTTGAATAAAAATATGTATTACTAATTCAATTGGATAGTGCCGAAGAGAGGGATCCTAGCTTGCTTTAGTCTCCTTTCTTTCCTGCTCTTACCTGACCTTGCGTCATCTTCTAATTCGCTTCCCAGCTCCCCTTCCCCCCGGGTCAGCAACCTCTCTAATCAGGAAGGACGTGAGGTCTGGTTTTCAGAGCCTGGAGATGTTGAAATGCAGACACACTTCTTGGTTTTCATTAGGAAGACATATCGGCTGCATTTCATCTGCACTGCCTGTTCCTGTTGATCACTGTTACTTTGCAAAGTTGTCGATAAGTGAAATGCAGGAAGAGGGACTCTTTCCCAGCACCAATGCACTCAGCTAAGACCTTTGGCAAAATTGCAGGTTCCAAATGCTGAGCAGGGGGACATTGCATGCCTCTCTCTAGCTTTAGACAGGGAGAAAGATGCCTCCGGGCTGGCCATCACCCAGAAGTCCTTTCTGCTGTGGGAGCTTTCTAGTCTATCACTGACCAATTCACCCCACACCCATTAGCAATCACTCCCAATTCACCCCTCTACCAGCCCTTGAAAACGACTAATTCACTCTAAATAGCTTATTTCACTTTGCACAATCCTCTCCAGGTCCATTCATGTGTTGCAAAAGATAAGACTTCCTTTTTCACGGCAGAGTAGTATTCCATTGTGTAAATGTACCACAGCTTTGTTCCTCTCATCTATTGATGGGCATTTGGGCTGCTTCCAGATCTTGGCTATTGTAAATAATGCTGCAATGAACACAGGGGTGCACATATTCTTTTAAATTAGTGTTTCAGATTTCTTCAGATATATCCCCAGAAATGGAATCGCTGGGTCGTAGGCAGTTTAATTTTCAATTTTTTGAGGAAACTCCATACTGCTTTCCACAGTAGCTGCCCAACATGCATTGCCACCAACAGTTCACGAGAGTGCCATTTTCTCACCAACACTTATTGTTGATGTATTGATGATAAACATTCGTAGAGGTGTGAGGAGATATCTCATTCTTCAGACTTCAGTCACAGTAATTCCGAGGTTTGATTAGTATGTTTCCATTTGTCCACAAAGTCCGAATGCTATCAGGTTTTAATTGCTTCTGTAAGACATGCTTCTGTAAAATATGTCCTTGTATCCCCTGAGCATAGGGCCATGTCACAGACTCTTACACGTCTCTTATGAATTTTTACAATCCCCAAAAGTGCCTAGAAAGTATGTTAGATCACCAAAAAAGGATTTCATTAATCCAATTTTCCTGTCCCCAAACAAAAGATTCTCTTTCAATTCCTTCATTTCCAGGGTTGAAGCAAGAGAATTTGTGGCTATTCTGTCAGGATCACGCAGTCAACTTCTGAGAAGACCAAAGGTAACCTTTGCTGCAAAACGAAGTTGTTCAGTTGTAACCCCTGTTGGGCTAAACAATTGGGGCGCACAGCCTGCTTTCCCCTGCCTCCCTCTCAAGGCTAAACGGTGAAGCAGCACTGCCCTCTTGTGAGGAAACTTGAGAGAGGACGGCCTGGAAAGGTCCCCTCAGTGCAACTGCCCCCTGGCTGTCTGTGATCAACTGTCGCCTAATTGGAACCTACATTTTGCAAACCACCTGTTTTTACCAGATTTCTTTCACAGGTTCACAGAGCCCCTGATATTCAGTTTCATCCCGAAATAACATTTCCAGTGCTGTAGTAATCAGGGTCCCCCTCATTCTGCCTTCCTTATCCCCAAGTTATTTAATGTTTCTTAGGTTTTGAAAACCTTCACCTGTTTCATCAAATGAATGTAATTAAACAACACCAGGTATGGTTTTTCCTCAGTAATGACAGTACGGATTTGACCGTATGGATGGAAGCAGGAAAATCCATGTAGATGGTCAGATTCTTCGGGAGGTGGGGGCCCCTCCTTTTTATGGGTGAGAAACCAGAGGTCCAGAGAACTGTGGGAATGATCAAAGCACGTGATTCAGGATCCTTGTCTCTCGTGCGTGGGTCCAGCCCTACTTTTGTGACAGGATATGGCAGGAGAAGGTTCCTCAAGGCAGCTTACATAACACTTCTATCAGCCAGACAGATTGGCAGTGCTAGGAGCTTGGAACATGGAGATTCTCTAACCCATCAAATTTGAATCTCATTTTTGTGTTATTGTTGTTGTTAATCCTTCATTGATTTTTTTTAAGGTTCTTGTTCTTCATCTCTATTACTTGAACCTTATCTCTCCTCCCCGTGAAAATGATGGATTTTTTTTTTTTTAAAGAAAGATCTAAGGAGGTAGGAAAGTTAAGAAGGAGCTAGTGAATGGGGCATTCTGCAGGTCTGTACCTCACTTGGAGCTGAATGTGATCTTAAAATTAGCAGTTGACATAATCACATCATCTTTGACACAATTATATCATCTTTTCTCCAAATTAACCATATTTGTTTGCTTTTCCCCATTCTCCTACTCTATCGCCCAGTGCTGAACCTGGTGACGAAGCACACTTCATAAGCTTCAGTTGGAATTTACATATGACCTGGTCAGAAATTCGGGTTGGTTCAATGGTTTTCTATGATGAGGGATTAAGATTAAATGCCATATTCTCCTAAGCTTCATTTTATTTAGTTATTCACTCAATGGTGTGTATTGAGAATTATTTCTAGGGCTGTTGCTCATAGCTGTGTGGATTATGTATGCACAACACTACTTGGCAACCCATAATAAAACACTATCCTTGTTCACATAGAGCTTACAGTCTAGTTGAAGGAGAACATATCTGACAGCCTATTGGATGTCTTAGACACCTTAAGTCTCTCGAGACTTTGTCCACATGTGACTTTGCCCCTAGCATTAATTATCCTTGTAAATTAGTTGACTTCCTGTGTCCTTTTGGAACATCATGGGTGCTCAAAAAATGATTATTAAACGAATACACTGATTCTATGTTAACAAAGTTAGAAAAATCTACTCCTGCTTCTTCAGAGCTCCTGTCAGAGAGAGAGGTCACATCAAGAATGATTGTCCCAATGGAAACACTTGTGTACAAATAGCCATACCAATCAAATGAAAGACATTGGGTGGGTATGTGCAGGTGGGCGGAGCCAGGGATAGAATCCCCAGCAGACTGGGCAAATGCTTAGATCACCAGTAGATGGGACACACGAACAAATAGAATTTTTGGAAAATTTTTTTTGATGTTTCAGAAAATGCATTGCATTATTATCACAGTAAGAGTTTGAACTTGGTTGAAATTTCTTTACTTCAGGGTTTAGATCTTTTAAGAACTATGATAGTACATATGGTAGGTATTGGAGGAAGGGGGTAGCATCATCTCTAATGCTCAGGACTTCTGAAGATTACCATCCAGCCTTGGAATGGTGTTGCATCCAATCATGGTCAGAATTTAATTTCTCAGCCTCCAATAAATCTGTTTCTGAGCTCATATGGTAGGGAAGAATTTCATGCTTCTGGAATGAAACTCAAAGGGGTTGGAGCTACAGAGGACAGGCAGTACACATCCTTACATTAAGGCAGAGCATCTGCTTCAAGCACTAGGCTTTGCTGGTGACTGGTGAGCACTCAGGGACAAAGTCCCAGTGGAGAGGAGAGGGAAGTCCTCCCCAGTTGTGACCTCCACTCAGCTCCTCCCAATGCTGGAGGTCAATGTTATTGGCTTTTCTCTTCCAGACACCCTTGCTGTCTTCATTCAAGACTGCTCTGGGGGCACCTTCTAACCTGATTGAACTTTGTACAGAATTTAACAAATACCCCTGCCGTGAGATTTATTAAGGGCCAGAAATTTCTAAAGATGTCATTCATTGAAATTATTTCTGTTTCTTGGAAAAAAAAAGGGGGGGGGGCAAATTAAGACAAGCATTCAGATGTGAGATCAAAGATCAGAGGAAAATAACAGGGAGAGTTAACAGACTCAGTCATGACATGAATCAAAGATGGAGATGTTTAACTTTAAGAACAGAGGGGAAATTTAACCACTGGCCAGAAAGAAAACATGGAAAGACAGCTTATTAAATTAAAATTTCCACTGTTCAACAACTTGAAGAGCTTCACCTTTCTTTTTATTGACAGAAGATTTCTCTCCGGTGAAATCATGTCCGTGACTAAGAAAGGCTCCATCCACTGGCCGTGGCTGGGCTGAGGGCCCTCGGGGACACCCGGCATTGTTTGCCCAGCTTGGTTTGCGTGATGCAAGAGCCAAGCAGCAACCTGCAACAGTGCTGGCGTCTCCGAATGCCTTGGGCCTTGTTGTAGACAATATTTCTTTTTAGGCTAAGGGGTGGCAGGCTGCCCGCATTGCTTTATTCCCAGAACCAAATGAAACCTTCCTTAAGTGTGACTACATGTTAATAAACATAGTCAGTGAACCCCACTTAAAAAGAATGACCTGTTTATGAAAGAAACCTTTTGAAAGGCAGAATATTTTTCCCTGTGGGCCAAAGCTTAGGCAGAAAAACAAAGAGCTCTTTCAAAGGCTTAAAACATGATGGAGGATGGATTCTGACTTTCTGACTACAAAAAAATAATGATACTTTTAGCTCCAACCTGCTCAAGGGAACTGTAAATATACTTTACGGGCACAGGTTGAACCTTTCCAACTTTCTACCTCAAATGCTATTCAAATTGTTCAGGGAGCGGGATGCTAGCCCGAACTTATATACCAAGAAACAGAGGCAATGGAAACTGAAGTGATCTGTCCAGCGGCACCAGATAACTTACAGGCGTGGTCAAGAATAGAACAAGCTGAGCCTGGATGCTGCTGTGACAGGGGAACACCCCCTGACATCAGGTCTAGTTACCTTCTTTTCTTATTAACTTCTTTTTTCTTTTCTCGTTGTCTTCCATTTTGTTTCGTTGATTCTTAGCTCCCGCCAATGAGTTGGGTAAAACACGAGTGCTGGCACTTCCATTAGGAAGTCTGTGTTGGTCCAGGAGGCAGAGGACCTCAAGCTTGTATTGACCACCTTGTTCAATTTGTTGCTGTTCCTATGAGCAATAATATATTATTAGCAAAATGGATCTTGAAAACAACACTCGTTAATCCTAAAACACTTTGCATTTCTAGGACTATTACTGTAGAGTACAACTATGTGTGTGTGTGTGTGTGTGTGTATACATATCTATATATATACATATATATAGATATATAGATATATAGATATATATTTAATATCCAGTGTTGATTGGCATTTTTCTGTAGAAAATATGTCAGAAGAGGTTGTTTTTTTTTTTTTGTCTGAAGAGTTCATTTAAAAAATATATATATGTTTATTGATTTTAGAGAGGAAGGGAGAGAAAGAGAGAGATAGAAAGAAACATCAACGATGAGAGAGAATTATTGGTCGGCTGCCTCCTGCACACCCCCTATTGGGGATCCAACCCACAACCCACACATGTGTCCTGACCAGGAATCCATTGTGACCTCCTGGTTCATATGTTGATGCTCAACCACTGAACCACACCACCTGGGCTGACGAGTTATTAATTCCCTTATGATTAGTCAGAAATAACATTTACTCATTCGTTAATGATTTTATTTGAGAGTTATAGATTTTAAGCTTCCTTTTGGCACAAAACTGGCCTTTGTAATGAATGTTGTAGAGCAGAAATAAAGCAATTCATCTTTCTTAGATTTTTCTTAAGACAAATATTTAAGGAATGGGAGCTTGGGTGTGGTTAGTTCATTTTCCCCTGTTAGAGAATTGCAAGTTGGCTCAATGGAAGTAAGTGTCGCTTTGAGTGACCAACCAATATTAATGCATAGTCTAATACTCTTTTGAAATAGATTAATATGCTTTCTCTTGTGCATGCTGAGTAGAAAACCTTCTTCATTCAACCCAGGACCCCACTGCCTTGGGAAAATCAGGTTTCTAGAGAAGCTTAAGAATAAGGGAAGAATCCATGCTCAGCCATGGCTCAATAGGACCAAAATAAATCCCAGGAACAGTAACTGTTAAAGCTTTCTATTTGAGAGAACTCTTTTGAGTGTATTTCAAAAAGATTGTGCAAACAAAAACCAAACCAGAGAATATATATTTGTGCAGAAAACATGTACATGAGTGTTCATAGCAATAATATCTATCTTTGTCAAAAGGTGCCTGAAGCCCCAGGCAGAGCACCTTTGGCTGATAGCAGGCCTGTCCAGGTGGCCTCAGAGGGCAGACCTAGCAGAGTGAGGCCCACATTATCCCAGGAGGGGAGCTCAGTCAGCTGCATCAGCATTCATGGCTCTTCTGTCAACGAATTACTCTATGTACAGCCAATAGGGCCTCTGCCATTAGTTCATCTTCAGCCGAGAGGGACAGGCAGAACCATGTCTATTATGGGTAAGTGACCCATGGCCTGTAGAAAGAAAGGGGATAGTTCATGTTCCAAGTGTCTGAATATGGACAGAACTCAGCCCAGGATGTGGATCATCAGTGGGAATTATGGGGCTAAGGTGGGTATTCTGGACTGGCCTGCGCAGCGTGCTGATCTACATGCAGTCACATGTGTGTGAGACTTCTGTCCCATTTTAGCTGATGGGCTATTTTGATAGGATTCAAGCTCACTGTGGGATGGCTCGTCTAACAATGCACATACTTTTGCAAATTAGAGCTTTATCTGGAAATACATGACATAAAAAGATCTATTGAATTCGAAGTCAATTTGCATTAATATGGACAAAGTTAATATTACTCTGTCAATAAAAGAAAGAAAGGCCTGGCCAACATGGCTCAGTGGTTAAGCCTCGACCTATGAACCAGGATGTCATGGTTTGATTCCTTGTCAGGGCACATGCCCGGGTTGCTGGCTCGATCACTAGTGGGGGGGGGGGTGCAGGAGGCAGCCGATCAATGATTCTCTCTCATCATTGATATTTCTATCACTCTCTCCCTCTCCCTTCCTCTCTGAAATATATATATATACACTGAGTGGCCATATTATTATGATCTCTGAACATATAATAATCTGGTCACTCAATATATGCATGAATTCGTGCATGAGTGGGGTCCGTCCAGCCTGGCCAGGGGACATGGGAGACATGGGCGGTTGGCTGGCCTGCCTGCTAGTCGAACTCCTGGTCGAGGGGACAATTTGCATATTAGGCTTTTATTATATAAGATATACACTGAGTGGCCAGATTATTATGCATTCAGAGATTATGATAATCTGGCCACTCAGTGTATCTATCTATCTATCTATCTATCTATCTATCTATCTATCTATATGAAAGGAAGAACTGTACCAAAATGATCAATTTCTGTGTATGCCCTGATGTGGAGGAGAGATTATGTGAGGAAAAAGAAAGTTCTCAACTCTCAGAGTCTCAGTTTTCTCATCTGCAAAAGAAATATAATAGCTCATAACTAATTTACGCCGAAGCTCAAGCATGACTCTTTTCTTGCCATGCCTTAAATTAATTAGTAGGTTCTTTTTATAAGACATGAATAACAAGTTCAGAATTCCCAGACTGATATCAGGTAGGAGGTTTCCTTTTTCTCTTAATGAAGTCTCTTATTTTATACTCAAAACATCCGTTAATAGCAGACATTGCCCATACTTTTTTCTCAGCCTTCAATTGGTGACGTTTCCTCGACCTTGTTGCACATGTTGGAAAAGTGAAATTCTTTGTTCCAGCCACCAGTCCTGGGAGGCAGACATGGAGAGAGTCAGCCACAGTCCAGCTCCCAGGATACAGTCCACTCGGAGCTTCTTCCAAGGGTAAGGTAACTGCCTCCTCTCTTTGTACTCAAATTGATCTCCAGTGATGGTATCCAGTTATAAATGCTTTCCTTTCTCATTGGGGCTTTTGGGACATGATCTTGGAAGAACTCTCATGACACAAGGTGAAACAAAGACTGCAGCAATCATACACTTTCCACCCCTCCCGTTTTTATTTCATATAAATTATCCCTTGGGAGTGGTAGGGCCCAAGCCTTGCAGGATGACACATCCTGGTGATGTCAGGGACAGCCTTCGCCCTCTCAAAAAGAGAATTGTCACAAGACAAATAGCTGTGAAGCCTTGGTCTACGAGGATTTTGTGATGGACAATCTTTTGGGAAACAACATTACAGGGTTATTGTGAGGATCAAGTGTGGTTACATGTGTGGGAGCACTTGGGACAATCAAGTCTCACGTAGGTATATATGCTTTGTTATTGTTTTGGACACAAGGTGATTATGAAAATCTTCTTCTTTTAAGATATTAGATTGGTCTGGAATGGGAATACTTGGGGATGTGACTAGAGGTCAGATAATGAAGGGTGATGGGCCAGAGTTGGGGAGGGGGGAAGGGGAGTGGGAGAGATGCCCCTCTCTTGGACATCATAACTTTCCCCCATTGAACCCATAAAAGAGAAGTGATTTTAGATGATAACAAGAACCTTGTTATTATACCTCAAGATGGTTCTCATTTTTGAGGACTATTGAGCAGGATGACTGCTGCGATGAGCAGTGAGTGATGCTATCACAATGCAGTGTTAGTGGCCTTGGGTCTCCCATCCCAGACGCGGATGAGTTATAGCACGGGGAAAAGTGGACACATTCAGTCACGCACACCACTATACCACGGGTGCTGTGCCAAGAATCATTCTAGAAATGCCTTTCTAAACCACATTCCCCTTGCTGTTCTTTCTGCCCTACGGGTGCTCTCATCAGCTCTAGAAACGTACAGCTCTCAAGGGAGACAGGTGGGAGCTGGAGGGAAGGTCTTTCAGTGGAGCCAGGTGAGAATTTTCCCTGACATAAGTATCCGAGGTTAAAGTTTTGGACTCATATACTGACAGAGATCATCGGAAAACGTGCCAGTGCCTCTTAATGCCTAACGGATTTATTCTAACTTACACACATGTCTTCAAAGGAGGCATTTCTTTTTATATGGTGCCATTGTTTCCAACGAGCCAGGAGCTGAGTCTGTGATCACCATTTCATCAGGATAAAACAGACAATGAGAGTCCGAGTAAATGAATCAAGACACATCTTCTTGAATTTTAATGATGAACAGCAATCTTGTAAGACATGTAAATGCTACTACACAGTAGGGAAGGAGTGTGGGGGCCAACTATATTATAATTCACATACCAACAACCTTGACCATTCCTGGAACCAGTGTCAACAATGGATTAAATCTGTCCCATGTGGACTCAGGTCTTGTTGGAATTTTTCCCTGTTACTGATGGATGGCCTTGGTATTTGGCTGGCCCAGGCATTAGTTCATCTATATGTGTTACTCATAGGATGAAGGAACACTACACTATTATTATTCCCTCATGTATAAAACAAAAAGTGTTAATTTCACTCCACCAAACAAGGTGGAAGAAATGTCATGATTCTTTTATTTGTTTATATCAAATTTAACCTACGTTCTTATTCTGTAAAATGGGTAGGAACTTCAATCTCTGTCATTTAGAGTCTTTTTTACCTTGACCCCAGGGTCATATAAAGATCCTATGTTCATCCATTGTCCAGAACATTTAAAGAAGGCCTTATAGTTCCTTGAATTCATGGACTTTGGCAAGACAAGGAACCTTACTAAGCTCTATCTCAGCCTTTACCCTCTTCTTGTCTTGAGATGAAACCATCAAAATCTTACACCTCCTTCTGACATGCCCACATCTTCAATTCCAAACCCCCTACCTTTCAGACCATCTGGCACAATTCTCCTGAGTGAGGTAAGTGTTCCACAAAGAAATATCCAAGGCTAGTGGGGGTGATGTAGGTACTGGTAGGACGTTGGTTTCCCCTTGAATGGCCTGGAAGAGTTCCTGGAATATAGTAGCACTAAATCAATATTTATTAAGTAAAAGAGAATCTAAGGCCAGAGTTGATTTTGGGGGCAACAGGAAGAGGCCAGGAGCATCTTAGGCCCTGGTCCTGATACAGTTAAAGTCTGTTGAAGGAATGCCAGGCACTGCCTCCAGACTTGGGTTGTATGAGATAATTTACTATGTTTTGCTTAAGCCATTATTGGTTGGGTATTATGTGACTTAGCACTAAAAGCAGTCTGTTGTTTTCCTGATACACTTCCCAAGGTCATAGAAACAAAGGGAAGAGCTATTTGACTCTAAAAGCCAGCATACCACACAAATAGCGCAGTTAAGTGCCTAAACCCGCAGGCAGTACTGAGCTACTTATGAGTGAGCAGAGACTATCCATAATTCGAACTAGAGAATAAATCGAGGAGGTATTAAGATACTCCTAGAGGAGGGGTAAAACCCCCAGCACCACACCAAACCTGAGCAGAGCATGAATCCAATGGTAAAGGCGGCTTTATCTTGCTTCCATGGGGAAATGATTTCCATTTATCGAAATCTGCGGGGGCAGGGCAGCATAGGCATCCGAGAACCGGTGGGGTGACCACCATTTTCAACAAGGCTCTCTTTCTGGGTTTGAGTGGTGTGTTTGTAACCCAGATGGAGGTGGAGAACCTCAGTGTGCTTCATGAGTACCTGTGGCTGCCCTGACGTAGAAGGGCTGGGGAAAACTGCCAGTTAATTCACATCTGCGAGCCACTTAGAATTCCTGCCAGTTTATAGCTCTTTGGAGAGCATTTAGAGGCCCATGGTTTCGAGTACAGTCATTCTTGTCATCTGCAGGGGAGCTTCCCTAGGCCCCTCTCAGGGTTCCAAGCCTGGTGATATACTAGCAATGAGCACTGCAGGGCCCCAGTCTCCTGGGGGGCAACGCTGGGGTCAGCAATCCTCTGGCTGTCCAGATTCACCGAGTTTCCGCCCTGGCCGACCATGGCCTGAACTCGTGGACCTGGCCGGCTGTTTGGGACTGTCTCTGTTATGCCATGCGGTGCCTTTTCTTTCTGCTGCAATTGCCCCTTTACTGATAGTTTTGCAAATCCACACGTCTCAATTCTCGGTCTTCTCTGCACAGCAGTGCAATCTCTAATCTTTTTCGGATGTCCTGACCTTGGAAAAACAAATAAGTCACAAAATACCGTGAAAGAGGATGTTTATATTGGTTACTAGCATTTTTGGGTCAACACTGCCACCTAGTGGTGAAACGATTCTTAACCGTGTGTGACTTGAAACTTGTGATAATATCAAGGATCTTCGAATGACACAGTTTCGAGCAAGAGGAGACCTTATTATGATTCAACTTAAACGTATAATTTTGAACAAGAGAAAATAGACGCAGCGAAAATCATGTAGTAACCAGTGTCCTGTACATTCATTAAGTTAATTATCGGGCTAACAGCGGAAATTCTTAATTATTTGCTCTCAAGATTTTGGTTGCTCCCTCAGTTTTCAATTCTTAAAGTTTAAAAAAAATCCTTACCCAATTTAGCCACTTTCTGGTGGTAATCCTAAACCAAAACAAAACCCAAACAAACAACAGAACAATTTCAAATGAATCACGCTTCTGTAACTTTCCACTCCCGCCATGCTTGTTTTGCTTCTTCCCCCAAATCTCTCTCAATGATTTGTCAGTTTATGAGCATTTCTTCCTCTCCTGCGTGTGTTCCAATACAGTAAAGACATTTTAATACATTTTGTGCCACCGGCAAGATTTATAGTTGGGGGCAGGTCTAGGGTGGGGCCTGAGATTCTGCATTTCCACCAAGCTTCTCACAGATGTCCATACTGATATTAGACTTTAGAGAGCAATGACTACATCCTTAACAATCCAAAATCTTTCTTTAGAATGGATCAGATAATGAATGAGGACCATAAGGACAAACTGTCTTGTCTTACGAAGTATTTTGTAAGAAGTGGCTAATCCCCTTTCTGGCTGATGTGGGGGTGAGGGTTATACAGCTACGTGGCACGCATGCTGCTTGCACTGCCTAATGAGACAAGCTCAGGGACACTCCCGCCCTCTGCAATGGCCATTGGCCTCTCCAGGGGACCCATGAGAACTGAGTCTGACAGAGGGCCTCCCCCTCTGTTCCGAGGCTAGACAGTCCCATTAAAGTGCTAAATTTGGTTGCACGTTGGAATCACTCAGGAAGCTTAAACACATACTGATGTTTGGGTCCTCTACTTGGAGGCCGGGGTTTCAAGGTCCCCAGGTGATTCCGATGTACAGCAAGCCTGAGAACCACTGTGCACCTAAAGGCCACCAGCTTGTCTGTCCTTTCCTTTCTCCTCGTCAACAGTTCACCTGAGACAATGACTTGGGGCACCGTCTGCTGGAGAGGGGGTTCAGCTCTGAGATGCGTTCTCTCAGGCCTGGACTCCCTGCCTGCACCCCCAAAGGATGGGCGTGCTTTAAAGCAAGTCCGGTCCCTCCCCAACGCCCCTGGGACTTGGTGCCCTTGTATCATATTTCAGAGTCACACCCACCTGCTCCCCCTTGGACGGATGGGTATATATTTGTAAAAGGCAGTAAACACAGGCTGGAAACTTTAATGGGTAGCACTATAAATTTCCTGGCGAGAAATGATTGGTTTTGTGAAATTATGGTTAAAGATCAAAAGAAAAATGCCCTGGTTCTTTAATCTTGTCTTTTTCCATTAGCTATTTAAGGGGTGGGGCTGGGGTAGGGGAGAGAGAGAGAGAGAAGAGACAGAATGATGTGTGTGTAAACAACAGAGCATTTCCCCATCCTTATCCTCTGGCTCTTCCGTATCTTGGGGCTCTGTAATCCAATCTTCTTGGAACTGTTTCCTCTCCAGCTTTCATAGCACCACTGCCTCCTGGTTCTCCTTCAACTACTCTAAATTCTCTTCGGTCTCCTTTTCTTCTCCCTGAAAAGCAGAAGGCCCCAGGAATTCATTCTTGGCTCTTTCCCCCTTCCCTTTAATTTCTCCCCTCGGTGGGACACGACTCGCTAGCCCCGCACCCACCTGTACTCATCACTGTGCTGATGACTCCACAGCTGTGGTACAGCCCGGGGTTTCCTCCTGAGCACGGGGTTCCTATGTCCTTTGCTTACTAACCTTAGTAAGCCCTGCAGAAACCTAAAATTCAGCATGTCCCAAACGGAACTTGTCGTTCATTCACTCAACTGGTATGCTGAGCCGCTACGATGTGCCAGGCACTCAGGTCTCTGGAGATTCAGGAGTGAACCAGACAGATACTGTTCCTCCCCCGCGTGGAACTTACATGCTGGTGCGGGAGGCCGACACAAAGCAGTAGAGTGTGATGTCGGGAAGGGATAAATGCACCGAGGGAAAATAAGGCAGAGTCAGGGATGGGAAATGATGGTGTTCACCTCTAGGCAGATGAGGGCAGATGAGGGCAGATGAGGGCAGATGAGGGCAGATGAGGGCAGATGAGGGCAGATGAGGGAAGCCTTCTCTAAGGAAATAAGTGAGAGTCACAGGTAGAGACCTGATAGGCAGAGAATTTTCTCCAGGTTGCCCCTTTGACTACCATCTATTTAGTTGCTCCAACGAGGAATTTGGGTGTCTCTGTAGGTCCTTCCTCATCCCTCATTCCCCACATCCATAAAACCTATCATTTTTGTGACCTTAATATTTCTCAGGGTTGTTCTCTTTTCTTTGTCCCCGCTGCCACTGCTTTAATTTAGTTCTTTATTTTTTCCCAACCTGGGTAGCTGTGATGGCCTCCCGAGGAGTAGCCATGTCCCCGTCTTAATCCTGCAGTTCTCCATCCACCACCGTGACACATCTGTGCATCACCTGACGACTCACTGTTACTCCTCATCAGCTCCCCCTGGCCTCCAGGGGGAAGTGCAAGCTCCTTCACTGGGCACAGGAGGGCTTTGATGACTTGGCCCTGACTTTTGTCTTGAACCTTATTTTTCTCTAAAGCAACACTATTGCTCAATCTCCTAGTCATGCTCAGCGATTTTCCAAATAAGCACTATTCCTTTTTTTAGTTCCGGGGTTATAGTGAAATGACCCTGAACCTCTCGCTCCGCCTGTGCTTACCTCTTTCAAAGGGCTTCACTGACTCAACCATCTTGACTTATTTAACTCAACCATCCCCAACTTATTTATCATGGAGGCTCCAGCGTACGACTCACAGCAGGTCCTTTGTTGGGTGTATGAAAAATAGATGTGCACTATACATTTTATATTAATATTTAATTTTCAATAGATAATGTACTTTATATAGTATGCTAACGCCTTTAAACCTCAGACCAGCTCCTTTGAGATAGCTGCATTGTCCCCATTTTACAGATGAAGCAACTGAGGTGCTGACCGGTCAAGGAAATTCCCCAAGGTCACACGGCAAACCCAGGCAGGCAGGCTGGCTCCAGAGTTCATACTCACAGCCTGATGCCTCCCTGCCTTTCTGTAGCATTAGAAACGATCCTTTTAAAGAGCTGCAGAACTGTATGTGAAGCACACAGACAGTAACCTTATTTATTTAGAGTTACCTTTTGTTGGAATAGCAACAACAATTACTCCTCCCAGCTCTCTCTGTGCTGGGAGGGAGAGGAGATTAGAGGGGAGCGTGTCGTGGAGCCCACGTCAGTGTGAAATGACCTCACAGTAATTTGGAGATGGGTGAGGATGTGTGGACAGATGGCCAATGACCAGAAGGCTCCCCCTACCCTGAAGGTGTCTTGGAACTACATAGGGTCCAGGGAAAATGCCACGAACTCGTGCTAGTTTGGGCTGCATGAGGAACCCCGGTGACTCAGTTAAATTCTCCTGCCTGCATGGCCAATCGGGAGCGCATGATAAAATTGAATTACTTCGTAGCGAATAGATAATTGCAAAAGTTTTGTGCAGTGATGGGCCTACTCTCCCCCGACCCTAGAGAAAGTTGTTCTCCCTAGAGAGAATCAAATAGCTTTTCCCCCCAGGAATTATGAAAATTTTTCATTTACACATATATTTTCATTTAATAGATGTGCCATATATTTAAGAAGGATTTAACATAGGAGCTATCGTGTACTTAAAGGCAGGGTTTATCGGACTCCAATCTTTCACGCAGGCAGTCAGCCATCAGATAAATCATAAAACTAAAATAGAAGACCGTGTCATGGGGAAATGTGTTTGAATCATTTATCTGCTGTAAGTTCCCCGGCAAAGCTGTCTGAAGCCTGGCTGTTTCTCTAAGAGCTGGAAATTCTGACATTTCCCCACTTTGTATATTTTTGAGATTTAATTCCTATTGACATCAAAGGGGAACATGATGGCATGCACATCAAATTCTTGTTCTGAGGAGGGTTTCAGGGGCTTGTCTGTCTTCTTAGAGAAAACAAAAGCCGTTCTGTTTCCCCGCTTGCTCTGGAGCAGCTACCACCATAAATGTAAACTCAGTTTTGTGTTTTCAGTTAGGAACCCAGGACTGAAAGGTACTTGAGCTTTTTCTGTGTCCTTTAACTTGAAACAAATATATATAGTTGATTTCAGCAGAGAGGAAGGGTGAGAGAGAGAGAGTGAGATAAAAACATCAATGATGAGAGAGAATCAACAATCGGCTGCCCCCCCCCCCCCCATGCCACACACTGGGGATCCACACTGGGGGTCCCAGGCATGCGCCCCAACTGGAATTGAACCATGACCTCCTGGTTCATAGGTTGATGCTCTACCACTGAACCATGCCGGCCCGGCTGTATCCTTTAACTTTTTAAAGTAGGTTACCCCCAAACACTTGAGTTGAGATCAAGGGAAGTAAAATGTATTCTGGTCATTGAACAACGAATTCCTCTTCTCCGTTTGTGAAGTCTCAGCTTGGGGGCTATCGCTGGGAGGGTGGGGGCCGCTTACTCCTCTGCTTCCCAGAATTCCTGACCACAAATATTACGGTGGGGCGCTCCTGCCTGCCCCCCAGCTCTGGATCAGTGTGTGGGAGTGCACTCATCATTAGATGCTGCCACCACTTTATTTCTTCTGCCCTCTTAGCTTCAGCTCATCCTTTCTGGGCAGTCTGTAACCTCTATGATGATTATTCACAAAAGCTTTCTGTTTTCGGATCTCGATGAGACAGAGGGGAAATTCCCACCTTCTCATTGAGTTCTGCTTCTGTCTTAGAACGTTAATAGATGGAATGCTTTCATATTTCTCCCTGTCTCAATAAAATGTTTTATTACCATCTGCTCCTCCTCAGATTTTTTTCCCCTCTCTGTGCATCAATGGCCCTGAAGAGGGAGAAATAGTTCCCTCCCTTTGCCAGATGATGAGCTTTTTCCGAATAGTTTGTGACTAAGCTGTACTCCACAGAAGGAACAGGGGAAATATGGCTCTTGTTCTCGGGATATACTGTTTGGCTAGCAAAAAAACACATGTTATTATTCAAGATGATACCGATGTGATAAATATGGTTATGGTTTAGATAAGTGGTTCTCAACCTGTCTTTTTGCCACAACACACTTGAAAATGGAAGTTCACAGATGTGATGCTCACTCATGGGTATAATCATGGTTAAACACAATTCCCGAAGAAGTAGCTATTAACCCCACCTCTTTCTCTCCTGTTCCAGAAAACATCAGAATGCTAGTATTTAGAGGCTAGCCTTACATGTATTGGCATTTAAAAAAAATTATTTAAAAACGTTGGTCCTTTATCTCTAGTTATGAATCACTGTGCAACTTGCCCACCATTTAGAAGTTGAAAGATGTTGGTTTATGCAATAATTGCAACCTGGATTGATGGTAGGCTGGGCCCCACAAAGATACCCACAAATATACCATTATCAAGGAGCCCCTGAGTGCCTCTGTCTCAGGCAGAAGGCATATCCTCTTGGGATTAAGACTGCTGAGACTCCAGAGAAACACGTCTGTTTTCCTGTATTTCTTGTCCTATACTCTTGATGTCTTGCATCTACATGCCATGAAAATCTACAGCTGCATTCCTGCTGACACCACCCCAGAGTCAGAGAGAATCTCAGCTGCAACCCTAGCCTTTCTGGCTCAGTGGATAGAGTGTCAGCCTGTGGACCAAAGGATCCCGGGTTCGATTCCAGTCAAAGGCACATGCCTTGGTTGCAGGCTGCTCCCTGGCCAGGGCCCTGGTAGGGGCAGGCAGGAGCCAACCAATCTGTATGTTTCTCTCACATTGATGTTTCTCTCTGTCTTTCTCTCTCTCTCTCTTCCACTCTTCCTAAAAAACAGTGGGAAAATATCCTCAGGCGAGGATTAACAAAACAAAACAAAATAAAACAAAACAAAAAAACAACAAAAAAAGAATCTCAGAGACAGAAGTGGTTAGATCTGCCACACCCGTTCTGTCAGAAAAGTAGCATCACTTCTCAGTAGCATCTGAGCAGCCACCTGGCCACGTGACTTGCTTAAATAGTAAGAAGTGACATATATGTCACTTCCAATCAGGAGCTTTGAGAGCTTTTGCACTGGCCACTGCTTTTCTCGCTTTGCCAAGGGCAGCACTCACTTCCCGGATTAAGGCTACCCTGGAATGAAGAAAACACCGAGTTCAACAGAAAGTCATCTGCAACTGACAGTAATGAGCAAGAAGTAAACCTTTGTGTTTCTAAACCATGAGAATTGTGGGGTCATGTTTTTGTTTGTTTTCAACAACGCATAACTTAGCAGATTTATTACCTATGGGATCATGGAAAGCCATCAATTTTAGAGGGTCTTGGTTTCAAGTTGGATCTTTCATGTTTCGTGAGCATGTTCCTTAACCTCTAAGAACCTCAGTTTTCTCATCAGGAAGATGGAATACAATATTTTTTTATTGTTGCAATGAGAATCAATTAGAACATTATAGATTTTTTTACAGTCTAGTATTTATTGTACATTATGGCAAGTACACTAGAATTTCAAAAACCTAAAACATGTAAGAAGTGGTTAGGGACTAGCATTTGTATCAGCAGTTAATAAATGTCTTAGATTATTGATTATACAGCAGAATACCAAGAAAGCGCTAACACCAATACGAAACCATGGAAGTTAGCCTGAAAATGATCACTAGGTTTTAAAAAAACAACAACATATGCTGCTATTTTAGAATTTTTGGACATAGAACATTATAATTTAAAATATGCTATCAACTAAAAAAATGCTGCTATTTTAGAATTTTTGGACATAGAACATTATAATTTAAAATATGCTATCAACTAAAAAAATGTATAAATGTTAAGGAGCAACTTCTCTTAGAAGGAAAAGTTATAAGCAAGAGGTAGCCTGTAGGTCCACAATCCACCTCTGCTCCTTATTCATGTTGATGTCTTATACCATGTTACTGAATGAAATACCTGTGAGCCACTTTCTGAATATGTTAAAAGTGAGTGTGAGAACTAGGCAAAGTTGTTGGGTGGTTACTGTTGGAAAAGTGTCTTAATCACAGAACCTAGCATATAGGAAGAACTCATTTCATGGCAGCTACGAGGATTGTGAGAACTTGGGTTGTTCTACTGTATCTGTTGTAGATTCCTGGTATATAATCAATAACATTATTCAAAGTTTTAAGGGGTTGCACATTTATATGATCCACTTAAAGTGAGTGGCAGCTGTTGCTTATTTTTTCTTCCAGAACTCTCATCTCCTTTATTATTATTTTTAAAATTTTATTAATCCTCAGCTGAGGATTCTTTTTTCTTTTTGCTCTTCTGGTTGGGTGTTTTTTGCTTCATCATATTTCAAATCATTGATTTGATTCTTGGAATCCTCTAGTCTATTGTTGAATCCTTGTATATTATTCTTTAATTCAGTCAGTGTATGCTTAATTTCTGACTGGTCCTTTTCCATTTTTTGGGGAGGTTTCTAGAAGATTCTTGAGTAACCTTATAACCATGGTTTTGAACTCTATATCCAGTAGTTTACTTTCTTCCATTTCTTTCATTTGTGACATGTTTTATTGTCTCTGCATTTTGGCTGTTTCCCTGTTTTTGTTTCTATGTATTGGGTAGATCTGCTATGTCTCCTTGAGTTGATAGAGTGGCCTTGTATAGTAGGTGTTCTATAGGGCCCAGTGGCTCAGCCTCCCCAGTCACCTGAACTGGGCACTCTAGATGCACCCCCTTGTGGGCTTTGAGCACAGTCTTGTTGTAGTTGAGACTTGATTGCTGTTGATGTCACTGGAAAGAATTGACCTCCAGGCCAATTGGCTGTGAGGACCAGCTGCAACTACAGTGGGAGAGCTGCTGTGCAGGAGACACCCCTATGGAGCAGGACTTGATTCAGTGGGGCTTGGTGCTCACTGAGTCTGCCCCTTGAGTGTGTTGCTTATGGATGTGTAGAGTTGTAATCTGGTATGGTCTGACACTGATCATTGGGTACACTGGCTCTTGGGTCTCCAGAGAGGTGTAAAGTCAGTCACTGCCTGGGGCCACCCAACAGGAGCTATAGAGAGATCTTCAGATTCCTCCTCTTTGTATCAGGTTTTCGAAGTACCCAGACAAGACCCAGCTATGAAGCAAGGCAGGCTGGTGCTGATGCTGGGTCTTGGGCCTTTTATTGATAGGTTTGGGGCTCCCTGACCCAGCTGCAGCTTGTTTGAGAGATTTTAGCCTGAGCAAGGACAGGCCATTCAGATGAAAAAGCTTCTGCACACAGATTGGGTGGCATTGTAAATTGAATGAGGCAGAATCACCAGGGTGGAGCAAACAGAAATGGCTACCAGTTAGCTCTGTGACCAAGGAGGTCCCAGAATAGGACCAATGATCCCTGCAAGCACCTCCATCTTGGAGAAAGCTGCCCCTGAATTCCTGCCCTGAATCCAGACAATCCAGTTCCTCCTCGTATGTGTCTATGTCCCCCAGAGCCTCACCCTGGTGCTGGAGCTCAGAGAAAGTGGGACCTTGTAAGTTCAGTTTGTCGTGCCAGTCTTTTAAGAGCACCAGCTGGGTCTCCAGCAGCATCTGTATCATGGAGCCCCAATCTGCACTGGTTTTACAGCCCGTAGTTCTTACTGCCCGTAGGGACTTCTTTTTCCAGCTCTGGGAGCCTGGGCTGGGTGTCTGGTGTGGGGATGGGACCCCTTGCTCCTCTGGGCAGCCTCCACAGAGATGACCTCCCTCCTGATTAAAAAAGTGGCCCATGTCGGTGCAGAACCAGCCTGTTCCGCGCCTCTGCACCTCCTACCAGTCTCAGTGTGCTTTCTTCTTTACTTCTCTAGTTGTAGGACTTCCATTCAGTCAGTTTTCTGTATTTTAGTTGTAATTTTGATGTGGTTGTGGGAGGCGGTGAGTACAGGCATTTACCTACACTGCCATCTTCCTTTCTCTGCCAAGCCTCTCCGTTTTTAACTGGTGTCGAGTTCTCTTTTCATTCTTGCCTGGATAAAGCAAAACAACTTTCTTGGACCAAAACATTGTCAATCAGTATTTCACATATTTTTGTTCTTTTGCTCCTCTTTTACCCCCTCTCTTTTTGGTGATGAGTAATGATTACAAAGTGCTATTAAGGGTCTAAGTGACTCTTCCTTCTCTATGGGTCCTTGAAAGATTTTTAAATTTTATTTTAATTCATGGACTCCCTGTAGACTGAAATCTCATATGCCCACTGGGTCAGCGTGGCCTCAATCGAGGGAGATGACATTGGCTTTTACTAAGGGAGACCACATTCACATTTGATGTGGATCTATAATATCTTCCACATGTGACCACAAAGCAGCCCCAGTCCTTCCTCCCAGGAGACATGGTGAGGACTCGCAATAAACCCAGTCACACAGCAGGTGATGCGGTAAATACAGCTGACTGGTAGTTTCTCCTTGCCCCTGAGGTTTCCATTTAATAATTAATATGATTTTAGAAGCCACTTAAAGACACTGTCTGGGGATTATATTGATAAGAGCAATGAGATGTACTATGTATCTTGGTTTTTCTTGTCCACTTGAATTCCCTCTGCTTGCTGCTTCGTGCAAAGTCAGGGTGACATTATGGCCTCATGTCTTTTCAAGGGTGTGTGACTACGTGGTATATATGATATTCCCTGGTTCCAGTGTTCTCAGACCCTTTATTGTGAATAAAGTCCAAAGAAAAACATTGTTCCATGTAGTACTTTTTAAACTGGAGTGTCTTGAGATGAGTAGGATACCCAGTAGATTACAGTTGGAGACGCCAAATGGCAGAATAATGACAATCTGCTAAAACAGCGATTTTCAACTGGTGTGCCACAAGAATTTTTAAAACATGCAATACCTGACTATTTAGTCAGGGGCACTGTCCTCTTTTCCCTTAAGTTGTCAAATAAAAACAAAATGACAACAGCCAATACAACAATAGCCATCTGATGTTCAAAATGATAACTATTTTTTTTTTTTGGTGTGCCGCAGAATTTTGGTAATTAATTAGTTTATGTGTGCCATGAAATGAAAAAGGTTGAAAATCTTTGTTCTAAGAGAAAATAAATAAGAAGAATACTCTCAATTCTCAGAAATCTCTAGGATTCAGCAGAGATAACTTTCAAGGAAGTTATTTTCTTCTCTGTGAAAAAAGAAGGTGGAGTGGGGGTGATTCTGTGCCACTTTTTGAGGTCATAGGGTCTGGTGTGTTAGACAAGAGTAAATGCCTTGTATTAATCATGTTTCCCTTCTTTTATTGTCAGTGTGGATTAATTTCATTATTCCTTATTTTTTTCTACTTTTTGTTAATCTTCACCCAAAGTTATTTTTTCCACTGATTTTTAGAGAGAGTGATAAGGAGGGGATGGAAAGAGGAGAGAGAAAGAGAGAGGGTGGGAGAGAGAGAGAGAGAGAGAGAGAGAGAGAGAGAGAGAGAGAGAGAAACATCAATGTGAGAGGGACTCTGTGATCAATTGCCTCTGGCAAGTGCCCGGACTAGGGCCAGGGATTGAACCTAAAACCCAGGTATGTGCCCTTGACCTGGAATCGAACCAGCAACCCTGCGGTGAATGGACTAATGCTTTAACCACTGAGTGCGCCAGTCATAGCCCTTATTTTTCTTTATTCTTTTAATAGTGGCCCAGTGCACGAAATTCGTGCACAGGGGAGGGTGGGTGTTCCTCAGCCCGGCCTACACCCTCTCCAATCTGGGACCTCTCAAAGGATGTCCTACTGCCGGTTTACAGGGATTGGGCCTAAACCGCCAGTCGGACATCCCTCTCACAATCCGGGACTGCTGGCTCCAGTCGCTCACCAGCCTGCCTGCCTGCCTGATTGCCCCTAACCACTCTGCTTGCCAGCCTGCTTGCCCCCAACTGCCCCCCTGCTGGCCTGCTCACCCCCACCTTCCCTCCCCACTGGCCTGCTTGCCCCCAACTGCCCCCCTGCTGGACTGCTCACTCCATACTGCCCCCCCCCAACTCTCCTGATCACCTCCAACTGACTCCCACTGATGGCCTGCTCATCCCCAACTGGCCCCCCTGCTGGTCTGATTACCCCCAACAGCCCCACCCCCCACCAGCCTGATCACCCACAACTGCTGTCCCATCCTGGCCTGATCACCCCCTGGCGACCCAAGCTCCCAGCCCCTCCTTTTTTTCTTTCCTTTTCTTTTTTTTCCCAGTGCCTCCTTGAGCGGAGGCCAGGGCTGGCTGGAAGCAAGTATCTGGGATTTATTTATCTTCTATAATTGAAACTTTGTAGCCTTGAGCAGAGGCCAGGGCTGGCCAGGGCGGACGGGAAGCTTGGCTTCCTCCATCGCCAGGGACAACCCAAGCCTCCTGCTCACTCCAGCTCTGTGGCCACCACCATTTTTGTTGGAATTTATTTATCTTCTATAATTGAAACTTTGTAGCCTTGAGTGGAGGCCAGGGCTGGCCAGGGTGGGCGGGAAGCTTGGCTTCCTCCATCGCTGGGGCAACCCACGCCTCCTGCTCACTCCAGCTCCTTGGCTGCTGCCATCTTGGTTGGGTTAATTTGCATACTTGCTCCTGATTGGCTGGTGGGCGTGGCTTTTGGGTGTAGTGGAGGTACAGTCAATTTGCATGTTTCTCTTTTATTAGTGTAGATTTTTGTCCATATTACTTGCTATCATCTGGCCTATGCATTTACTTGATTGTCTCTGTTCTGTCACCCCAGTAAGATATAAGCGTCACAATGACAGAGACCATGTGCTCTCTCCTGTGCACCTATACCTAGCACAGTGATTCTAGTGACAATAGCTGACAATAGCTAATATTTACTGGATGTGCCTGAGAATGTTCTAAAGCATATGGCATTTATATTACTTGATTCACACAATAACCTTGGAGAGAAGTAGTATTTTAATCCCCACTTCAGAGATGAGAAAACTGAAGCTTAGAAAAATTAAGCAAATTTCCCTTTAACTCACACTGTTGGTGAGTGGGTGAGCCATGATGCAAACCCAAGCTGAGCGGCTCCAGCATTTGCGTTCACAGGGGCAGGAAACTTGACTGCCTTGTGTCTCACTGAGTCCTCCGGCCCCAACACCTACTGGGCTCCCAATAAATATTTTTCGAGTAGATGGATGTTCAGCCTGAAGAGTGATGCTCCTGCCTCATCAGGGGCAGTGGCCACCCGAGACGGAGAGGAGGCTGAGGCGTTGCTGAGACTAGCTTCTTCTCAAGCAGTCAGGTGGGATCTTGCTCTCTAGGATGACACAGGGGCTGCTCCTGTCCCTCACCCGTGCTTCCCCCTTCTTCATCTGCTGTCCACCCTTCCCCCACGTGCAGGTGCTGGGGCTAGGGTTGCTCTGGAGTCAGTAAAGCTGAGCTCTGAGGGAAGCCTCTCAGGGAAGATCTGCACATACATCCAGGTCACTCATTCCTCGGGTGTGCAGCTGAGTTGGTGGTGCCAGCAGCGCCTGCATGTCCCCAGATCAGTGCCCTGGATCTCATCCCAGAGCCCCACAAGTGGCTTAGCCCAGGCAATGTGGACTCCATTGACTCATGCTGTACTCATCGGATGTCCTTCATTAATAGCTCTGTCTGGGGACAAGCCTTTGACTTCTCCTTTTATTGTCAAACTGAAAAATGCTTTGATGTGTCTGTGTCTGTGTGTATGTGTGTGTCTGTGTTAAATTACTGTGGTTAGGCCCAGAAAGCATTTGCATCAGATCTTAAAAAGTTAGATATAAAACATTCAATTTCCCTCTTCTCTCTTTTGGCACAGCTGTTGAGGTGTAATCTCTTATACCTCAGCAGCAGCTTTGGGAAAGAACATTACGTGTGCTTGTGCACCTAGGTGGGAGGGAAAGGGCAAGAGGTGGAGAGCTCCATGGCAGCCAGGTTTAACTACCAAAGCACAAAGGTGTTGCTTCAGTTGGGACTGTTAAGCTTTGCAGCCTATTAACACACACAGTGGGGGGCCGTGCACTTGGAGGTAACATAGAGCACCCCCTACCTGGACACAAAGGCTGCCTTGGGAATCAGGTTGCTCACCACAGTCCAGGCAAGGCCTTTCAACAAGAAAGGAAATGAAAGAATAAAAGAGGCCTTCATTTGTGGGTAACTGCCAAGCGGAATCCTGCCTCTGTTATCAGGGAAATTGGTTTTAGGATCAAGGTCTGATATAAGCCCATAAAAACTGAACGAAGAAATTGAATTACTGTTTAACAATCAAGTTTCTGATAAATGTAAAAAAATGCCTTTGGACTATTCCATGTTTCCAAACAACAAGCCAAGTGTGTAATAGTGTGAACCTCATTTGGCAGCCAAATATCCTTATTTTATATCTCATATTCTCATACGTGCATTTGTGAGCTTTTATTTGGCATAATGCACCTAAGGAAATGCCATCCAAGCTTTTAGTTTATATCAGTGTTTTGGTTTTTAAGCTATCCCTTGAATTCCAACATTCTGGTGTGTTGATAAAAGCCCCTTAGAAAGGTGAGTTATAGCAGGCATGGTCGCCATAGACTCTATAGAACTTGGCACTTTAAAATCTCAACAGCACTTTGAAAATCATGAAAACTATGATGTTAAATAAAGATTCATGTACCTAATAGTTATAGTCCATGTTACCTACTTTTTACATGCTTCAAGAAGGTTATAATGATCTTTGTACAGAAATAAACCCTTTCTACATTATTATTGAGAGCAGGGTAGTTCATTGGTCATTTGCTAAAAAACAGAGCAAAAAAGATATCTTTTTTCTCTGGTAGTCTACACTTTTGGGGAGGAAAGATCTAATAAACAATACAAATAAGTAAAGTATGTCCTAAGCTAGAAGGTGATGAGTGCTGTGGATAAAGAGAAGTATTATGGGGAAAGAGAGATTAGGAATGGAGGTGGGAGATCTATGGCAATTTACAATATGATGCTCAGGTTAGGCCTCACTGAGAAGGTGACATTTAATCAAATGTAATAAGCAGGCAAGGGAGTAAGTTATACCTGTGAGAAGAACATTTCCAGAAAAGGCGACAGCCAATGCAAAGGCAAATATGTGAGCATACCCAGTATGTGTGAGCGTCACCAGAAAGGGGCTAGGCCAGGAGCGAGGCTGCTTCGGGCTGGCCTGCAGTGGTTCTTGACTTGGTGCAGGAAAGATTTCACAACACAGGTCCAGGTGATGTTGAGGGTACATTTATTAAAGCTGGGGACAGTGCAACCAAGAAAGGGCTTAGGTCGAAGGAGTAACAGGAGAGAGCCTAGGTAGTGCTCAGCTTTGGCTCCCTAGAAACCACATAGAAAAGAAGTGAGCCACAGAGGGGCTGCTGTTAGCTCACTGGGAAGTCAGACCAAAAGGGGGCCTTGAAGACAGGCTCAGGGGGTAAGCTGGGGATGAGCTGCCACTGCCCGCTGCTCCCCTGGCTGCCAGTCTCCCGAGGACCTTTAGAGTTTCGGAGAAAGAAGGTAAAAAGTTCATGCCCTAGAAAAGGCATGGGTAAGCTCCCAGAGAGCTCATGTCCACATTCTTTGCCTTGGGTCTTTTCATCTCTCTTCCGCAGGCAGGAATCTTAGGAGAGGGTCTTGACAGAATATTCATTAGTTTCCCAGGTGTGTCCTTCAATATGGTGATTCATCAAAATGAGCATCTAGGGGAGTTTGGGGTTATTCTCTGGTCAGCTTCACTGCTTTACTTTTCTCTTGTATCTGTCTGGCTCTAATTGATTTTGTTGTTGTTATTTGTTTTCCTGACTTCATCTGTCCTTGGGTTTACTGGGCACAAATGGTACTAGTTGGGTCTCTGTTACCTATCTCCCTAACCAGGGTGATTTAAGCTGTTTATTCCCTGGTCAGGGAGGAGAATTAAACAATTTTCTCGCAAATGTCCTGAGTTAGGGAAGAGAAGGTCTTGTGATTCACTAGCTGGCTATAAATTGGTCAAATTGTTTGTTCATGTGTAATGATCTTGTCTCAGTTTCCCCATTCCACTTGATCAGGAATTTTCCCAGCTTCTTACTATCCTGACTCATGAGGGACAGCCAAGAAGCATATGAGGCTTGGGTGCAAGCAGGAGAGTAGTAGGATTAAAGGTTAGAGCAGAGGAGAGTTGTAGGATCTTTTAGATCTTGTAAGGACTTTGATTTCTACTCTAAAAGAAATTGAGCTATTGTAGAATTTTGAGCTGAGGACTGACTTGATCAGGCTTATTTAAAAGAAGTAGTCTGGGTAAACTCTGGATGGTCAAGATACCAATTAGAAGGCTATTGCCATGTCTATGTGTCTTAGTTATCTATCGCTGTGTAAAAACTCTCCAAACTTGGTAGTTTAAAACAAAAACATTTATTATGTCACAGTTTCTGTGGGTCAAGAATTTGAGTGTGGCTTATCTGGGCACTCTGGCTGAGCGTCTCTTGTAAGAATGCAATCAAGGTATCAGCTCAAGGCTTGATTAGGAGAGGATTCACTTCTAAGCTTACATGGAATTTAGTTCCTAGTGGGTGTTGGACTGTGGTGTTTGGTTCCTCTCTAGATACTGATCAGAGAATATTTTTAGTACCTTGACATATGATCCTTTCCATAGGGGAGCTTTCAACATGGCAACTTACTACAGGAAAGGAAATAAGAAAAGAGAGAAAGAGAGAGAGAGAGAGAGAGAGAGAGAGAGAGAGAGAGAGAGAGAGAGAGAGAGAGAGATCATTGTGACTTAACCTCTGAAGTGATAACCCATTAGTTTTTCCTGTTGTTTGTTAGAAATAAGTCATTAAGTCCAGCACACACCAAAGGTGAAGAGATTGTACAAGGGTGTGAATACCAGGAGCTGAAGACCATTGCCAGCTATTTCAAAAGCTGCCTAACAAACTGGGCAAGAGATTATGCTAGGGTTGTAGCTGTAGAGATGGTTAGTGGTGATGACAAAATACACAGAAAATCTTGGAGCTGTAATTCATGGTCTGTTATTCTGTTGGAGACTTTAGGCACCTCGTGTAATATATCTCAGATTCGTTTTTTCTACATTTAATTAAAAGTCTATTCACCTACTACTATACAAGTACTAGTTAAACTATAAAGAGTTTAAGTAACTAGTCAACGTTTACATAGCTTATACATGATAGACCCTGTATTTAAACCTTGGCCATCTGTTTCTACAACTTTAATCTGGGGAGGATACCAGAAAGGATAAAGTAGCTGAAACTATTCTAAAAAATGCAAAGTGCTATACAGATACAAGTAAATCATAGTCACTACCATAAGCATAATACTAGAAGTAGCTTAGTTTTAAAGAATGTTCACCCCAAAAGATGATGCTGATGTCAGTTTTCCTGGGTGGAGAATTTCAGCAGCGCTGGACAAAGGATGGAGCCCTTCTGTCTTTCCATGTGTCTCTCATGTGTTTCCAGGGGGCGTGGAAGCAGAAACGAATTCCTGCTCTAGCTTGTTTCTACACAGTATGGCAGCACTTAGATGCTCCCCGGGATAAAGTCACATTAATTTTGACTTAGTGTTCAATAATTGGGGCTAGAGAAGAAAGGATGGTTGGAAACAGATGGGAAATTTGATTTAATGTGGGGCTGGTTCTGTTTTTAACCAAGAAAGTATGTGGCCCTGACAAGGCAGAATGGCCTCACAGGACCCTGCAGTGGCATGAGGTCTGGTCCAAAGAGAAATCCACCAGGAGATAGGAAGTTCAGGGTAGAAGCTTAGGGGCTGGGCCAGGCTTGATAGTTGCAGTGTAAGTAGAAGGCAAGTCTACAAAGTCATACCAGTAGAACAGAATGAGGCAAAGCCTAGATGACACTTGGGTAATGGAGTCAGTGACAGTTATTCTAATATCAATATAGAAATTTCAGCTTTCTCACGCACAGTTTTTTTGCATGGTAGCTCTTTTTCCTTCCTTTTATTTTACACTATCTGTATCTTTATATTTTAAAGGAATTTCTTGGTATCATATACTGTAGTTGTGTTGTTTTTAAAAATCTGGTCTGACAATCTCTGCCTTTGAATTAGTGCTTAGATAATTTACAGTTAATGTAAGTGGTAATGTGATTGATTTTAAATATACCATTTTGTTACATCATATACAAAAATAAATCCAAGATGGATTAAAGATTTAAATGTAAGACCTGAAACCATAAAACTTGTAGAAGAAAACATAGGCAGTCAACTCTTTGACATCAGTCTTAGAAATATATTTTTGGTTGTGTCTTCTTGGACAAGGGCAAGAAAATAAACGAATAAACAAATGTGACTACATTAAAGCAAAACCTTGTGCACAGTGAAGGAAACCATCCACAAACTGGAGAGGCAGCCTATTGAATGAGAGAAGATATTTGCAAATCATATATCTGAAAAGGGGTTAATGTTCAAAATATATAAAGAACCTATAAAACTCAGCATTAATCCCCCAAATAATCCAATTGAAAATAGACATTTTTACAAAGAATACATTCAGATGGCAAACTAACACGAAAAAATGCTCGACATCACTAATCATCGGGGAAATTCAAGTAAAAACCACAATGAGATAGCATCTCACACCTGTCAGAATAGCTATCATCAAAAAGAAAAGCAACAAGTGTTGGTGAGGATGTGGAGAAAAGGGAACCCTTGTGCATTGTTGGTGGGATTATAAATGGTGCGGTCACTATGGAAAATACTTGGAGGGTCTGCAGAATATTACAAGTAGAACTACCATACAGTTCAGAAATTTCAGTTCTGGATAATTCAGATTAGGTGGTGATTTCCTCAGCTTTTGCTTTTCTAAAAATAGCCTTTATCTTGCCTTCATTTTTAAAGATATTTTCACAGGGTATAGAATTCTACATTAACATTTATTGAATTTTTTATTGTGGTAAAAATGTATACCATAGTATCCACCATTTTACCATTTTTAAGTGTATAGTTTTGGTAGTGCCAAGTATATTTACATTATTGTGAAACAAGTATTCAGAACTTATCTTTCAAATCTTAAACTCTCTACCCATTAAACAATACTTCCCTCTTTCCCCTGTCCCTTCACCCAAGCCCCAAGCCCAATTTTCTTTCCATTTCTATAAATTTTACTACTTTAGATAGCTCATATAAATTAAATATTAACCCCTTATTAAATAAATATATTTGCGTATATTTGCATATATTTTTGCATATATTTTCTTCCATTTCCTAGGTTGCCTTTTCACTCTGTTAGTGGTGTCCCTCGATGAACAAAGGTTTTTAAGTTTGATGTAGTCCCATTTGTCTATTTTTAGTTTGTTTCCTGTAGGTACTTGTTTATTATTTAGTACTTTAGGATGTCTTCCAACTTGTATAGTTTCTGGTGAAAAGTTTGTGCTATTCTTACCTTTGTTTCTCTTTTCTCACTTATTCTGTGTTTTTCTCTTAGGCTGTTCTTAAAGATTTTCTCTTTATTACTGGCTTTAAGAAATTTTCTTATGTTGTCTTTTAGTGTAATATTCTTTGTATTTTCCTTCTTGAGTAGGGTTTTTTGAGCCCTTAAATTTGTGAGTTTATGGTACTTATCAATTTTAGAATATTTTCAACCATTATTTCTTTGTTTTCTTTCATTTTAGAACATTTTCAATCATTTTTAAAATTTCTTCAAATATTCTTTCCATTCACCTTTCTTTTCCTTTCGAAATTCCAATTATATTTATGCTAAAGCTCTTGATATTGACCCATAGTTCACTGAGGCTCTGTGAATTTTTTTCCAGTATTTTTTCTCTCTATGCTACTTATTGGATAATTTCTATTATGGTCTTCAAATTCACTCATTTTCACTTGAGCAGTTTCTAATCTGTTACTGATTCCATCCAGTAAAATTTTTATTTCAGATGTTATATTTTCATCTCTAATTCTATGATTTTTTTCCCCCAGTTATGATTTGTATTTTCCTGCTTCCTTTTATCTCTAGTAATTTTTGTTTGGATCAAGTTTGTTGACTAGGTTTATCTGTTTGTCCTTAAAAAAATTTTTTTTAAGGACAGATCTAGCATAGTCTTTATACTTGAGCTAATTTAAACTCACTTCTAAGATGCGGTTCTTCTATGGTCTCTATAACATGCCTCCTGTACTTCACGAGATCTCTGTACTCTCATTGGTGGGAACTCAAACTCTTCCTGTGTGATCTCCAGGAATTCTTTGGCTTATAACTCCTCAGTACATTTTGTTTTCTCAGAAGTTATTTTTTGCTCTGCCTCATGATATTTCAAGTGCAGTTGTTATGTAGTCATAGATTCTAGGGTTCTCCTATGCAAATTTCTGGAATTTATTCTAGCATGCAAATTATAGACACCTTGGCCCCTTCCACCCTAATCTTTGTCTCCTCCACTCAGTGAGACTGCAATTTGGATTTCTTCTTGCTCAGCAGTTCAGAAATTACCTTTAGGCAAAAAGTCTGGGCAATCATAGGACTTCATTTATTTCCTTTCTCGCTGGCGCACAGTTCTGTTGCTTATTGTCTAATTCTGGGACCCTCTATTTGAGCTCTGGGTTTTTAAGTTAACTTGGCTTGTCTTTGGAGAGAAGCACTGTTTCTCTGGTTGGGTTTATAGTTTATTCAAGGAGTATATTCTTATTCTACATAGGGTCAATTGAATTATGACCCAAGGCAAGGATTTATCAGAAGAGACTTTTACCTTACCTTCATCAGGATAATCAAGCATGCTGACCCATCTCTCTGACATGACTTGGGGATCTCTCAGCAGAAATGTAGTTGAGCTCTTTGTGAGGAAAGCACTCTCACTAAGGAAATAAGAATGGTCTTGGTTGTTGAGTTGTGACTGTCATAATGGGCAGAGTATTAGGGAAATATAATGTGAGCGACAAGACTATACTGTGTTTTCACTGTTAAATGCACAAAATGGAGAATTAAGCTTTGCAATGACCTCCACAGGGAAATTTATTTTAAGCCAAAAGTGTTTGTAAATAATGAATTACTTGCTGTGGTTTTTAGTTTACCTATTTCATGATATTGTACAATACAGAACACATCACACACATTTATAAGAAAAGGTGTTTTATGGATAACCAGACTGCAATTAATTCCTTTAGCATTATAGGATAATTGCTCGTGAGGATATTCTGTGAGCTTCCTTCAAAGGGTATCACGGAGATGACATATGGCCCAATGGGTTTGGCATCCTTGCTTCTCAAGAGTGCAAACCGCCCTAAAATGTTGGCACCAGTGTTTACCAGAGAAGGTTGGATAGAGGATTATTATGGGTTGAATTTTGATCCCCCACAATTTATATGTTGGAATTCTAACCCCAGTATCTCAATGTATGACCTTATTTGGAGATAGCTTCTTTACAGAGGTAATCAAGTTGAAGTGAAGTCATTAAGTGGGCCCTAATCCAATATGATGATTTTCCTGATAAAAAGGAAAAATTTGGACATAGAGATACACGTAGAAGGAAGATGACGTGAAAAGGCGTAGGGAGAAGATGGCCATTTACAAAGCAGGGAGAGAGGCCTGGCACAGATCCCTCACAGCCCTCAGAAGGAACCAATCCTGCCAACACCCTGATCTCAGACTTCGAGTCTCCAGACTGGGAGACAATTTCTGTTGTCCAAGCCACCCAGTTTGTGGTGCTTTGCTATGGCAGCTCTTGCAAAAGCATACAAAGGTTAATGCACAACTACTTAGCATAGACTGACTGGTAGGAGGAAAAAGCATGTGAGAACAGAGGGCCGCCATGAAACTCCTCGGACACTGTTGGAATGTTAGGTAGGGATCGGTGTGTGGATGGATCCAAACGCTGCCTAGACTGAAAAGAATAGGGCAAGGCAGCAGGGCTAGCCAAGGTTTACTAAGAACTTACTACTTTGTGCTCATATAGGAGGGACTCAGAAGTAGAATAAGACTGGAATTTTCTCTGTGAGTTGTGAGGAGCTTTGATGGCTTCAAAAGAGATTATTTGGAGCACATAGATGGTTTGAAAAAACAACACATAAATACTCTAAATTTTGCCATTGACGTTCAAGAAACTTAATATGCTGCAACAGGCTTAAGTTCTATACCACTGCTCTGAAGTATGGAACACACACAAATCTCATTTCAATGAAATGTTTAGGACTTCTAATGATCTACCTTACTTCTCTCTCTGCCTCTCTTTCTCTCTCTGAATTGTGTGGTGACAAGTGCATTTTTTTTTTTTTTTTTAATCCCTGGCCCATTCTTTTACCTACTGGCTCATTTGTTTATAATGAAAAATTTTGCGGCAGTCAAGATGGTAACTGTCCCAATATACAAAACAAAGAAGGGGGTCCAATGTTACCCCCCAAATCGTGAGACTTTATTAAGAGTGTAAGTAAAAAGCCCCAAGACGCTCACTGAGCAAGTGAGGGAGGCAGTTGGGGGTGTCCCAGGCCTGTCAGCAATCTGTTAAAATGGATGCCGGTCCCCTTCCTCTGACCATGGTATACTTTAAAACTCTGTTGGTCAGTGCTTCTTGACTTGATCACAACAGTTCCCAGGCTGTGAGGAGTTAAGCCAAAAAGGTTTTCATTATTTGCCATTTCCCTGAAGATTTTGCGCTTGCTGTTTCAAAGAAAGCTAGATACCACACTGGGCCAACTATTTGGTGAGAAGTTTCTCTTCTGGGAGAAAGCCTGTTGCTCAGATTCCAGCCTTTCAAATGTCAAGTGTTACTCATCCCCGCTCTGGCTCTTGTAAGCATGTGTAGTCCTTTTTTATTTTCACTTGAGAATGTTTGCTTCCACTAGTAGCTCAGGGAACTGTTACTTGCTGTTTGAAATCTAACCCTGATACACAAAACGTATGACTAATCCTACTTACTGGAATTTCAATGTTTTCATCAAGGCTGCAGTTTCCATTTCAAATTTTATATAATGAAGGCAAAATACCAACTGGCAAACACACTCTCTTTTTCTGTTGGTGTGCATCAAAATATCTGCTGTGTTATAACAAAACGGGGAGTTTCATAATGGCGATTTTTGCAAATGAAAGAAAATAGTCTCCATCTGTATTTAAAGAGAGGAGAGCTCCTGATCTGAGTACCCAGTCAAGTTATTTACTACCCAATGAAGCACTCCAAGTTAAGCTGTCAGCTGCTTTGTAATCTCCTGGACAACAGGGATACGGGGTTATCTCTAACCACGAGGAATGGTGTATACACTGGAGTCATGACCAATGGAAAGACTTTAGAACAACATACAAATACTCATGCCATAACAATGACTTAGTTAAGCAATCATTGTGATGGCCATTGAAAAGATGAAAGAATATCAGCTAACCAAAACCAAATTTTTGCCTTCTTCCACAGCAATCCTTTATCACTTCCTTATGTTGTTAGTTCCCCAAATATGGATTTCTGGAATGCTGTGGGGAGAACTCATATCCGGAAGCTCCAGTGGAATTGGGATGAGATTTACTCACCAGGCAGCTCTTTTTATTTTTTTAAAATATATTTTTATTGATTTCAGAGAGGAAGGGAGAGGGAGAGAGAGAGAGAGAAACGTCAATGATCAGCGAGAATCATTGATTGGCTGCCTCCCACAGGTCTCACACTGGGGATTGAGCCCCTAATCCAGTCACGTGCCCTGACTGGGAATTGAACCTCGATCTCCTGGTTCAAGGGTCGATGCTCAACCACTGAGCTATGCCAGCTGGGCCAGGCAGCTCTTTTAAGGCAAGACCTGTCTAGCTGAAAGGGAATATGGATGTTCATTTGGAACAGCCTGAGACATTTTCAAACCCTTCTGCTAAAAAAAAAAATTACCTAGAGATTTTAAAAAAATCTAGATCCTCAGGTTCCATTCCTAGAATTTCTGGTTCAGTGGGTCAGTATGTATATATATTCATTTCCAGATTATTCTCTGCTCAATCATGATAGGGAAGCTCTGGCCCCATTTGCCAGTTTGCATAACTGTGGCAACAAAGAAATTATTCTGAATCATTGAATTACTTATATAGATCTGCTGAGTTTGGCATGCAAAGGCAAACCTTTTTGTTTTTGTTTAATCTGTAGAACAACTTCAAATCTCCTGCTGTTTATATGGCTTCTTTAATTCCTCATGGTCATTTGTGTGTCAATTGCTAAGCAATCAGCTAAAATCTTCCTTGTCCTGAACCAGGCTGGATATCAGAAACACCTGTGGAGCTACTTGGAACTATATTTTCTCCAGACCATCTACATCATAATCTTAGTGAGGTATCCGACCTCCCTTCTTATATAGACGACATAGTTGATTTGGAAAAGTAGTTAATTTTGAGAATCTGATTATACTAACGGGGAAAAGTGCTGGTGTTGGGTACTGATTGAAGCTGAAATCCTATTTATTCTATTGAAATAACTAAAACCACCCATTTCACTGTTTCGTGATTAGCTTCTGCATTTGATCAATAGATATTTGGTATTGGTCCTAAGTCCTATTGAGAAGAGCAGGGGAGATCTGTAACACTTGAACACATGTAAAAGCTTTCAGACACAGTGAATCTCAAGATGTGGGGAGGATCTGAATGGGTAGTAGAGTAGGGAGCAGAGAATTCCAGGGGAGGAGGACAAAATGAGGGAGGCGACTAAGATATAAACTTGAATTTCATGCCAATAGGACAGTGTTACAACGTAGCAAAGCATATGTAGTGGGAATAGTGGAATATAAAATTGCTTAAAGTTGAAAAAAATGAGAAACCATTACAGAGTTTTGTGTGAGCACAGGAGTAAAATGGTAACATTTAAGTAGTGTGTACCAAAGTTTGGGGCCAGGGCTGTGGCATTAACTCAGAGTGAGGACAAGCAACTTGACCTCGGCTAGTGGCTGGGGAATACAAGGACCGGTTTGGTAAATATAGAAGTAGCCTCATTTCCTTGGCAGATATTTAGAACTTTTTGTTTAAGAAAAAACCATATGATGCAGAAGAAGGCATGGAATAACTATCTCCACAATCACAAAATAACTTCTTTGGTCAAATTGGCTGCTGGTTTAAACCATCAGCAAAACGTTCTGAGATAGCATTAGCAAGATTTTTGATAATGTCCATGGGTGAAACTTAATATGTGTTCGTACAGCAAGCAGACAGGCATTTAGGCATTTGAATATTGTGATTAAGCAAGTAAAATAAAAGAGTATAATGAACTGCAAAGCTATCTGAATAGTCCCCTCCCCCCCATTATGCATAATGTTTGCAAATGATTCTGTACACACAGAGTGACATTTAACTCAAACGATAAAGATCCTGGGTTTTTCCTGGCTTCCCTACAATATAATAATGCCCCAATTTATCTTTCAAAAATGGCCTCATGGGTAAATCTTTTCTTGAATGCTCCTTTATATACCCCGCCTCCAATCTCAAGGCTTCAATTGCTTCTGACCCCTCTTCTCTCACTCCCAGAGTCCTGATACTAAAGGACTCCGTCAGCCGCTGTCTTTGGCTCAAGGCAGCAGATGGCCTGTGTAAAAGTCAGAGGACTCCTGCTCTGACAGTGATGCAAGGGAAGAGACCCAGACCAGTGGGGGTGGACCCCTGGAATCCAGATCTTACAGCAGAATGGGGAAGCAATGAACTTGCAAAGAACTTGGAAAAATCTACTTGGAGATGCAGACGCATCAGGTTTGAAGAGGATGAAAGTAGTTGCTTTCTAGGAAGAATAGCCCCCTGTTCAGTTCTACAAACACTCATGGCCAGGCACTGGGCATGTGGCATTGACTGAAGCTGGACACAGTCTTTGCTCTTGTGGAAACTTGCCTCAAAATGAGCTCAATTTATGAAAAAAGGGGGATTTTAGAACGTATATAAATCCTTTACATTCTTTGACCCTATGCCAGTCACACAGCAATAACTTGAGTCTTGCTGGAAGCAAAGCCTTCTGACTTTATGAGATTCAATACTGTGTTTCTTCATGTCCTCAAATGTGAAGCTGAAATTGAAAAGTGGACCTATCTGAACATCAAGGATATCAGGGGCCAGTTCTTAGAGTTGAAGTAAAATACTATGGGGGTGGCATTGTTTGTAGTCCAAGGGCTTTTCTCAGAAGACCTGTCCAATTTATAAAAATTAAAAAAAATTCTTTTTGGAAGTCCCAAGATTGTAATGTTAACTAGTTTCTGGATTTTTTTTTTTAGTATTAATATGTCTCCAATCACATGTCAAAGAATGAGCCTGGCCGGTGTGGCTCACTGGTTGAGCATTGGCCCATGCACCAAGAGGTCAGGTCATTGATTTTATTCCCAGTCAGGGCACATGCGCAGGTTTCGGGCTCGATCCCCAGATGGGGGCGTGCAGGAGGCAGCTGATCAATGGTTCCCTCTCATCATTGATGTTTCTTTCTCTCTATCTCCCTCTCCATTTCTCTCTGAAAAAAAAACAACAACAATGTGTTTTTTAAAATGACCCAAATTATTACTATAAACAAAACAGGAGAAAAAATGTGTCAAACATAGTTTCAATCATATTGTCAGTTTGAATTTTCCTTAATGAATGGTGAATGCTTCTACCTAGTTACAAGACTCTTTTGACTAAGTGGCTGCTGAAGATTGGACTTTGAGCTAATACTTAGGTTAATTGTATCTAATGTTCATATGTCTCGGTGGGGGCAATTAAGTAGAATTATAGTGTGTCCGTGTTATAATATGTTTTGTCCTCCTGATTCATCTGTGACCTCCTACAGTTCCTCTTTCATTCAAGTGTCTGCTCCTCCATGGGAGGGAAAATGCTAGGAGACTCCATCCCAACAGGGTGTTCTTTTATAAGTTAGGTTACTGTGACGGGGAAATATGAGTATTCATCTTCAGCAGCATCATCTCCTTGAAGGCAGAGCCACTAGACAGGTGAGTGTCTTGCTGGGAGATTCATCTCCACATGCTTCTTCTACCTTTTACCTTGGCCACACCCTCGACTGGGATTCAAGTGTGAGGTTAAAAGATGTTCTTCAGCCGAAACCGGTTTGACTCAGTGGATAGAGCGTCGGCCTGCGGACTGAAAGGTCCTGGGTTCGATTCCGGTCAAGGGCATGTACCTTGGTTGCAGGCACATCCCCAGTAGAGGGTGTGCTGGAGGCAACTGATTGATGTTTCTAACTCTCTATCCCTCTCCCTTTCTGTAAAAAATTAATAAAATATATTAAAAAAAAAAAAAGATGTTCTTCAGCAGCCCTTGAGGATGTCTGACTTAAATTCATAGCAGCTGTCCCTTAAATATAAAGAATAATTAAGCTCAATAAATACTTGGATATTTTTGAAAGAAAATGAACAGTTTTCAACATTGGGAAACACGGAAGTATAAGCACCGGCGGTAAGAATGTTATATATTTCAAACTTTTCTTTCCAGATGTAGATTCAAAAGCTGGATAACACTGTGTTAGAAGGTTAATTTTTGTTTTGGGTTCAGTTTCAGAGCTCATCATCTGGCATTTATGATGGGTTCACCTGAGACTTATTTTATTTTGTAATTATTTTTTTTAACTACAGTTCCCAGTTTAAAACATCATTTGAAACATCTACCCCACACTGCTATGTTCCCTTCTCCCTGGGCTGTGCTGTTAATATCAGATATTTGGCCTGTTCTGTCTTCCAGTGCCAGAAACGCCCAGCAGATGTCATTGTAAGGCAGATTTGTTTAGCAAGGGTTTTCTGGAATAGCAAATAGAATTGTTGCTTGTAGTAGTGATGGTGTATTGGGTACTGGATTTAATTCATTCTACTCTCACAGGGGTGGGATTGTTGTAATGATGTAAAGAGACTCCTGGGATTCCTGCAGCCTTTCCATAATGTGAGGAAATTGTTTTCCCTCAGTATAAATCAGAGAACAAGGAAGGACAGCCTTGCATTTCCTGGGGTACCCAGCTCAGCACAAGGCGTGGCTGTGCTCTTTGTGGTACACAGGGCAGTGTGGAGAGACAGCTGCTGAGGCACATAGATGGTAAGCGAGAAAGTTGGCTTCAGAATGAAGTAGCCTCACTCACTCTAGACTCCATGCCCTTAGTGTTGAAGGGCAAATACAAATGGGTATAAAAATATGTGTCCTCACCATGCCCAGTAGAGGACATGATGGGTCCTCATCTGAAAAAAGAAGGGGGAGAGCTATTTTGGAACTGCCTAACGTTTTATGGATTTCAAATTCAGTTAGAAAAGATAGTTTTCCCAGGGAAGGCCTGGGCTCATTTACTGACTTGCTGTAAATGTGGATGCAAGTCCATCTAAATTCTCATTAATTTCCAGTTAGACAAATAGTGATAATTTTTCCAGCTTTGCTGAGGTGTAATTGTATGTATTAGAGTATACAACATGGACCTAGCTGGTTTGGCTCAGTGGACAGAGTGTCGGCCTGTGAACTGAAGGGTCCTGGGTTTGATTCCAGCCAAGGGCAGATGCCCGGGTTGCGGGCTCGATCCCCAGTGGGGGATGTGCAGGAGGCAGGCAATCAATGATTCTCTCATCACTGATGTTTCTATCTCTCTATCCATCCCCCTTCCTCTCTGAAATCAATGAAAGAAATACATTTTTTAAAAAAGTGTACAACATGATTATTTGATGTACATAGAAAAATGATTAAACAATTAAGTTAATTAACACATTCATCATCTCACATAGTTACCTTGTTTTTCTTTGGGTTTGTGGTGAGAATGCTTAATTTATTATCTTAACAAATTTTCAGTACACAAAATTATTAGCTGTAGTCACCGTGCTGTACGCTAGATCCCCAGGACTTATTCGTCTTACAGCTGAAAGTTTGCAACTTTTGATCAACATCTCCCCCATTCCTCCCATTGCTAAGACTCTGGCAACCGCCATTCTACTCTGTTTTTATGAGTTGGCCTTTTCCTTTTTTTTTTTTTTTAAGATTCTACATGTAAGTGACAATATATAGTATTTGCCTTTCTCTGTCTGGCTTAGCTCACTTAGCATAAAGCCCTCCAAGTCCTTCTATGTTGTTGCAAATGTCAGGACTTCCTTCTTTTTATGGCTGAATAAGATTCCTTTATTCAGGGTGGGGCAAAAGTAGTTTTACAGCTATTCATATGGAAAATAATAAATAATAATAATATAAGAATAAACTCTGTGTTTCATGTACTCACCGCTGTCAACCTACTTTTGCTCTGTGTGTGTATGTATCATTATCACATTTTCTTTATCCATGTATCTATTGATGGACACTTAGGTTTTTTCCATGTCTTGGCTGTTATAAATAATGCTGCTCTGGATGTAGGAAAACAGGTATCTCTTTAAGATACTAATTTCATTTTGTTCAGATATATACACAAATGTGGAATTGCTGGGTCAGATGGTAGTTATGTGTGTTTTTTGCTTATTTTTATTAAAAATATTTGTTAATGTTGAATTATTGCAGGAGTCCCCTTTCCCTCCCCCTCCTTTGTCCACTTCCACCCTCCCTGCCCACCCCTTCCTTGGCATTTAAAACATTTTTTATTTTTATTGATTTCAGAGAGGAAGGGAGAGGGAGAGAGAGATAGGAACATCAATGAGGAGAGAATCATTGATTGGCTGCCTTCTACATGCCCCCTATGGGGTATCGAGCCTGCAACCAGGGCATGTGCCCTGACAGGGAATCAAACTGTGACCTCCTGGTTCACAGGTTGACGTTCAACCACTGAGCCACACTGACTGGGCGCTTCTTTGGCACTTTTGAGGAATTTCCATACTGTCTTCCACAGTGGCTGTACCTTCTCACATTCCTTCCTGCAGTATACAAGAGTTCCCTTCTCTGCACATTCTCACCAGCAGTTGTTATCTGTCTTTTTGATAATAGCCATTCTACCATATGTGAGGTAATATCTCATTGTGGTTTTGATTTGCATTTTCCTAATGATTAGTAATGTTCAGCACCTTTTCATGTATCTGTTGCCCATTAGTATTTCTTTGGGAAATGTCTATTCAGGTCCTTTACACACTTTTAAATTGTTTTTACTTGGCATGGTAAAATTGTTCATTTTATTGCTATTAAGATATAAGTTCTTTATATATTTTGGATATTAAATCCTTATCAGATAGATGATTTGCAAATATATTTTCCCATGGCGTAAGTTGCCTTTTTCTAGGAATTTATCTAGTTTTTCTAGGCTGTCTAATTTATTGGCATATCATTGTTCATAGTAGTCTCTTATCATCTTTTGTGTTTCTGTGTTATCAGTTGTAATATCTCTGGTTTCTTATTTTATGTATTTGAATCTTCATTTTCTCTTAGTCCAGATAATAGTTTGTCAATTTTGCTTATCTTTTTAAAAAAGCAACTCATAGTTTCATTCACCTTTTTCCTTGTTTTTCTTGTCTCAACTTCATTTATTTTTGCTCTGATTTGTTATTTCCTTCCTTCTGCTAACTATGAGCTTAGTTTGTTCTATTTCTAGTTCCTTGCGGTAAAAAAATTAGGTTGTTTTTTCGAGATCTTTCTTTTAATGTGTTATATTACTTACACACTATATACACTATAGCCTTCTCCCTTAGAAATACTTTTGCTGTATCCCATCAATTTTGGTAAATTGTGTTTACATTTTCATTTGTTTCAAGAGAGTTCCTTAGATTTCTCTTTTGATTTCTCCAACCCATTGGCTGTTAGAAGTATGTTGTTCAATTTCCAAACATTGGTAAATTTCCCAGCTTTTCTCCTGTTATTCACTTCCAGTTTCATACCATTGTGGTGAGAAAAGATACTTGATATGACTTCAATCTTCAATTTGTTAATACTTGTTTTGTGACCTAACATATGATCCATCCTGGGGAATGTTCCATGTGTGCTGAGAAAAATGTGTATTTTTGTGCTGTGGGAAGGTGTGTTCTGTATATGTCTGGTCTTCTGATTTGAAGTACAATAATTCATGGAGTTTTCTGGCTGGGAGGGGGTCCACTTATTTTGGGCTCGATCTTGCGGTACTTAATTTAATCCAGCTTTCAAAATTGCTGCAGATATTAAAAACAGGTACATGTTATGCATAAATCTGACCGCACATCTTAGCAAAATTATGACATTAGTGATGATGGTGATGACAAAAGAGTATTTTTATTTGTTTCCTTCCATCAAGTTTAATTTTGGAATTGTTCATGTTTAAACAGCGCTAAGGTGGGAAGCTACTCTATTTCAAAGAGATGAGACTGCTTTTGAGGTTTGAGGAGATGAAGGTGGAGATGGCACTGGAAATGGAGAAAAGAAGATGGAAAGAGGAAGAGAAAGAGAAAGAAAATAGACAGCCCATTTAGAAAGTGAAAGAGCACCTCCTAAGCATCAGTTTATTGTACTTTGATTCCTTTTGAACTCTACTGAGAAGACATTTGCTTATTTGCATTACTGGTTAAATTAAATAGAATAATATGTACGGATCATTACATATTCATGTAGAACTATACAAACCCTTCCTAGACATTTTACATTAAAACTCCCCCCCCCCACCCCTAATCCTTTGGTTTTGCAAAGGAAAAAAATGCTGTAATCCGCTTGTGAATGGTAGTTGGACAAAAATATTTATCAGAGTAAGTGTATCCTGTGGCAAACAGCGCACAGAAAACCAAATTCCAATTGTCATTCATTCTCGGTCAGAGAAATTTAATTACAGTGTCTACATAACTCATATTTCCAAAAGGCAGCGTTTGCTAAAAGGATAAGCATCGTTACTCCCATGTAACTTAAAGACTTTTTCCATTGCTGAATTTAAACATCTGGGGAGAATTCCCTGAGCAACTTTAAGGCGCATCTGAAAATGGGATTGATCTTTGAGCTTTGGGGCCACACGCCAAGCTGCTGACGGCCGCCTTTCCCTCAGTGGGATATTGTTTCGGGGTGAGGTCTTACAGAACCTTGGCAGAGAGCCCCGCAATTTCTGCTTCTGGGTGAGTTGCTGGGGCTGAATTGTTGGTGATCCTGGACTTTGTTCCAGCCTCAAAACATTATGGCCTGAGACAGCCGGGTGGGGAAAGAGGGAGAGCCTCTTGAAAAACTTGATTTGGCGAGTCGGGCGGCTCCAAGTGCTGGAAAGGGTGCTGAGCTGGGTGTTAGGTGATTTGGGTTCTCATCCTACTGGGTGATCTTGGCTCCAATACTTTCATTCGAGGCCCCTCTCTTCAAGGCTTAGGAATGTGGGCCGAATTGTAAAATTCTGTGGAGAAAAATGAAACCTTAGCTGCATTTTCTTTCTCAGGAATTCTTCCCAGGGTTTTTGAAGCTTGTTTGGGGGATGGGAGATGGGGGGCGCGGGGGGGGGGGGGGGGGGGGGAGTCAACTACACTGACACCTAAAATCCAGCTTACATGAAACATTTTGGAAACTCTGACTCTAATTGCACGCTGGTAAATCCAATTTGTGGATGAAGATGGGCTAAATGTCTAGCCCACAGTCATAACTTGAGGCCATAATGGAGCCCCACGTAGCCCAAGTTTTGGGTTCTGTTATTTTTTAAATCTCTTCCTGTGAGGTTCCCTGTTTAGATTGCACAGGATTGTTGCCAGGTGATCTGAATGTGGTTGAAAGGACAGACCTCCGATCACAAACCACAGGCTGCGGGCCCAAGGCTGTGGCTGGCCAGGCCACCCCTGCCCCCTTACATAGATCCTTCTTTTAACTTGAAATACTATTGTTTCCAGAAAGATGCCAGCAGTAGCTTCTCAGGGCAAACCGTAATGAAGGTCATGCTGAATGCACTGTGCACTTGGGGTTTTTTTTTTTTTTACCTATAAGATTATGGGCACTTTGGTACCACCTTCCACAGATCCAACTTCTGCTACATTCAGTTAAAAAAGGAAATAAAGTTTGACCCTGCAGCAGCAGATATAATAACAGCCGCAGTACCTCTCACACGACAGACACTGGAGGCTGAGCTCAGTGGCCCACACACGTTAACCCACAGGGTCCCCCTGAGACAGGTCTGATCATTATCCACATTTTACACACGAGGAAACTGAAGCTTTGAGAGATTAACTTGTTCAAAATTTTCTAAAACCACTGGTCTTTTTATCCTTCTGAAGTTTTTAATTTACATTTTACCAAATAATCTTTTAAATGATATTTCTCTTGCCTACTATTTCTGCTTCTCTCTCTCTCTCTCTCTCTCTCTCTCTCTCTCTCTCTCTCTCTCTCATTTGCCATCAAATGGCGTCATTTAGGAAGTGAGATCAGGGACTTTTTATTTCCTGGTTTTCATGGAACTTTATGTAGATGAAGAAAGTTTAGAAGTAGGATATCACAAGTAATTCTTCCAAATACACAACTTAATATCATCCAGTACATGAATTTAAGTATCAGAGGAGAGTCATTTTATCATATGGACCAGATTTTAATAGCGTTTACTCTAACAAAATCCTATATAGGAAACTACATTTACTAAAAAAGTAAATGATGAAGTAATCATTAATTACTTACTTTACAAAAACAGATTTTTTTTTTGCTTTATAAAGATTAATAATAGAGCTTTTTAAATGCAATATTCTAACACATTATTAGGTGCTATGTTAATGGATTTAGAATCTCAGGGTTATGGTGGAAAAAGGAACCCTACTTTTTGTGTGTGTTTATAAAAAGGATTGATGGATGGCGAGAGTGGGAGAGGTGCATTGTGTGGGGTATATGGGAACTCTCTATACGTTTCATTCAATTTTGCTGGGAACCTAAACTGCTCTAAAAAAAAAAGTTTATTAATTAAAAAAGTAAGGTGGTTGCTTAGAATTTCAGCTCTGTGACTCACTGAGCGATCTTGAATAGCACCTCTGAGTCTCAGGTTTTTATTCTGGCAAATGAAGATAGTGATAGATCCTATACCAATATTGAGAGAATTCTCTCTCTCTCTCTCTCTCTCTCTCTCTCTCTCTCTCTCTCTCTCTCTCTCTCTCTCTCCTAGCTCATTATAAGAGTATAAGTACTCAAAACACAACAACAAAAAGTTCTGGTTCCCTTCCCCTTAAATTCCCTTCTGTCACACTTGAGGGAGATGGTGCATTTAAAGAACAGGGTTGAATCCAAATATTCTACCTCCTTGTCGGATGCATTTTTCACAACCCCACCCTCTTCCCAGAAACCCAGCTTGGAGGGCAGGGAGAGATGCCTGTCTGCAGAGGTTGTAACTGGTGTGACCTGCGGCCCCGGGATGCTCACTAAGGTGGCTGACAGAAAATCTATGTAGCGGATTTCATTAAGATCCTTCTTGGTAAACTGTAATGGGCACATTTTTTCAGCCCTGTTTCGTTTCCCCAGAATCCTTTTCAACAGCCTAAATAAAGCTGTAAGGAGGCAATTTCTTAACATTTCACCGAATTGGTTTTTCGGTATCGGTCTTGCTTCCTGTGTGTGTTTAAGTGTTTTTGACGTCCGAGTTGTTTCCAGCAGAGTTTAGCTCCGACATTCATTTGAAACATTTTGTAAAGTTGCCATGTGGATCTGGGTGCGCGCCTTCCGAGGAGCAGGTCTGTTTTCAAAGCAGTTCTTGATGGCCAGAGGTTACAAACGTCTGTTTTGTAGAGTAAGTGTGCTTGCCATTTGGAGAAGCAAAATAATAAAGTTAGAAGGGACTAGAAGAAACCACCTGGCAGTTCAGCAACTAAGCCATCCAGGAGGTAGGTTCCCCTTCCGTGGCTGTGGCTCATCCATGACTGAAGTGCACACCTTTTCACCTGCCAAAACCACTCGGCTTCCAGTCCCCCCCGAGGGCAGAGCACTCAGGTTCTCTGATGGAGGGACTCCATTGCTCCTTCTCACACCGCTGAGGAAGTCGAACCATGATATCGTACCCCTGAAACGAATCTAGAATTGTATGCCAACTTCTTTTTTTCTTTTTAAATATATTTTATTGATATTTTTACAGAGAGGAAGAGAGAGGGATAGAGAGCTAGAAACATCGATGAGAGAGAAACATCGATCAGCTGCCTCCTGCACACCCCCTACTGGGGATGTGCCCTCAACCAAGGTACATGCCCTTGACCTGGAACCGAACCTGGGACCTTTCAGTCCGCAGGCCGATGCTCTATCCACTGAGCCAAACCGGTTTCGGCTGTATGCCAACTTCTTCAAAAAAGAAGGCATGGAACAACAGCCAAGGCATCTGTAATGTTACTAGATAAACACCATGCCCCTTTGAAGAAGCTCAAACACCCGATGACAGTGTTTTCTCGGGGAACAGTTCCTAGGCAGAAGCTGTCAGGCCTGCGGGTCTGGAGGCTGTGGTTGCGTAACTGTCCTTGGTGGCTCCTCAGCTCCAGCGCCGCTGACCAGTGTGAAAGGGGTGTGGTGTGCATCGCCTCTTCAAAGCAGCAAGTGGGGAAACAATGACCTCATATTGTTGTGAGGAATGGAAACGACAACCCAGGCCCAAACCCAAGCTATGGGTGGACTAACTAACCTAGCAGAGCTGCAGAATGCGGTGGGGGAGTCCTCCTGGGCCCACGGCTCCCTGTCGGAGCTGCTGGGCTGATGGATGGAGCAGTTCCCAGGCCCGGGGCTCTGACTTTGGCAGGGTTCCTGCTCTCTAGTTCCCTTTATCCCTCAGGCCCTGGGGACTCAGTCAGGTTCTCCTTTCTCTGTAAGCCCATGCCTGGCTGTGGAGTAAGAACCACCCCCTTCCTCCCCAGCCCAGGGCCTTCTCCTTGTCTCTTTGTTTTTGTGAAATGTTGGAAACAAGAAAATGTGCTAGTTCAGAACTTGCATTCCAGGTTAGACAGACTTGGGTTTGCACCCTTTGCTTATTTATAAGCGTGGACAAGGCACTCATCAGAGAGAGAGCTTCTGTTTGTTCAACTGTAATAGTGCCTACCTACCCTATTATTGTAAGTGACTAAATAAAATATCCACAAGAAACACTCAACGCAGTGTCTAGCAAACAGGAAGTGATCAATGAAGGTTAGCGAGTACAGCGGATCTTGTTACAAGTATTTGTTTATATATTTGTCTCTTCTAGCAATTCACTTTTCCAGGACAGAGATCGTGTCTCAGTCAAGTTTGGCATCCCATTTACCTAGCAACATAATTTGAGCATAGAGGTTGCACAGTAAATCTTTGACTAATGAATAACTACATCTAGGTGTGTATACAGATTGTATGTGTGTCCACACATGCAGAAGCATTCATAGCAAATGATATAACAAGGCCTTGGGAACCTCTATTGTACTTATGGATATGGAGAGCATCATGAGGAAAATTATATATGGCACTATTAAAACCATGGCTTCATTATTTTGGAGAATTTCCATCACCATAATTGGAACTTTTCCAAGTTTAGTTCCTCTGAACCTTCAGGGTAAGACCCAGTCCCCAAGGAAGGAAGAGGCTATATATCCATCTACTAAGGATGTGCTTTCTCTGGGCAGATTGTGGGTGGGGTGCTTCCGGAGAGCTGATTTTGGGGGGCAGGGAGGTGCTGCGGGTCCCTGCATGATGCCAGAGTCCCCCACAGGGTCAGATTTTTTCAGAGTAGGAAACTTGACAGGTGATAACATTGACCCAAATTGGAAACTCCAGAAAGGGGGTGGGAGAACCAGATTTTGGGGGGAAGAAAAGTTAGCTACTGACATTCTGAGTTTTAATGGATATTGTATTTGAATGGACGTGTCCAGAAGACAGAGGTGATGATAATGTTATGGAGGTAAAGAACTGCCTGGCAACACCCACGGCGGTGAGAGATCCCAGAGCCTGAGGATTGAGGAAAGCTATTTGAAGTCATTTCTTTCTGGTTATCTGTTCATCCCGGGTGTGCGTGCTTTGCTGTTGGTTGACAAGAGAATCACATAGTCTAATTAAGATAGAGCTTATTTTCATTTCACAAATAAAAGCGAGGGGTTGAGAAAGTGTTACTAAGGAGATCTACAATAGACCTCGGTCTCCATATACAGGGCAGTGGCCACCGGAGCTCGCCACAGCTGCTTGCACCCTCCTTTTCTCAGCCAGCAGTTTGCAGCAGAGGTCAGCTCCTGGGAATGGAACTGCGGACCTTCCTGAGCTCATTCTCACTTGTCCACACAAACCCGATTCAGCTGTTTGAGAGTTAAGAACCAGAAGCAATGAAGCAAACCAGGTGCCAAAAAGAGAGAAGTAAAGGAAAAAGACGGGTGAAATTATAGATAAGCAATCAAGGGGAAGATTTTTATGAAAATGACAAGCTAGAATGGAAGAAGAGAACAATGGAGGAGAGAGAGAGATGGCAAATGCTGGAGGAAGCAACAGGGAGCAAAATCTAAGAAGGAAAATGAAGGAACAAGATGGAGAGATTGGGGGTTAGTGTGGAAAATGATACCATCTTCTTCTGAGTCTTGAGGGGAAGGTGAAATGGTACAAGGACAGTCAAGGCCATTTTGCAATGAACAGGGTATTTGAGAGATTGTCATGTTATCCTATATAATAAAAGGCTAATATGCAAATTGTTCTTTCCACCGGGAGTTCAACCAGGGGGTGGGGCTGGCCTGCCAACCTCCCAAATCCCCTTACCCTGCCAGCCTGGCCTGATGGGCCCTGATTGGGGTGGGCTGGCTGGACCCCATCTGTGCTCAAATTCATGCACTGGGACTCTAGTTGTTATATAATCATCACTAACCATTTATTGAGTTATGACCATTTGCCATGCACTACATTCACATTAATTCTCATGACGATCATCAAGTTGGATATTGTTATTGCCATTTCATAGAGGAAGAAACTGAGGAAGAGGGAGTGTAAGTAACTTGTCCAAGGTTATATCGCCAAGTGGACAGCCTGAACCCACATATCTGTGCAACTTCCCAACTTGCCTTTTTGCCAGTTTCAAACAATCTTCGAACATCTGATGAGAGTAGAAAGTTCTTTCCTGTGATTAAAAAAACAAACGAACCCAAAGCCATATGTACACACCACATTTTACATGCATTTGCTGGAATTTCATGACCACCCCCCCCGCCCCCCCCGCCCCCCCCGCAAACCCATCTACGGGCCCCCACAGATATCTTGACACCAGGTTAAGAGCAAAGAGCCAATTTCCAACAAAATAACCTTTAAATATGTATCAGCCTTCCAAACTGTCACAATATGATGTGATTCAAATGACATTTCTGTGGCTCCAAATATTTCTGAATGGCTGGCTTCAGAATGTCCTCAGAATCCGTTTACTGGCCACAGAGGAAAATCAGTCCCAGTTACTTGCTTTTGTTTTCTCCAAACAGTATTTGCTGTGCTGCCCCGTTCATTATCTCTGGTTTGGAACGACTTTTGGCTATTTTCAAAATTAAAAACCATTCCCAAAGGATTCCATCGTTAAAGAAATACAAAGAATGTGCAATAGGCTCAGAAAAAACAACTCTAATGGGACATTTTACAAGGGGTTCCATCTGAGGTGAAACCTTTGGATAAGGAACTATTCTCAAACCCAACCATATGTAGCTACACATGCTGTCTATGGGTATGACTTTAATGACAGTAACTCATATTGCACTGTATGAGGTAAGGAAGGTTTGCCTTTAAAACTATACCAAGTTTAATTATCATAAGTTACCTAGTAAAATTTACTGCTTTAACGTTGTTGTTTTTTATTCTGGAAAGTAGAACCTGTCCCTTTGGATAGTATAGGTACACTGAAGTGTCACTTTTGCAAATCTAGTCCTTCAGTAAACCAGTGTAGAAATAGTACACATCTTAGAGTCACTTGGCTTGTTGGTTTATTATAATTGGTTAATTTTCAATGCTCCTGAGGAGTTACTGAATAACTATACTTAAAATAATGGTTTTTAAAAAATATTTCTCTTATTATCTTTTTAAAGTCTGACTGAAATATATATATACTTTAAAAATTAATTTCTTTAATCCTTGGATCATTGGAAATAGTTCTAGATTTGTTTGTCTGAACTCACTTGGGCTGTTTAAGTTAACAATTATATTGACTAGAGAAATTTGCTTCTTTCTGACCACATATCCTTATGGTGCTTTAAAAGCCAGAAAGCCTATATTTTTACATAGACTTGAATATGTAGAAGGGTATGATTAAAATTTCCGCAATCTCATCCTGGCCCCAATCCCACTTAAATGATCACTGACTTTGCTGATGTATGTTCATACCAACCTGATGGGCTCCTTTTCTGGAATGGACTCTATGGCCACAGAGATGAGTACACTTCTGATACATAAAGCAGTGCTTCTCACCTTCGTTTCCTTTACCACCCAACACTCATAGACACCCATTCGCAAGTTCTTATGGGCAATGCATCCCCATCCCACACCCTCAAAAGTAACCAACTGGTGGGTCATCGATAATATAGGCTGTGGTGCACATGGGTGGTTTCAAGTCCAGATACTTATGTTCTACTTTCCTTTTCATGGAGCTAGAGTAGTGTACTGTGGTGATGTGATTGACAGCCAGATGATGTCCTTCATATCTCTTCGGTACATTTAGTATTGATTATTGATACTCAAGGTGTGATCCAGGCATGTGCAGACCTGGGAGTTTAGAAATGCAGAAGAGCAGGTCCCAGTCCAGACCTACTGAATCAGTATTTGCAGTTTAATGAGACCCACAGCCCCGTGATTTGTGCTCGCACTGAAGTTTGTTAGATGATTCTACATAAGCTCACACACGTAAAAGTTGCAGAAAATACTGAGCTTCTGTGTTTTGGGTTATGCAGATTGACAAATAACAACAACAAGCAAAAAACAAAAACAAAAACCCAACAACAACACACAAGCAGACCGAATAGACACAACAATTCCCTCTTTGTCAAGTGATGGGAATAAAAATGTGTAAAATGGTTAAATTCCAGATATTTGGCGTATTCTCTTTAGCCTTTGGAATTGGTTATTTTTCCATTTCTATGGCCTTTCATGTTAAGTTTGGGCTCTGTTCAGACTCACGTAGAGAAACTGACTAAAGCTAATCATCCAAACCAGCATTTTACATTTGCTTCTCCTGGGAGCAAGATTTTGTGGTTTCATCTCAGATGAACCACTGTGTTTGGGAAACAAGCTAGTTTCATCCCAAATCAGTAGCAAGGTTAAGGACACAACCAACTGACTAAAAATATATTGCAAATTCAAGATGCAACCTCAAGTCTGTGTCAAAAACAAAGTGCTGTGCCTGGAACATCACACTCCATGGAGACGCTGCAGAGCCCGGTGTGTCCAGCTGGAGCCTGGATAGCACTCTCTTACCTCCTGAGCCCTTACTTGGTGGATGTCAAAGTGGATCCGCCTTGTCCCTTACCTGCTGCTGAGAGTGCAAACTGGGATAAGCCTTGTAGAAGTCATCTTCAAAGTAACTGAAGCTCTTTTAGTTAAGCATTTGGTCCCACTTGGGGCTCAGTTTTCTTCTTTGGGCAATAAGAAGTTTGGGATGAAGGCCGTGTTTCTCAGAATATTGTCTATGGAGACACCCCGGAGCCAGAATCATGTCACCTGCTTGTGTGAAAACCAGATTCCTGGGCTGGGATGATCACAGCACCCTGCGAAGGAGGGGTTATTTCTTTTGTATGGAGGAGACTAAGGCTCAGAGAGACTTTCGTTTTATGCTTGGTGAGAGGTAGAGCTGGGATTTGAACCTCCACTGATGGAATTCCAATGCTTGTTCTATCTCTCTTGTGCCAAGGAAACAGGTAAACAGAGAGGTGCAGACCCCTGCCTGCCCTTGTGAGCTCACATTCTAGAAGGGCGGATTTTGAAGTTTATTGCCATGTGCCCCACATGGTTGTTTAGAGTGGCTTTTTCAATGAAAATACTTTGTAAATTGTCGATTTACTACCATGGAAATAGTAGAAGATCTGGTTTTAGTTGTTTCTTTTCTTTTCTCTCTCTCTCTCTTTTTTTTTTTTTTTGATTTATAGAAATTGAGATTCTACTCTCCAAATGTTTAATACTCAGTAGCCAATGAAAATGCAACATCTCACTCTTTAGCAGGAATGCCTATTGCTCGGCTTGGCCGGATGCTGCTGCTGTGAACTGGAGCAGGACTGACCCGATCTGGAGGCTGTGTAGGCTACATCTGCTCTAGTGGGATGTTCAGGCCTTGCCTCTTATTCTAGGAAAGTCCCTGTTTCATGGCGAGTGGTTGTAGGTTTGATACAGCCTTCATTCTGTGCTGTTTATATCTTCATTATACCTTCTGAATTGTTTCTCAACTGTAAGAAAAAAAATAAAAATCTTTTTAAAGCATTAATTACAAAAATATTTACTGAGCACCTTTTACTAGTAGGTGCTTTGTATTGGGCAAATACAGGGGGCTACGCGGTGAACAAATCATTCAAGGGCGAATGTCCTCATGAATTCATATCACTCTGTTAGTGGTCTGCTTTCAAATTCTTTCCCCTTCATTTAGTTAAGCTTCACTCTGAAATTTAGTTGAAAGAAAATGCTCAATTAAAGTGACATTTTGTATGCAATTGAACTCATTGGAAGGGCAATAGTGTGCAACATCCTGTATACTTAAAGCATTACTTCCAAAGAGGAAGACCCACAGCATGTTAACTCCCTATCTTAAAACTGTGAATTATTATTATTATTATTATTGAAAATAGAGTCACAGAATCTGGTTGCTTTGAAAATCCTGCCATGCTCTTTAATGCTCCTTCATTATATTTGATTTTCAATTTTATGGGCTATTTTGGTTAGTGATGGTAATAGCAGAGAATTACTGTAGCCTTCAAGGGGATGGAATGAGGAATGGAAGTGATTAAAAATAAGTTAGCTTTTTCATGTACAGGAAGCAGGAATAGTAAAGCAGCAGCAATGCATTCTAAAATGATTAAATGACTGACTAGGACATTTTGAAGCCTCATTAAAAATCAACAAATTGATCTTAGTGCATCTCATCTCATGTGTTAGCTGGGTTGCCCCGTACTTCAAGGCTCTGGTAAAAATGGGCTCAGACGATAATCTCCACCAAATGGCAGTAATCTAACATTTGAAAACCATCTTTCCTTTCTGTTGAGTATAGTGAGGCAAAGACAGAAAAGGTGGGCCCTTCCTTAGAGTGATTTTCATAAAATGTTAATTTTAATGTATTGACAACACAAAGTAGAAATCTGCCAGAGTTGCTACTGCATCTGGGACTTGTAGGGCCATGCTGAGAGTATAAATGTCTTTGCTGAACACCAGCTATATCTACCTACACTTAAATAAATTAGAATGAAAATTCTACATCTCTAAGAACTGTTTACATTTGCTATAATAGTATGGAAGTAGCAAGGTCAGAAAGATGGCCTGGCCTGGGTCTCAGGTCAGTGCTGTGCCTTTGTCCCATTTATTCCTGCTCAAGCAGCCAGAGTCCTTTGGCCATTTGTTATACTCACATCAGCAAATCAAGGAGTCTGCTCTGTATTTCATCTCCATAGGACACCAAGCTTCTCTTGTTGTGCAGGCATCATTATTTCATATGAAAATCTAGGATTCCAAGAATCATGGAATTAGGTAGTGTCCTAAAAGATTCTTATTCAAATCCATGCCTTTAAATTTGTTTCTGTAGCCCCACTTTAGGCTACTAGCTTGCATGAAGGCATAGAACTAGAATAAGTGGAGAGTCACACTAAGTCTCCTCCCTTCGCTCATCACTCCTCCCCAAAGCACTGATCATATCCTCCCACCCTATTCTTTTATTCAACTTGCAGCGCACGTGCACACACACACACACACACACACACACACACACACAGAGCATTCTCCACTATTTCTAGTTATTTATTTTTTAAGTGGAGGGACAGTATGATGATACTTTTGAAGCAATCTTCTAGATATGTCTTTAAAGCATTAAACAATTCCCTAGGATTCCTAATCAACTCATCTACACCTCATATAGTAGCAGTCTTTTGTTCTAGTGGCCTTTTGCAAAGCATCCATTTTAGTTCTTATAGAAATTATGGAATACAGCTGTTGTTTTCCAACCTTATTTCATAGGTTTGCATAAAACTTAATGGGTTGTACATGATTAAATAATAAGTGTGATTGGAATTTGTAGTTTGGAGAGCATAAGCACTAACACAACAGGTAGGAGGAGAAGTGTGCAAGGTGCCAGGGGTGGATGTAGTAGCCATGAGTGCCGGGTGTTCCATGGGAATCTGCTGCATCAGTTAATCTAGTGACTTGATTCAGAGGATGCTAAGAGAGCTGTGATAACTTACATTTAGAAAGGGTTTATTCGGAGCCAAGCATTGGTCTCTCATCTAATCTTTACTGGGACTGTGAAGATTAGGCATTATTATCTCCATTTATACAGAAGCAAAGTAGTTTGTCCAAAGTCACAATGTTAGTAAGTAACAGAATAAGAAAAATACAATGCAGATTTGGATGTCTGCAAAGACTTTATGTTTAACCATTGTGCTATGTTATAATGTGTTGTTGATTTTTTGACAATCTAACAACCCTAAAGAAACCCATACCTACAGAAAGAACACAGATATCATCAATGAAATCTCCATTTTAGTGAAGAACCATCATATTTCCCTACTTGGTATCAGTTTGTTGCTATTTCTGTTACAGGAATTCACAAGAAAAGCTTTGTTGAAGGAGCCTGGGAAAACACAGGCAAGGACTCTAGGGTTCCGCAGAAAGGAGGGCAAATAAACAGAATGTCTCCTCCTGCTCTAATTTATTAGAGAGTTTACAATCGCAGTAGTGAGTGATGTCAAATTTCATATATCCTCAGGACTTGCCAGAGTTCTGGCAGCTTGCAAATTTCTAAGCTGGGAGCATGGAGACTTGAAGACAGACATTTGTTTTCTTGTGGTTTTTTTGTGCTGTTGCTCCACCCTGTTCAGTTTAAGTCCTTCAGTTTTAATGAAAGCTTTGATCTTGGATGAGAGAGAATAATTAGGCTAATTAGGGAATGTTTGTGGTTTTTATTGGTGAATTAGACAGTGATATGGTGAGGTTGTGCATTTCATATATACAGTCCTTTTTTTTTTTTTTTTTTACTGCTCCTACCTTTAGGAATTAAAAAGTATTTAAAAATCAACTTAAAGTAGAAAATTGACCTTGGCTTTCTGACTTAATTCTTGGACTAAGCCAAGCATTTGTTTTGGGAGGCTCCTAGAGCCCTCGAAGCAAACTGACTTGCCGCACCCTTTATGCTAGTCATCAGCAAGCAGGAAAAATACTTTTAGGAGGCTATTGAGGGACTGTATCCCCCATAAATAACATGTAGTTGAAGGAATTACAAGATTAAGAGCACCAGCAAAACAAGGTACTAAAGCTAAGCTGAACATTTCATTCCGTTTTGAATTTTAAAATGAAATAACAATAAAATAGCTCGTTTTGTCATGCACATCTATCTATTGCTTTATCAACAGATGTTTACTATGCAGATTTCTGAGATCTGAGCGCTTCAAGGCAATGCTCACGTGTCTGGAGTGAGGAGGAGGTACTTAGGTCCTTCAAGGTCGCTGTGGGAAGTGGGAGATGTCCACCAGAGGCCTCTTGAATAAACGAAGATCCCTCCAGGGAGACATGTTTTTTAAAAGACTTTTAAAAATTGCTTTTGAGAGAGAGAGGAAGGGAGAAGGAGAGAGAGAGAGAGAGACATCGATATGACAGCAAAACATCTATCGGCTGCCTCACTACTTAGATTGTCCTCAAAGCTGCTGGAGTCACAGTAATGGGGCCTCAAGGTGGTAAGCATTGTTAAGGGATTTCATGAGGCCAGAACTCTTAATGACAGGTAGCCCTGTGCTAAGGGGTATTGGCTGTCCATCAGTTGTGGGGAACGTTGCACTTCAGAGCTGGGAGGAGCCTTAGAACATGCTCTGGTCTGCTTCCATTGCTGCAACCTTGAGGACCCAGCCCTGGCTCTGGGGCTATTCAGGATACTCTATTTAACCAGCTTAGTGACTTTCTTAAAGTCACTTAAACTTTCTGAGCCTGTTTCTTCAACTGTACAATGGGAATACTTGCTTGCAGGATTTTCATGCTAATGGACATTTAGTCAGTTAAAATTCTTTTTATTAAGCATCTTCTATGTGCCTGACTTGCATTAGAAGTTGGGGATACAAGAGTGAACAAAAGAGCCCTAACTGGTTTGGCTCAGTGGATAGAGCGTTGGCTTGCAGAATGAAGGGTCCCAGGTTTGATTCCGGGTCAAGGGCATGTGCCTTGGTTGCGGGCACATCCCCAGTAGGGGGCGTGCAGGAGGCAGCTGATCGATGTTTCTCTCTCATCGATGTTTCTAACTCTCTATCGCTATCCCTTCCTCTCTGTAAAAAAATCAATAAAATATATTAAAAAAAAAAGAGTGAACAAAAGAAATATTCTCATTACCCTCAGGGGACTTATAATCCACCTGGAAAAACAGATATTAAATAGTGACTGGCACAGAGTAAGGTCTAAAACAATGGTAGCCATCTTATTATCCACTAAAAGGAATGAGGCCATTGCAGTACCGAAGGTTCAGCGATGTGCTTCCAATTTCACAGTTAATGCTCGCAGAGTCGGGACTTTACGCTGAGATCTACACTGTAAATGAGGTACTTGTCACAGCCGCTGGGCTTGTTGATTCACTTGGGGACTGCATTTCCCAACCAGCCATAAGGTAGCTTGGGTCCCCACAGCACTTCCGGGTTAGACATAGGCCAGGTCAACTGGCATAATTTAAAAGCCGCAATCAGTTTATTCTATATGCCCTTGTAGGTTCTTGAAAAAAAATCTGCACAATGAGCACTGATTCGTCTTTGGCCACAGAACTGGTATTGAGAGAATGTCTGTTAGGTAACTCAATGACTCCCGTTAAGGGACTCAGATGAGAAATTGGACAATTTAGAGCCAACAAAATTTTCACTTCCTCCTTTCTTACAGTGAGAACCTTGTAAGTATGTTAACCTTTTCATCCAACCTGCCCAAAGTCTTGGTTTCAGAATCAATGCCTAGTCACAGGGAATGCCTAAACCCACGAGGTTGGCATATATGTTTCCTTCTCATTTCCATGGCTCTCATGTGTCTCTTATTTCTGTTATTTTATTGTTTGTATGTCTTCTAATCTCAGCTAAATACCAAGGTAATGTTTAAACAAACTGTTTTCTCTCGATGGGCAGAGAATGCCTGTATAATGGGGGGCAACATGAATAAGGTTGATTTCTGGACAATCATAGAGTCAAAAACCCCTTTCATTAGGTGACAGATGGGCTTTCTGTTGCTTTGGATGGAAGAAAGCCCAAGAACCTATGACCTCTTGGTTGACCTGGATCTTATCTCAAAACAAATGTCTTCCAGTCCTTTCTTTTATCTCTGTGTACATTTATGGGAATATCAGATAAGGCGCGGCTTTGATTTTTGTTAATCCTCATCTGAGGATATTTTTCCATTAATTTTTTTTTTTTTTTTTTTTACAGAGAGAGTGGAAGGGAGAGAGAGACAGAGAAAGAGAAACATTGATGTGAGAAAGACACATCAATTGGTTGCCTTCCACATGCCCTTACCAGGGCTGGGATCTAGCCTGCAACTAGGTACATGTCCTTGACCAGAATCGAACCTGGGACCCCTCAGATGCTCTTTTCACTGAGCTAAACTGGCTAGGGCAAGACACAGCCTTTAAAAGCTTTTTGGTCCCATACTTATTAAGTGTTGCAAGGCCAATGTAGTCTTGGCTGTTGCTTTGATTAGGATGTTGTTCTCTGTGGCCAGAGCTACCTTTATTTACCTCCAAGTTCTTTGCCTTTGTGCACTAAGCCCACATCAGTTTTCTGCAGAAAGGCTGTTCTGTTCTTGTTGCTATCGAGAAGGGAATACAAATAAAACATTTGGACTCCACTCTCAAATAAGAATATGTTTTGACTGAGTAAAGCTATAAAAATATTATAAAACCCTCCAGATTTCCCCCAGATCTCCAGCCTGGGGACAAAGTAAGGTCACAGAAAAAGTCACAGAGCGCTGGAGTTCTGGCCCAGCCCAATGAGTGATTTTCCGGCAACTAAAGGTTTTTCCTAGTTGAAGGAGTCCCTGGGGGCCCCATGATATGCTCACCGAAGCCCACAATGACCTGCATTCTTTGTTGCCTCGGGGGTCCCCCCATTCTCTCTGTGGCCCCTATTTTGTGTTCCCCCAGTGACCCTCTCTTGGCTGTAAAGCTTGTGGCTCCTTTAGAGGATATATTTTCCTGGCACTCCATCCTCGTGATTGCAGGCCTGGACTTGTGATTGTAACCACTCCTTTCCTCCTGTCCCTCAATCTCTATCCCCCCTTGACCAGAGTTATACCCTGTTACCAGGCACAAAGCAGAAGTACCCATGTCCTCAATTATCTGCAGACCCTCTAGCAAGGCTCTTCTCTCACTTGGTCTGCCTTTTAGCTAATTGGGCGAGTGTGGTGACTGTTAGTTGTACACCAGGTCTGTTCCCCGTTTCTTCCACATGTGCGTGCCTGGTTAGAGACTCCTTTTCCCCCAGTCTACCCTGCTGCTGGGTACAGCCGAGGAACTAAGCTCTCTCTGATGGAACGTGGGAGTTTAAATTTTTGGTCACTTACTTAGAAAGAAAGTGTTTGCCTTGCACATTCTCTTCCCCCTTTCCTCTGGGGCAGTGGTTCTCAACCTTCCTAATGCCGCGACCCTTTAATACAGTTCCTCATGTTGTGGTGACCCCCAACCATAAAATTATTGTCGTTGCTACTTCATAACTGTAATTTTGCTACCGTTATGAATTGTAATGTAAATATCTGTGTTTTCCGATGGTCTTAGGCAACCCCTGTGAAGGGGTCGTTCGACCCTCAAAGGGGTCGCGACCCACAGGTTGAGAACCGCTGCTCTGGGGAATGTTGGCCTGGCCGTTGAGGACAGTATCCTAGTCTAGCGGGTCTTAAAGTGTATTCTGCAGACACCTGGAGATTCCCAAGGCCCTTTCAGGGAGTCTGAGAAGCCAAGCTACTTTTAATCATCTTAACATGTTATTATTTGCCCTTTTCACCGTTTTGCCGCTGTATTGTTGTTGCAAGTGCAATGATGTGTAAAACTGCCGGTGCCTTAGCATGAATCCAGCCAGGACACAAACTGTCCCCGGAGTGATCGCATTCTTCACAGCCTCGCGCTTGCAAGGAAACAAAACAAAACAACAAAATGCCCGTTTCCATTAAGCATGTCCTTGAAGAAGTGTTACTGATAAGCAGTTTAATTCAATTGGTGCTGTCGAGTGCATGTCTCTCTAATATTCTGTGTAAGGAAATAGGAAGCGTGCATAAATTCTTCCAATGCACTCAGAAATGTTATTTTTTTGGGGGTGGGGTTGGGGGTGGAAATCGGCTTATCACTTCAAAGGCAAAAATGGATGGTATTTGTTTCTAATGATAAAATTTGAGTTTTCAAGCGAAAATTTGAATTTTGGGAATTACGTATCTGCCACCAGGAACTTGGCAGCATCTAAATATTTAAAAACTTCTCTGCTGTGATTGGTGGTGATAGCAATGAGCATGATTTTCTAACATTGGGTATAAAGTGTGTCAACATTTGGAAGTTCTGCATAACTCCGTGAACCAATAATTTTTTTTGAAGTACTGATGCCTAACGCTGCAAGAGCATGCATTGGTTAAATGATCCACTGGAAGTGTAAAACAAGAAATTTTGCTTATTTGTTTCGTAAATGTTGGCAAATGTATTCAGATATATAATCGTCACCATGCCAATGGATTTTAAGGTAACAGAGTATGAAAAAAGTTTATTGATGTGGTTTCAGATTCTGTATTGCAACTAACCTTTAAGAAACAACTACTTGAGTTTGATGTAGTATCGAAGAATAATAGTTACAACGATCTGCAAAGGCTATTGAAAGACTCTCCCTTTTCTCAGCTACATAGTTGTATGAGGCTGGATTCTTTTCACAGACTTAGCTAAAACAACTTATTGCACCAGATTGAATGCAGAAGCATCAGCGTTCAATCATCATCTTCATCACCATCATGAAGCCTTCTATTATTGAGCCAGATATTAAGAGATTTTTAAAAATATTAAATAATGCCACTCCTTTCACTACTTTTTGAAGAGATAGTTATTTTATAAAATAAGTTAGTTTTGTTAGCAATGCAATGGTTTTATCAAAAATGTGTTTTTACTGATTTGAGAGGGAGGAAGAGAGAGGGAGAGAAGATAGAAACATTGATGAGGGAGAAACATTAATCGGCTGTTTCCTGCACTCCCCCCCCGCCCCCCCCCCCTCCCAGGAATGGAGCCCACACCCGGGGCATGTGCCTTGATTGGGAATTGAACCGGCAACCTTCTGTTGCATGGGATGATGCTCAACCAATTGAGCCACACTGGCTGTGCTTATCATGGTTTTAAAAATTAATCAATATTTTAAATAAATTTTTGTTCTAATTTTGAATACAGTAAGCATCAATAGCTATTGTTCACATAAACAAGTCTCTCTGGGGTCCTCATAATTTTTGAGTGTAAAGGGGTCCAAGACCAAAACATTTGAGAATTCCCACCTTCAATGATGGCAGAGCTACATGAACTCCATCTGGACCAGAGTCTCCTTCTTGACTGGGATATGAAAGGGAAATATACCTCTACTTCATTTGAGCCACTCACATGTTGGATATTCTGCTACAGCATCTTGGCTCATATCCTACAAATACATTGGCCTAGAGAGTGATCTAATGGATGCAATTAGAGTTGTTTTTCTCCTCCAATGCCCAATCAGTGTCCCCAAGTCAAGCTTGTGTGCCCTGAGTTTCCCAGGAATAGTCTGGATAGTTGAGCAATGACTTTTGTAAACATTTTAGACAAGATTAGTCCTGGGGCAGTTGTTAGTCTTAACGTATCAAGTCAATTGTCCTTCTCTGAAGGACCTCAGCATTCTGAAAAGGTGGATTTTTTAACAAGTAAACTGTGCCTATATTCTGGGATCTCTTTTACATAAGGTTTTAATCTGCATTCTTTCTTTGTTCTCTTAACGTCAACATGTTTGGTCTAGTTGTTATGGTAATAACATTTTCCTAAGACAACAAGGAAGGCATGTGGTTTAACAAGTACACAGGGGGTATTATTCAGGACAATGGAAGAATCCTTGATTTGACTCGTTCTGAGAAAATTCCTCATTATTGGTCATCGCTATACTAAGGTGATGTTTAATCATAGCGTTCACATTCTATTGTGTAAACTCAGGTGTACATACTCTCCAACTCCCAAATCCTGACTACTCAAGAGAGGAGAGAAAACCTCCTGGTGTTTTCCTAATTTCCCTTTGTTTTATGAACCTTGTTCAATGTTTAAAATTTGATCATGTCCTTGTTTAAAATATTAGGAATGACTATTCATTTTCTCCAAAATCAAATCTACTTTCCATCCTGGGCATTTAAGAATCTATATAATTTGGCCTCATTCTGACCAACCACTGGAACTCTTAGCAGGCAGGACAAAGGCTGAGTCTACAAAGGAGGAAAGAAGGGAGATTGTAGATTCATTGTCCATAATATCACCACTTTCTTGAAAACTTCCTTTATTCTCTTGCCTCAGTCATACTCACCTGCACCATCACAGCCTGATTAAACTCAACTCTGTGCACTCTGCACCTGATCTTCAGCTGAGCATTGTTCGAGAACATCAGGCAACCCTGCTGAAGTTCTCCCTTTAAAATCATCACCACAGATATCAAAGGGGCATGCAACAAAGACTGGCAGTTCTCCCACCTTCCTCAGACCTTCACTCTCCCACTAATTGAGCTGACATTTTTTCCTCTAACTTCCTCAGCTGGTGACCTTGACTTTTAACTTATTTTAAAAACATATTTCATCTTCCCTCTGTTTAGGGAGAATCATTCTGAGTCCCTGTCTAAGGACAAAGCTCCCATGCCTGGTTCCATTATTTGTGCTTACATACCATTTCTGTGAAACAAGAGAACATATTTCTATGTTCTCCAGGAGACAATATTTATTACACACACTCCCATTCATTGTGCCACAGACATACTGACTTTCTTTTTGTCTTAAACTTTCTGTCACAGGTCTCTTGCGCTGCTCTTTTCTCTGCAATGTTCATTTCGAATTCAGACCAGATGTCACCTGCCATTTCCTCACAGAAGTCTTCCCTTACCAAAGTAACTCAAGTAGGTTTCTGTATTATTTTCTAGGGCTCCCATAACAAAGTGCCAAAGACAAGGTAGCTTAAACAACAGAATTTTATTTACTCAAAGTCCCGGAGGCTGGAAGTCCAAGATCAAGGGGTTGGTAGGGTTGGTTTCTTCTGGGGCCTTTCTTCTTAGCTTGTAGATGACTGTCTCTTCCCCAGGTCTAAACATTGTTTTTTCTGTGTGTCTGTGTCCAAATTTGATCTTCTCATATTGAATTAGGGCACAACGCAGGACCTCATTTTAACTTAATTACCTCTTTAGATACTCTATCACCCCAAACAGTCATATTCTGGGGTACTAATTATTAGGATTTCAATATGTGACTTTAGTCTATAACAATACCTCTCTATCCCATTGTAGCATTTTTTTTCTTTGCATTTATCACTATCTGAATTTATATAATTCCTCTGTTTGTGTATCAGTCTTTCCCACTAGAATGTAAGCTCTATGAATGGAGAATCTAATGCCTGCAACAGTGTCTAGCACAGAATAGAAGTTCAATGTATGTTCATGGAGTAACTGAAAAGGCAGAGAAAAGAGGGGACAAATTATAGATGCTTTGTTTCAATTGGGTAAGATTTTTGTTCTTCTGCACTATTGTTTCTTAGTTCTCCTTCTTTTCATGCTTCTTTTTTTTCTCTTCAAACCCTTCAAGACTTATAGCAAGTCATCACTCCTTCTGGACATGTTTCAAATTCCATAGCATAGACTGATTTTTCCAGTGTGTGAATCTTCTACAGCAGTTATTGCCTGAATTTTTTGTCACATCACCTCATTGAGTATTACTCGTGATTGTTCTTTAATTGTTTCCTGTCTTCATTGTGTGCTTCATCTCCACTGAGATAGTGATGTGCCCAAGGGTGTCAGCCATCATTTATTTATTTGCTTTGGGGTATAATATAGAATCCTAAGTTAATTGAAGCTGAATTAAACAGGCTTGAATATAATTTCCTTCCTTATTTAGCAGCAAAACAGGTATCTCTGAGCAAGGAACCATGAGTGGAGTTGGCAGCTCTGTGTGGTGTGATTTCTGAGGCATTAGGAAAAATCATCTGCTCTGCCTACACATTTCTGCTCTGTTCTCCCCTCCACATTTGAACAAAGATGTTTCATGGCAACTTTCTGAGAAACTGTTAGGCCAAAATAGAGCAAGGGTTTTTTATTTGTTTTATTTTTAACTGCTTTTTTTTTGAGGTATTCTTGACATATAAAAAGCTATAGATATTTAATGAACCAAAATTATGTTTAGAGATAAGTATCCACCTTGTGAAATCATCATCATTGTTAAGAGCAAGGTATTTTATTTATTTTTTTAATTTTGTTTTTCAATTATAAGTTTACATTCAGTATTATTTTGTATTAGTTTCAGGTGTACATATAGTGGTTAGACACATACTTTATAATGTTTTTCCCCTGATATTACCAGTGCCCACCTGGCACCATACATAGTTATTACAATGTTATTGACTATAATCTCTATGCTGTATTTTACATACCCATGACTATTTTGTAACTGCAATTTGTACTCCTTAATCCCTTCGCCTTTTTCACCCAGTCATCCAACTCCCCTCCCCTCTGGCAACCACCAGTCTGTTATCTGTATCTATATGTCTGTTTCTGGTTTGTTTGTTCACTTATTTTGAAGAGCAAGGTATTTTGAGTGCAAATATATCTAAGGGAGGCAAGGTAGTCACGTACACTCACATTTTATTGACTGATTCTTTTCTAGAAAATGGGGTGGGAAGGGATTAGATGTCTGAGTTGGGAAAAGTGTGCTAAAAAAGAAATCTGAGGACCTGATGTACATGTTAGCCTAAGTCCGCCCTGGCATGGACTAGCAGGCTGAAGGATTGGAAGGTATTTCATTGAGTTGGAATCAGTGTTGGCTGAGTCTCTGCTCTAGGGAACCAGGCTCAAATCTTCATCCTAGTAATATGAGCCACACAACTTTAGGGAAATTACTTCACTTCTCTGAGAAGTGGTGTAGGGGTAAGAGATTGGGCTAACCGGTTTATACCTAGGGATTGATATTCCTTCCCTCTATGCTACCTTAACAAGGGCAGTGGCCCTCCAACTTTTGAAGTGGAGGGGTTATTTTTTATTTTCCAGAAGGTTTAAAGTTACCAGGATATAAATGAGAGGAGAGGGGCAGATAATGAAAAATCTCTGAGTAAGTTGGAGTGGGTATGGGGTGATGGTGCTGATAACCGGCTCTGAGAATGCTGTTGCACTAGAGAGATAGTGGAAGAAACTGGTTCCTTCACCCCTAGGGATTACAGTGAGCAATGGAAAGGAGGCTGACCCTAAGAGAAAAGCAGTTCTATGATTATCCCATTTTAGAATAAACTAAAGCTCAGTGAACTGACTTGAACGAAAGTCTCACAGATGAAATCCATGCCAAGTGCTCTTTTGATGACTTTATACTGTCTTTCCCACACACTTCAGAAGTGAATTAAACTGCAAAAGTGCTGAAACCCTAAGAATATTCTAGAAATCCACGTGGAACTTCTCAGAGGTAAATTTGACCTCTAACTTAGGGTGGGGGATGACCTTGTAAATAGTTTAGAAATACAATCTTTATGTTACATCAAGATTTCCTTAGTCCCCACCTACTTTGAGGCCAATTTTATGCTCTGGACACACACACACCACTTCCTGCCAGCTACCAACACAGCCTTGACGTGATGGGCATAATGACTCATGGTCACGTAACATTCCTTTTAGACACATATCAGCGTGTTTGTTATTGCATGACTGCCCAAACACCCACAGAATCTAAGAAGGTAAAGTAGCTTTAATGTTGATGAATGTAGTCCCACTCATTTCTCTTTTATTCAAATCAAACTTGAATTGATCACTGTTTGGGAATTCATTTTTGCTCTTAATAAGAAGTAAGGAATAAAGCCTGGTTTCAGTCTTTAGAGTCAAACCATATTTTGGAACGATTTTATTTGGAAACCACACCTATATCATAGCAAGGAAATCATTGGCATGAGTCACATGACCCAGCTTGCAAGAGCTGGCATTATACAGTACGACCCATAATAGGTCATCAGAAGATATCCTATAAAATGCCCATTAGCTACTCAAGGTGGAAAAATGGCTTGCTTATACCTGAAGTAGGTAATATGGGTTAATGAAATAGTCTGATTTACCTATCTAGGCTGTAAATTTCATGCCATAAATCATGGCCAGTGACTGGATTCTTCTACATGATTTCCTTAACTAGTCTGCAAATAGTATAAAGTATATATCATATCTACACCATACATTGGATTAAGGGAATGCATATTTTATGTCAACCACAAAGCCCAAAGGTATTAGCATACAGTAAGAGTCAAGTAAATGTGCATTGATTCATTTCATATCATTTGTTAAAATACTGAAAATGTTTTAATAGCCCCCAAAATATTTATATTTGTTATTTTTATTTTGAAGAGTAATAGAGACATTTATTTACTGATCTATACATTTGATATTTAGAATATGCAATCCAAGCACTAACTCTAATCCTTATTAACTGAGTGACCTTTGGCATTTACTGAACCTTTTTGCCTCAGTTTCCTCATATATAAAATAAGGAAGATAATAGTACTTACCTCCCAAGTTTGTTGTGATCATTAAATGAATGAATACCTATGAAGTGCTTAGAATATTATTTCAAGCATTATGAACACTAACATTTATTATTTTCGGCATAGGAGACACATTGATTATATTGCTGTGTAAAAAATTTTCCTAGAATTTTGTGGCTTAAAACAACACCTGTTTATTATTACACAGTTTCTGCAGGTCAGGAATCTGAGTGTGGCATAAATAGATGTTCACAAGCTGCAATCAAGGGTCTACTGGGCTGTAGTAATCTCAAGGCTGAACTGTGGAAAAATTTGCTTCCAAGCTCACAGATAGTTGGCAGAACTTAGCTCCTCAGTGGCTGTTGGCCAGTGTTTGCCCTCAGTTCCTTGCCATTTGGGTCTTTCCAACATGGCAGCTTGCCTTGTCAGAGCATGCAACTTGAGAAGTCAATAGATTAGAATTGGCTTGCAAGACTCAAGGCACAATCTTTTACAAACTAATTACAGAGGTGATATTTCATCACCTTGCCATATTTATTGATAAGATGTGAGTCACTAGGTTCAGCCCACACTTAAGGAGAGGGTATTGCAAAAGAGTATGAATACCAGGGGGCAGACATCATTGGAGCCCATCTTACCACAATGAGAAAGGAGTTGATACAACCTATAATAGGTTACCAGAAGGTATCCTATAAAATGCCCATTAGCAATATAAACTGAAGAATTACGTATTTATTGGGGGAGAGAGATGTTAAAAATAATTCTGGAATAAAATAGCAATAAAAAATTGTGATAAGAACCATGAATTGGAAATATAATGTTGATGACCAATTATAATATTGGTACCTGAATTGAGTTGGCATATTTCAAATGAAGTCATCTCTGAGGAAATAATATTTGTTTCAGATTTGAAGGATGAGTTGAGCTAGCCAGGGGTGGCGCACAGAGAGGCAGGAGCCCTCTTAGAAGAGTGAACAAATGACAGGTAGGCCCTGAGGTAGGTGAGTACCTCCAGTGGCTTCTCCATGTGGCGTGGGGTTATCACAGCATGGTGGCTAGTTTCTGAGATAGAATTCTCCAAGGGAGTGCTCCAGGGGAAAAGAAGCAGAGGCAGAAGCTATAGAGCACCCCTTCCAGAGTCAGGCTATAGAGCATCCCTTCCATGGAATTTATTGATCAAAGCAGTTAAAAACCTCGATCAATGTCAAGGGAAAGGGTATGATTTGGAGATGCAACATTCTTGTACAAAAACCAGCAGAGTTATTTGGAAAATTACAAACACAGTGGGTGATTTTAGCAAGAGTAATTTAGATTTGAGTTAAAAATTGAAAAAAGAAGTAAGAAAATGAAGAAAGTATGTATAGATACCCCTTTAAGAAGCTTGGGCAGGGCTGGGAGATGAAACTTAAATGGTAACTGGAAGAATATGGATAAAGAAAGGACTTCAAGAGTGTTTCTGTGTAGCAGGAAATGATCCTCTAGAGAAGAAGAGTGTGAAGATCATATAGAGGTGGGCTAGTGGATGAACTAAGTTTCTGAGAGATGGGAGGGGGAAAAATCTAGAACACAGATTTGGGAGATTGGTCTTTGATAGAATATATATATTAAAAAGGCAGAGTAAGAAAGTGTCAAAATTCTTGGCATGGAGGGACATAGATTTACATATATGAACACAGAAGTTATTTATCATTAGCTTGAGAAAAAAAAAAAAAAAGGAGACACATCATTTGAGGCAGCCAGAGACATACTGTTGTTGTGAAATAATCATTTCCTTGTTCAAAAAAAGTTGATGACCTTATTTTTCTAGAATGTTAAGAGAATTGATATGTTCAGTAGAAGATTAGAATGAATTCTAATGTCCTTCCAACTCTTAATATTCATGCTTTTATGATCTTGCCTTCAGAGCACTGAGTCTGAGATTTCTCTACTCGCAATGTGATAATGGATTCATCTGAGAATAGGTGAATCATTTTGATTACACAATAGGGTGGGTGTCGAGACATCCCAAACATAGGCAATCAGACCTTTCTCTGTATGTAATAAGTTAATCCCTCTGAGGCCAACTATAAGTGTTGCTTCAAGATTTGACTCTAAGTATGCATTCTTTCAGATCACAGTATTTTTCCTCTATTTAGAGCTATTATCATAACAAAATCCTGGTTGAGGGTTAGGTAGGTTAGGTTCACTTTTGCACAAAATGAAGGTGTGTTGTTTTTTTTTCTTTTCATTTTTCATCTAGCTTGGCACAAAAGACAGATATAGTAGAGGGATTTCTTATCTGAGTATCAAGAGTTCACTGGATGCCACCCAAGATGTTGATTCAGGCTGGGGTCTCTTTACAAGATTTAATGCTTCACTTGCACTGCTATGATTATGCGGGTGTATGCTAGAAGTTAAAGGCATGAGTTCGGGTGAAATAAGGCAGTTATCTAGAGTCTAAGGCATGGGTGTTATGAATAGCTCGCTTTACACCCTGAATGTGCCAGAATGAAACTCACTCCTATAAGGGCCAGAATGCTGTATATTTATCAACACTCTGCTCTCATACTAGTCCTGTATTTGAAATAGCCAGATGCACAAGATTCCATTTCCATTGCACAGAAAGGGGACACCTGACTTAGGTGTGCCCAACTTCTTGGTAGACATTACATAACCACTAGAATTATAGACACTCAGTGCCAAGGATTGTTTTTTATTTTGGCATTGGAAAACAAAAGGGTCTGGGGTTTTCTCTTAGTCCTGACAATGTCATACTTTCCAGGAAGATGGGCAAAAATGTATGAATTATTGGGTTGTTTCTATTAATGCTTTCTACTAGGTTATCAAGTGTTCCCCCCCCCCCATTAAAAACAATGTTCTATATATTCATTGTTTAAACTGTAGACTGGAAGTATTTAAAAATAAATAAATGTGTTTTTATTTAGTTTTAGAGAGAGGAAGAGAGGAAGAGAGAGGAAGGGAGAGGGACAGAGAGTTAGAAACACTGATGAGAGAGAGGAACATCATCAATTGGCTGCCTCCTGCATGCTCTCCACTGGGGATTGAGCCTGCAACCCAGGCTTGTGCCCTGACCACGAATTGAACCAGCGACCTCTTGGTTCCTGGGTCAATGCTCAATCACTGAGCCACACCAGCTAGGTGAGACTGGAAGCATCGTAACAGCAGGGACTAGACTTCCTTAAACCCTTTTATATCTTAGTGCCTTCTCAAGACTAGGTCATAAGTAAAAAAGTAACCTCTTGAGACTTCTTTGATTGACTAAGAAAGAGGATTTGATTCCAACTGTTAAAAAATGATTAAGGAAGACACATTAGTGATACCAACAAACTTATTTGTACTTCATGAAGTGGAAGGTCTCCACTGTGAGAACAGCAAAATGGGTGAAAGGCAGGACATTTTTATAGAATGAAGAGTCAAGAACAAGGAAAAGAAAAACTAAAAATATTTGCTTGGCCGGGGCCACATTCTCAGCCTTGTTTGGGTGTTTGGGCTGAGCAAACAAGAAAATAAATATAGAGCCCAGAGTTGGCTTGGCATCTGGGGACTGGCTAACTGGTATTCTGCATTCCTGGTGAAGCAGAGCATTTGCAGGGATACACATTTATCTAACTTTGGTTTGCTCATGTGGCAACATGGGCAGGAGAGACTTCATCATGGGCCTAGAAAGTTATTTTAACACACCCGATGCATTATAACTTGGACTTTAAGTTTCCATGTCTTCAGATTATTCTAGGTGCTCTAACAATTGAAAGGTGTAGAATGAGGCTGCACTCTTTCTCCCCAGTGAAGAGTTAGTGGGTCAAAATGAGGGGGACAGGAGAAAGCAAGAAGCAGAGGAGAGGCCCAGGACTGTGGTGAGCACTTACTTCCCTAGGCCATGGCATATTGCCCACCTGGTATATGGTGGCCACTTGGTAAAGGTTGGTCAACAAATGAATGAATGTAAGAAAGCTGAATTAATCTGGACAGACAAGTTGGGTTAGCTCCAAATTGTCCCTCTTTTCTTGGGAAAGCTGAATTAAGTCCAGCTGTTCTTCAGACTGCCAAGCCACTTTTGGGCAAGTTCCTTTCTATTTCTTCCATTTCTACTCATTTTCCCCTTGAGTGCCAAAGAAATAAATGCTGCACCAATTATTTATTCTTTATAGGGGTTGGCTCTTTGTATTGGTCATTTTCTTAATTGCTCACATTCTGCATATTTACTTATTTTCCCCAAGGCTGTTTCATTCCCAGTAACACCTTCTGTGACTCCATTAATGAAAAGTGCAGAGGGATTTCCTATCTCCGGTTTCTACAGATTTTCTCTAATGCCAGTTTTCTTATCTAAGCTGACAACACCATCACACACACACACACACACACACACACACACACACACACATGACTTTGGAGTTTCAGATGACTCAAACTGTGTCTCCTTCATTTTGAACAAACTATTTAAAAAATATGGGTGTGCAATTCAGCTCTTTCTCAGAAATTCTGCTAGGCTGTTGGAATATATGCACATCAATCAAATTCACTGATCTAATGTGACACCTAACCAGCTGGGTGAGAACATATTTGTAAGTCGATTTACAGAACAGGAGCAGCCTCCTGGCACCCATAGGCCCTGCAGGATGCTAATAAGGAAAAATAGAAAGACTCTGAATTGAAGCACCCCCTGACACATGGAACCTTCCCACACTCTTTAGCCAGCATAACTTAAAAAAAAAAATACTTGGCATTAGAGTCAATTTTAAGAAAAAGACAAAAAAAAACCAAACTTTCGTTTATTTTCCAATGCTAATCATAATATCTTCCGATTCTTGTTCACTATACTACTATCTTTAAAATAGAATGATTATAAGACACATGAAACTTTATATTCTGTTCTTTCTTTGACCTTTATATCATCATATTTTCTTTTTTATATATATATTTCTATTGATTTTTTACAGAGAGGAAGGGAGAGGGATAGAGAGCTAGAAACATCGATGAGAGAGAAACATCGACCAGCTGCCTCCTGCACACCCCCTACCGGGGATGTGCCCGCAACCAATGTACATGCCCTTGACCGGAATCGAACCTGGGACCTTTCAGTCCGCAGACCGACGCTCTATCCACCGAGCCAAACCGGTTTCGGGTCATCACATTTTCATTGATAGTTTATCTTGCGTCTTCCCTCTCATTTACCATATCTCCCCCTTTGTCTTAAATATTAGCTAATACTAGTCTTAATACTGCCTAACTTTTGAATTACTTTGCAATCCAATGGACAAAACCAGCCAAAGCACAGCTGTATTCAAACTTTCTCTCTTCATTTTTCTTTTCCCCCTCTCCCTTCCCAGCCTTTCCCCATCCTCCTCCTCCTCTTCTTCCTCCTCCTCCATTTCTCCCTCTCTCTCTTTCTGGTACACAGAATAGGACTGATTTAATGAATCATACTCCCAAGTTATTAAGAAAATAACAATGTGTTTAGGCATGGCACTTATTTTATTACCTTTCTTTACATCATCCACAGACTTGGGTCCCATTGATAGACTGTCCCTATGTTCGGGTGATCATTTGGGGCATTTCCTGACTACCAGGCACTTCAGTGTTCCTGGGGCAAGTCTTTCCTTTTTTTTGAATTGAGGAAATTTCTTCATTGATTTGATGGTGGTGGTTTCGGTGAGAAATACAGAAGAACAGTGGTTCTCAAATTATAGGGTGCTTATCACCTGGAGTGCTTGTTCAGACAGATGTGGACCCGCCCCACCCTCAGAATCTCTCATTTAGTAGATCTTGGGTGGGGCTCAACAATTTGAATTTCAGATGATATTGGTTATGATGGCCAACTGCTCTTTGAGAACTGCCTCATTAAAGGATTTTCACCTTTATACCCAAGCACCAGTGAAAAAGAATTGGAGATTATTTAAGAGAGACTGATTCGCCTCAGGCTAGAAACCCAAGGATTTACTCAGCATTTATATTATTCTAAATTTGGAGGACATGTCTGCTGTCAAAGCCATTTAGCCCAGGGAGGAAATGTGCGCTTTTATTGTTTATTTAGCAATGAGACCAGGTATGTTCTTTTATTTGTGAGTTATACATAAAACCCTATAAGAGAGTCCAAAAATTAATCGCATAAAATGTGGAATTCCACTATTTCCATGTTACTGAAAGAGCCATGGAGGATAGGGGTGGACAGCCAATGGCCTCTTATCCAAATGTGTGTTAATTGTAGGCCAGTTATCTATGAGATTCACTGTAACATTTTAGTCATTTCTAATCCTTGTCCTCTTCAAATTGGGATAATAAAAAATGAAACTTTTTAGACATGGAATGCAAAAAAAATCAACTGATTTGGCTAGCAGTGAAATACGCAGAGGGAGGAGCAATATTGGAGATTCGGTAAGACAGGGAAAGATGCAGTTTCAGCAAAGTTATAGAGATCTTCACTTTCCTCATCTCTTTTTCTTCCTTTTCTAGTTCTTTCTTTCTACAAATATTTATTGCAGTGTTGAAAAAGTGAACAAAGCTTAACCCAGAACCATGCACATAGATGCTCAATAAATATTTGCTGCATTAACTAAAAACTGAATGAAGAGGTAGATATTACATTCCCTAGGAGCGGAGAATAGATGACGACATTACTGCTGAGCATCATTGTCCAAGCCTGAGGGGACTTTCCAGATTTCCCTATATCCCATATTACAGCAGGAACAGTATTCCACAGTCCAAACTCATGTAGTGATTAGATGTAAGTGTATGGTGCAAGTGGTCCTGAGAGCAGGACATGATAATGTTAGCAGCCATTAATACCTTAGTCTGAATTTGTGTTTTCTGCCAAAGGTGACTCCACTGGGACATTTTCCGGAAAAAGGGAATCTGCATGATTAGGAGGAAGATGGGGTAAAATTTGCACATGAGGCACTTCCTGGGCAGGCTGCCACCAACAGATAGCCCCGGCACCTAGGCTCATAGAGAAAAGATGGAATGCTCAGAGAGGGTGCACTACACAGGGAGGGGAATGATGCAATTTCTGTACCTCTCCGAGGATCAGCCCACTTTTAGGTTTCTTTATCTCAGGAATCATCAGATCACCCACAGGGCTGTTGTTAAAACACCAGTTGCTGGACTCCATCCTCAGAGACTCTGATTCAGTACCTCCAGGAAGAGCCCCTGACTGTGCTTTTGTAACAAGTTTCCAGGTGATGCGGGTGCTCTTGGTCGAGGGACCACAATTTCAGACCCTTTGCTTTAGTCATTTCGGAGCAAACTGCCATCACTTCAGTTAGTAGTTTACCTTTGTTAATGAGGCTAAAAATATTAGAAATGGCTGTAATATTATATTTTTAAAAAGCTATATGGTTTTAAATGATTCATATTTACTAAAAATGTATTAAAGACATGCTGTTCTTCCCAGCAGGACATATATATTTTTTAAAGTTTTATTATGATCAAGTCCAAATTAAAAAAGTAGATTTGTTTTAATTAGGAAAGAATTTTAACATATGTTATGTATTGGGAGAAAAAAACCTGTGGCTATTTATTTTGGAGCTTTCATATCTTTCAGGTTTAGTAGGTAATAATTTTCCTACTCCATTGAACTTCCTTAGAAAAGAAAAACCAGTCCCCCTAATCATAGATAAAAAATGAAGGTTAAAAAAGAATGTGGCCAGTGTGTGTGTGTGTGTGTGTGTGTGTGTGTGTGTTCACAAATAATCACAGAGGAAAAGAAGACCTGTTGGAACTTTTCAATAGCACAAATGATTTAGATATGTGTAAGTCAGGTATATATTTAATATTTAAAATTTCTATCTTAGCCTGGGAAATCCAGCATACAATAACCAGAAGTTTTCTTTAATAGTAAACTTCTTATCTTTTGTATCCTTTTTATGTTTTAACAAGAGTTCCTTGAACAAACATTGACTCAGTGTTTTTAATCTAAGTGGAACCAGTCTTATATTTATTTTCCTTTTGATAAACAGCTCTGAGGAGAGGATGCTTTTTACATGAGTTCCATGACAGTGACAAGAATCATAATTCATATTTGCTCTCTAGTTGTTCAGGATTTGGTTTTGTACAAACTGCTGTTTCTTCTGATTACTATAGATAAGATGCTGGTATCTGCTCACAAATGTTATAAACTCACTTTAAAGTATTCACAAAGCAAGCATTACCATTTCTACATTATATATTACATCCAGGAGTTCTGGACTATGAAATTGTTCCATACTCACTCTGGGTTAATATTAAGAGAAGTAATTAAATCAAGGAATAGGTGATCCAACAATTTTAGCCAACTTCATGACCAAAGCCTGTTGATTGCATGGGTAGTCAATACACAAAAATAGGTAGGAGACAGAGTAAGAAGCCAAATCTATTGAATAATATTCTGAGTAAATCCAAATTAATTAAACTATTATGGAGAAAAAATAAATTTAGAATACTATAAAGACACCCTAATTCTCTGTTCCGTGTATTCTTCATTATGCATACATTTAGACGTTATAGGCTACAACTTCCCTAGGGTCAGATTTACTTTTATAAAAGGGAATTTTGGAATTACGTACTATAGGAAATTTCCCTGAGAATATATGTTTAAACACAGAGTATAATCACTCAATCAGCTGCTTCTGTTGTGGAAAGGACATAGAGTTAAAAAACTTACTATAGATTTAAAACATAAAACAACACCCATTGTACTGATAGAAATAAACAAAATCCTGGATTTTAAAATTTGTATTATTTTATGTATTTTATATTTATTTTCAGAAATAAAAAAATCGAAAATCAAAAGTCATTTTGATGCCAAATTATTTGAAACAGGGGAGGAATTTTGAAGGCGTGTAGGGAAGAGGAAAGGAAACGTGACTGGGTCTTGAGGGGGAAGTGAGGTAGCAACGTGGCTTTAGTGGAAGGGTGCTTTTTGGATAGGTGATGAGGAGAGAAGAACATTTCTATGATGGTTCCCTCGAGTAGGCATTCTAAAAACCTCCACCGTCTACCAGGCCTACAGAAGATAGCAAGATTGTGGAGGTCATCATTATTGTTGTTATAATTACTTGTCTGCCAGCCAGCTCTCCCTCTGTCCTTTCTTCAGCTACTGAGTATGTAAGCCAGATGTGGTTGGTCACTTACACTACTCCACCCCTGGGGCTTAAAAACAATCTAAGTCGAATGTGTGATTCAAGAGAGCCAATGAGCATCCCACTCTGTGGTTCAAGGGGGTGCGAGGCTGGGCCTGCTACCAGCCAAGATCTCCTGCCAACAGAGAAGTCTAACTTCCAGAAAAAAAAGAATGAAGCCAGCACACGAGGAAAAGCAGTAGTGAGCAGATATGAGAGATGAATGAGAGAGAATCCTGGAGGCGAGGAGTCCTGGGTGCCTTGGTTCCTGCAGCACTTTTGCAGTCTTGAGCTGACCCCAGTAAACATCTGTTACTTGCTTTTTTTGCTTAAAGTAGTTTGAGTTGGGCCTCCATTACATAAAAGGAAACAGGTCCTAATCCAGGTGTCCTTCTTTCTTCATCTGTCCTCACCCATCATGATGACTGGCAATTTGGTATAGGAAAATATTTTAAAATATTGCTTCATGTAGTATTTTACTAAAACTGATATGGTACTTTTCCCTACTATATTGAGTCTATATTCCTTTGGCTTAATATCAAAGCCCAAAAAGATATTACTGGTGAGCTTTCAGACTTCAAAGCACTATGTGATCTAGGGCATAACCTAAGAATAACTAAACATCCAGTGCCCTCATCCATTTTGGAAGCTGTAATGTGTTTGTCTTGGGGAGGGACAGAATTCTTAAGGTTGTCTAGTGGGAGGTGGTTACCATCCTTGATAACATCTGGGTTGAATCTGAATTTAAATTTTGGACTTACATGTCCTCAAACGTGTAAGACTTTCCTTGGAGGGGATCAGTGAACTCTAGCATTTATCAGATTCGTTTGCTTTCTGGTCAGTAGCAACTTCAAGTGGGAAAAACTTCCAATTTCTGTGTTTGTCCCACTTGAAGTTGCTACTGACCAGAAAGCAGACGAATATGATAAATGCTAGAGTTCACTGTCTTTGCAAGTTCCTTTCCCAGGTCGCTGAGAGGCCTTTTCTTTGGGAGAACTTTGCCATTCTCTGGACTCCTTTACAGCAATAACAGAGCACTAGAATGCAATTTCCAAATCCTCAGCTGGTTTTTAGAAGATTGGTTGTTTAGCACTTGTGAAAATGCCTTCTTTAATGCAGAGATACAATCCAGCATGTGTCAGGTTCACAGACTGTCATGATTTATCACCTCAGTATCTGGGAATTGGCAGGCTGTTTTCTGCTAAGCAGATTTTCCTTTATTTTTTGAACCAATGCATTTTATTTGGATGGATTAGAATTCATATGCTTTTCATTAATTTGCAATTAACTTATGTCAAGATGTTATTTTATAAGAGCAATTTAACATCCATCAATCCCTCTGAGTATTTTTTTTCGTATGCTCTTGGTTCCATTTTGACCTTAGAAGACATTAGGCATGGTATCAAAGGCAACTGACTCCAAGGTGAAGACGTGGGCTTGGCTCAAAGATGAGATCAGAAGATTGCAGTAAATATTAAAAGGAAACCCAATAAAGTTTAACTGAAGAAGTAGTGAACTAGAAATTGACGCCTGGGTTCCAATTTAGCTAGCTGTGAAACAAAGAAATTGTCTTGGTTTTCTTTGCTATGCAATGGGACTAATGGGGAGTTGTTTTAAATAATAAAGGATGTAAAATTATAAAAACATCTTGAAAGAAGGCACACAATTCAATAAAAATAATCATCATGATGATTGAAGTCCATCAAACCTTTCTTTCTCAATTGTGATGACAGACTTACTTGATATGGAGATGAATGCTTCCCCTGGCAAGTACCCTCCAACGTATATTGACTAACATGGGTGGTGATTCCAGACACTTCCCAGTTCCTTTACTTTGTATTTCCATTAATGCAAGCTTTTTTGTTCAGTTAGATAAGTTCAGGATTCTGAGTCAAAATTACATGTTTGAGACAGAGAATTGAAGGCAAGTCTTCTACTCACTCAATGCTTTTCTCTCTCTTTGGATGAACATGAGGGCAGGTGGGGGTGATATGAAGAGATGATGGAGAATTTGCCTAGGAGATATTGCTCATCTACCTGCCTGAAGCAGAAAAACAGGACCATTTTTCCTTCTTAGGGTTGTTTATTCAATATACACATTCATATATAAATGTATGTAATATAATCTAACAAATGCATTGATGATGTAACTTTTACTGGAAGTTGTTAGGTTAGTAATTATTGAACCTGCTTTATTCTCAGTACTTTGATGAAAAGAAATTGTTCTTTTTTTAAATATATTTTTATTGATTTCAGAGAGTAAGGGAGAGAGAGAGATAGAAACATCAATGATGAGAAGAATCATTGATCAGCTACCTCCTGCAACGCCCCCTGCTGGGGATCAAGCCCACAACCCCGGCATGTACCCTTGACCAGAATCGAACCCAGGACCCTTCAGTCCACAGGCTGATGCTCTATCCACTGAGCCAAACCGGCGAGGGCAAAAGAGATTGTTCTTTTTCTTATTAAAGTAGGAAGATTCTCGTGGCATCGTTTTACCCAGAAGAATCTGCTGTGTGGAGCGGGAAGGTGCTTGCAGCTGCTGGGGAGGCGGTGCCTGGTTACAGCTCACTTCTCACTGAGACTCCTGCAGGAGCCTTCTGGTTTTCCTGCCCCTTCTGTCTTCGTCCCAATTAGCCTACAGGCTGCTGCCAACATTTTCCTTCTAAAGTACAACTCTGATTATGTAATTCCACAGAGCATACATCTTAATAACTCCACATTGACTATTAAATTAAATATAAATATATCAAACTGACATTCTGAATTTCTAAAATATGCTTAATTTTTTTAGGTATTTAATAAGATCCTTTAGTTTTTTAAAAATGTTCTGTTGAATTAGATTACTTGGTCTTTCTCAGAGATAGCCTGCTTCCTTTCTCTGGAAAAGTCATTTTTTTCTCTGATTATTTCTGTTGAATTCCTTTACATTAGGTAAGGCCATCTCAGAATCCCACTGCCTCCATGAAGCCTGCTATGTTCTCCCAACACCTATTTGTGTAAATGATTAAGACCTGTACTCTGGTGTGAGTGAGTGTGAGCCTTGCAGAGACAGGCCTGGTGCCTTTTTTTTTTTTTAAGATTTTAAAATTAATTTTCAGAGAGAGAGAGAGAGAGAGAGAGAGAGAGAGAGAGAGAGAGAGAGAGAGAGGAAGAGAAAGGAAGGGAGAGAGAGAGAGAGAGAAACATTGATATGAGAGTGAAACATCGATCAGTTGTCTCTTGCATGCTCCCTACTGGCGATCCAGCCTGCAACCCAGGCATGTGCCCTGACCAGGAATTGACCAGGAAACCTTTTGGTGCTTGGAACGACTGACACCCAACCAATGGAGTCATACTGGCCAGAGCCCATCTTTGTCTTTCTTGATATTGATAACCCCCGTATTGGCCATGTAACAGACCTCCAAAGATTATTTCTTGAACTGAAAATTGAGACTGAATGCTTTCTTCAACTTTTCTCTACTCACCTCATTATTGCTATTCTCTAGGATCAAGCTCGGGCCTCCACAAATTCTTCTCTAATAAGCTCAGTCAGTAGCTTCCCTCCTTTACATGATAGCACATTTTTATTTTACTATTCCTCCCACTCTTTGACTTCACTCTTATTTCCTGCTTTTTGTTCCTCTTGCTTACTTTCCCATGCATTGGCTCCCCATGTTGCATTTTAAATTTCTTAAAAACACAAACTAGTTGAATGCATAGCACTCTTCACACCACCTGGAGAATGCCCTGTTTTGACAGGTGCTTGATTGCCCATTATTGGTTGACTAATCCCAACAGTAGGAGAAGTGGTCTAAGGAAGAGGTCAATTTTGTCATCTGCTGTGATTGGACCTCCCAGAAAGTACAGATGCTGTAGACCACCAAGAGAAAGAGGGCTAATGATCTCAAGACCAGAATTTAGCCTTGATTAATATACAATAAATCTTTATGGTACAAATCTTATTTCATATTTTTGAAAAGGTTCAGGATGCACTTAGATTATGGAATTGAAACAAATACAAATTAGAATTATTCAGAACAGTTTGTTAGAGATTGCTAAGTGAATGAGTGGAAGGCTCTCAACTTTAACAAGAGAGAAGGGTAGTATTGGTGAATTAATTTTTCCTTGGAGGATAATACCTACAATTTGGTTAGCTGCCACCAGTTGAGTGGACCAGGCTGATAGTTTTAATGGGAGGTGCATGTGATCCCTGGGGACATAAAGTATTATATAACAAATTCCTGTAACCCCCCCCCCCCACACACACGCACACACTTTAAGAATTTCTTATTTAAATGTTTTAAACTGAGAACCAAACATGTGTATTTTTTTAAAGTTCCCAGATGATTCTGATGTGCATTTATAGTTAAAAAGCCATTGGTTTGGAGTTTGGGACAACTTGATTCCCAAGAATAGGTTTTCTTCAGGTAAGGATAACAGAGACCAAAATTACAAAACAAGAAGCACTTGAGTTTGTTATTTCTATGTAGTTTGTTATGAAAAAATTATATGTATCGTGATGAGCTTATTGTGCCTTGTTATAATATCTAAGTTTGTGTCAAAGAGAGAATGGAGGATGTACTTGGCAAGTAAACTAACATAAGCTCTGTGTACTTGTTTACTTTCATTTTAACCTTGAAGGTTTTTGTGTTCTCTCAGTTATGGGAGATTTATGGCTCCAGCACCCTTTCCAGCTATTTCCAACTTCTATTCAAAGGGAAAGTGTGATTTTTCTTCTAGAAGGTCCCCTGTTGTTCTGCATCCTTAATTGCCCATAGTTCCTCTTTCCTTTGCACCCTTGACCTGTGGACGCCTGCTTGGTTATTGAGTTTTTGGACTCTTTCCCATTCTCTCTGTCCTTCTGTCTTTCTCTCTCTGTCCTCCTCCCCGCTCCGCCTCTGAATTGCCTTCTAAAAAGAAAAGTGATATTCTTGGACCTATACTTGTTACTAGTTTCCCCATTTAGAGCCCTGTCCTGTTTGTTTATTTTATGGTCTTCTTAAATGGACTACACACTTTTAAATCTGAATGCTCAAAAATCATCAAACAAAGCTGCTTTTAAACAGGATTATAATGATGTACAGTGGTTATTAGCATGAACTATGCTTTAAAATTTCTCAGGAAACCACAGCATTACTACAGAGGGAGGCAGGCCTCCTCTATGAAACAGTCTTTCCACAGAGTCCTTTTGGTACTTATGTCCACTTCGATGGGGGTTACTGAGCAGATTTCTTTTTTAGAAAAGCGTTTTGTCAAGATTGAAATTTCTCTGAGCACTTGAGTAGCTCATGTGCCCACCATTGTGGAAGACACAATGCAATCCTTAAAACAGCCTCATTCACATATTTTATTGGAGGAAATTGAGGGTGAGGGAATTTCATAATGTGCCCAAGGTCAGCAGAGCTGTTTGGTGAGCATTTTCGTCTCTCACTCATTGCAGTCAAGTCAGCATCCACTTGGCACCGAGGCTAAAAACACAGACATTAAAAAGGAGCCAGATTTGGAGCATCTGCCCATAGTGTTCCTTCATTCTGCATGAGGGGTGCTGCCACGGCACTTTGATGATGTCATTAAAATGAAGCCTTATCAGCTGCTGATGTGTCATAGTGAACACACGCATTTCCTTTCCACAGAGAGGAACTGCCTCCGGGAAATGGACAGGCTCTTACAAATCTAACAGGTTTCTGTAGACTCTCAATTCAGTTCAGGAGTTAACATCACTTTTAAAAAAACCAAATTCTGCCTTCAATTTTGTTGAATGGAAATAGTGAGAGAGTGGACATCCTTGTCTTACGGTCTGTGAGGTCTGAAAGGTTGGCCACCGCTGGATTAGAAGACTTGTTTTCTGACTTTAGAAAACATCTTGGGTGGATTCTATATATTTCTGGTCAATTTTGATGACTGTAACTCAGCCCAATTTTCAGTTTTCAAGTTCAGGTCTAATCCAGAGCTCCAACGTTTTCTTGCTCCATCTTTCAGGCCCAAGCACCTCCTTGGACCTGGAGGAGGGAGAGGGGAAGAAAGCATCTCTTGATTCAGCTGGCCCTGGGTTAGGTCTCTCCAGCTGGGTGGATGCTTCTCCACTGGCCTTCAGGGTCTCTGGGAGAAAAGCGTTTTCACAGAAGGTCCAAGTGTGGACCTTCTCCAGGGGCACAAGGGTGTGTTCTCCCCACTCACCATCCAGTTCTTGGATCTGGAATCCCGTACTGTCCAGCTCTGGAGTATAGAAAGTGACGTGCAAAAAGAGCTCGCTGCATGCTTCAGCGGTGGCCCCTATAAGGCAGGCGACCAGACAACTCAGCAGCACCACGGACTTGGGCTGTGAATGAGCTGTGTGGTAGGGTACAGGCGGTTTGTTTTCGTGTCCTTCATTTCCAGGCAAATAGCAGACACTGCATGTGGTTGGTTGGTTATTTATTTATTTATTTATTTATTTATTTATGTTTGCTCTTTCTCTCTTTTTCTCATTTAACAAGTGCATAATGCTGAGGCTGTTTTGTTGTGGTTTAACTAGACATAGTTTGATTGTAATGAGATGCAAGCTGAGGAGAGAGAAAACTTCCATCTGTGAAAATGAGAAACACAACCAACTCTGACATTTGGGGAGAAAAGGAAGCATTTTGATATAGAAATAGCTAAGAGGCTTAGTGACTGGGACCAGGAAAACCTGTCTAAAATAGGACCCCACAACAGTATTGAATGGAAAGAGTGAGAGAGTGGACATCCTTATCTTGTTCCTGAATTTAGATGAAAAACATTCAGTCTTTCAACATACAGTGTGATGTTAGCAGTGGTTTCTTCATCAATGTCCTTTCTTGGTTTCAAGAAGTTCCCTTTTATTCCTAGCTTGCTGAGAGCTTTTATCATGAGTGGAAGTTGAATTTAGTCAAGGGCCTATTCTGTATCTATTGAGCTAATTATGTGATTTTTCCTTTTGTAGGCTCTAGAACTGATGAATGACATTGATAGATTTTGAAATGTTAAAGTAATCTTGTTTTCTTGAAGTAAAACTAAGATGATTGTAGTGTTTTATTTTTTAAAATATAAATTGGTTTAAATTTGTTAAAATTTTGTTTAAGGATTCCATGTCTATGGTCCTGAGAAATATTAATTTTTTAAATTGGATATCTTTCTCTGGTTTTGGTATTAATCCAATATCATAGAAGGAGTAGGGAAGTGCCTTTATTTTCCAGAAGAGTTTGTATATACATGACATACTAGATAACTGCTTTTATAAGTGATCCCTTTGTCTTTTTTAAATTTTTCCTATTGATTGGTTAATAGGAAAAAAATTCTTAAGTGGATCTCAGTTTTATATTTCTGAGGATCATGAAAATTCACGATTTGAATTATTTTATAAACTTATACTTATAAATGGTAACATGTATGTATTTTTTATAAAACTGATATGTTCTTCAAAATACTTCATGCAAATATATACTAGAGGCCTGTTGCAGAAAGATTCCTGCAATAGGGCTTCCTGCTGTGGTTTCCAGTGCCCCGCCTGCTTCCCTTCCTTCTCTGCCATCCCGCCTGCTTCCCTCCCTTCTCCCCCACCCCTCTTGCTTGCTTCTCTGCAGCTTCGCTCCCGTCTGCAGTGCTTGGCTTCTTTCTACACTGTCTTCAGTCTTCGCTCTGCGCTGGATATGCAAATAAACCGCCATCTTGGTTGGGTTAATTTGCATACTTGTCTTGATTGGCTGGTGGGTGTGGCTTGTGGGTGTAGCAAAGGTACGGTCAATTTGCATCTTTTATTAGATAGGATATTTTTTGGCAAGTGGATAAATTGTTATATACTATAGTCTTATCATGGTATTTTAAGATTTAAGAGCAGAGTACACAGATTAAATTGAGATTATGGGTATTCCTTTTGAGTAGCTTTATAATACTACTAGAAGCCCAGTGTACAGATTCATGCACCCAGTGGAGTCCCTCAGCCTGGTCTGCACCCTCTCGCAATCTGGGACCTCTCGGGGGATGTCTGACTGCCGGTTTTGGCCTGATCCCTGCAGGCCTGAGCACAGAGTTATTAGTGTAAATGACTTTTAAATATATATAATAATAAGCAGAGGTATAAGAATCAGAGATCTGTTATGTGCTCCCAAATAAACTAATTCTGTGGCTGATATTGTTAGGTTATATAGCAAGAGGATTACCTGGTTATTTCTGGAGTGTTTGAAATGGAAAAAAAAAATTAGTGGCATTGATATGTGTAACACTTTAAAATATATTGGTAATTTCCTCAACATCCTATGAGATAAACAGGAAGAAATTACTATTATGTAAATTTAGTATCTAGGTCATTAAGAATTTAGGTAATTTTCCAAGTCTGTACAAGTAATCACAATCAGAATAGCTTTTGGGTTTTCAAGGCAAATTTATTCTTTAAATCCTGGTCTATTTCTGTGGCTATCCCTGTTTTGGTTAACTTAAAAGCAAGGTTTTGCACCAATCCTTAATTTGAACACAATTGGTATAAGTGTCAGTTTACTATTCTTAAAAATATATATATAATGGCATTGGGCTAACCTTGGGAATTAAAGTATGTTCAGTGAAGTGAAGAACCTTTATTGCGCATATTAATTTCCTAAACATTCAAAACAATGTTTTGAAGGGGAGGGTATTATTGAGAGAATTTTAGAGATGTGAAAAATGAGTTTCAGGGATCAGTAACTTGCTCGAGTTCTCACAGGTTACATAGCCATGTTGGCAACTCTGGCCACAATAAGAGTTGGGGGATAAAATTTCTGAACCCATTTCATGCATCTAACATCGTGGTACTCCACCATGCCCATACTGAATCATCTATGGAGCTTTAAAGAAATACTAATGCCTGGCATCCACCCTATGAATTAATTCAAATATGTGGTGTCTGGGCCCAGGCATGGGTATTACACAAACAAAAAACAACCAACAAAAACTTTCTAAGTGATTCTCTTGTGTAGCCAAAGTTATGAACCACTGGTAATGCTGTAGACCTGAGGATATGATTTATTGGGCTGTTGAAACAGGGTGATCCAAAGCCAGCGGGTTCTCAAACATTCAGTTCATGTGGTATTTCATGACCTGAAAGCAAATATAGACAAGTTCCTTGTGTTTTATTTGAAATATTGTTGTCAGGTCCCATCATCTCTTCTAGCCATTCTTCTCTTCTATTTGCAGATGACTCATGCTGAACAGTACTCTTATTTCATGTTGCAGCTTGGTCCTTCACGTGGCTGTCCCAATGCCCATTTATCTCTGTGGTTATGGGCACAGCCTGGGAACGCAGAACAATGCAAGTCATTTAGAAATTTGAAACATGATTTCTGGTAATGCTTCAGGAAGTGTTTTAAGTTTAATTTTGATTTCTAATGTGCTCTGGACTCTTTCCTGAATAGATGAAAAAACCCTGCTATTGGCAGAGAGGAGAATAGGTGGAAGGGACTTGGGCTAACACTGAAAGTTGTGTGATTAGTCCTGATTTAAATACTGGAAATGACTTGAGTCACTAATGGCTTTTTTAATTCTGAATCTATTTTTACTTTATTTTTATTTTAACAATACCTGGATAAAAATTTGTTAAGAGAGTTCATTCAATTCATTCTTTTTAAAGGAATCAGGAGCCTAATTTTATCATGACCCCCAACACACACACCCTACATACATTTTCTTCCTTTTAGATAAAGTGGGGTAAAGGACAGAGACAAATTCTATTGGCTATATTCTGACTTATGACAAAGAGTCCAAATATTATTGTCATCCCAGAGCCATCCTATGCTCAAACCTTAGATAGACAGACTATTTTCCATGGTCACTGCTCTTTCATTCTTTTGAGGACATACCTTATTTGCAAAAGAAAATTTAGATTACATGATCCCCAAAAACTTAGCATATAGCATAGAGAAGCTAAAAGCAAATGTTTATTCTGTAAGGATGGGTTAGCAGTGTTAAGGTAGTCAGACTTACCTTGCACAACTTTTAAACAGTTTATTGAGCCTGGCCGGTGTGGCTCAGTAGTTGAGTGTTGACCTATGAACTAGAAGGTCATGGCTCCATTCCCAGTCAGGGCACATGCCCAGGTTGCAGGCTCCATTCCCTGTAGATTTTTCTCATCATTGATGTTTCTATTTCTTTCTCCCTCTGAAATCAATAAAAAGTATATAACCAGGTTTATGGAATGGCATTGTCTATGATTGACAAATGTAAGGAAACTGCTGTCAGATTTCTAATATAAATATTTGACAATACTTGTGAATGAAACCACAGAAAGAGAATATCACCCCTATCCTCAGTCAATGGCCACATTTTTCATTTGGCTGGAAGTTAGCATTTAGATATCATTCAAAATAAGATTTTGTCCCATGGAATTGGCATCTTTGTTACTGTATATCCTTCAGGTTTCCTGTGGCACTATGGGAAAAGTGACACAGCCCCAGAGAACCCTGAAGTAAGTTTGCTCCATTTTGCTGATTCATATAAAGAAAAATACCAACTTTTACTAAGAATACCCTAAGTAATGCCTTAATCCTGATTTAGACTAAGAAAAACTAAAGATTTTTTTTTGCTTCTTTCTCTTTCTCTCTCTGTAGTATTTATATATGTATATACATATGTATGTATGTATGTGTGTATGTATGTGTTTGTGTGTATGTATGCCTTTTCAAAAAAAGATTTGTAAGTTTATTGAGATCCTAATCACACAACTGTGTTGTGTTGAAACTTCCTTTGTTGCCAATTCTACCTGATTAGTTTCAGCTTTTTAATAGCCTAGTGGTTGTAGTAGTTGATGTCACAGAAGTTCAGAATATTGGTACATGACTTCAAACAAAAGATTGAAGTGAAATTTTAGAGGAGATCCAAATGTGTTCTGTAACTGCTGGTAAAGAGTACCAAACTTTTATGATTCATTAACCAGATCTACATACACCACTTAGAACGAGGTGAATACTTGCTTCTTGTCTATTCATTAATTTGTTATCCACCTACACTGACAGAACACATTAATTACGTTAATTGGTTAATGGACAGATCTCTACTTTGCTATTGGTTTTATAGGCAGTTCGAGCTTATAGATGCCAAATGTCTTGTTCTAACCTTGTGCACCATTCTTAGAATGACTTTTGGCCAGTCTAAACATTGCCTAGGAATTGTTTATCATGGCTGATTAAATACCCCTCCTGAAGCATGTATACTATTAATTTCTGCTTAAGAATCTCCAACAAAGCAAATATTTACACAAAGAGGGTGATTCCCCTTGAGCTGCAAGGATAGATCAAGCCAGTGGTACCGAAATAGACATGACTGTGTCCAGGTCCCCAAGATTTTAATCACATTTAATGACTGTACAAGTTATGCCAGGAAGAAGGAAGATGTGATGTTTCTCTGGGGCTTTGCAATAACTTATGTTTTATTTACAAGGCTGCAATAGAGGGGTTATGTGATGGCTTTCTCCCCAACTCCACTTACTAGCTATTTGTATAAAGCTATATTTGGTGTCTTTAAAAACACTGAGAACAGGGCAAGGCAAAGGAAGAGAAAAGATGTTAGGGTAAAGGGAAGTTTCCCACAGGAATTACCAAGAATTTATTCCATAGAGAAAGTCCTCAGTTACTTCTTGCTCATGAAAATCTTTTCACCTGCCTTGCTAAAGCCTTGAAACTCATATCTGGGACGTATTAAGCAACCCAGAAAGTTTATTCATTAACTTTGATTTATCTAATTAATGAAAGAGCAGAGAAATCAAAGTCATTTTCCTCTTCTCCCCAAAATTCAGGGTTTTCGATGCTTAACAGCTTGCTCCCTACTTAGAGAAAACATATTAGTCAGATTGGATATACTAACTTATAAATCACATATTAGTGCCAAATAGGTTCTGTTACAAAAAATTAAGACTCCCTCTTGACACATAATTTGGCTCTGAATACAAACCAGATAAACAACATCTTTTTTTTTTTTTTTATTGCCACATTTGGAATGTAAACTGAAATATATAGGCAATAACTGACTTCTTCATCTCTCACATATATCACTGGATTCAGGGCAAGAAGCTTTGTGTATATTGGGCTCCTCTCAGAAAGCAATGCCTTTTCTTACCCAGTGCATTTAAACTTGAGGTTGGGAAAAGTTCTAATGGCTGGAGTCTGCCTTAAAGAGACAGCTCCAGGTCCAGGGTGAGTAGCACCCTTGCTGCAGGGAATTGAACCTGAACCCTAACACCTCAGAGAACACCACGGTTTAACCATTGGAACTAAAGCGTAAGATCTGGGATAAATGCAGTACACATGATCTGCAATCATATTCTTTTGGTAACTATGAATCAGCAATTCTCAGAAATACTTTTTTAAACTAAAGGTTTGAGATCTGAAGAACAGACTCAGAGCTGACTCATTTAAAGGAAGTCTTCAAAGTAGTTACCCAATCAAGACTATGTATTTCCTGGTTTTCTACCAGAAAAACAAAACATCTGCTACTTTTCAGTTAATAATAAAATAAATCTAAAAGCAGAGTTTTCTTCCTCTTGGAAATCAAGAGAGTTGCTTAAATTATGAGGACATTATATTAATCTCCTTAATTCTTTGTGGGGATTTTAGTTTTTTTCTATCTTTATAGATTGCCTTTGATATCTTTATAGAATTATTATAAATAGAGGTATTTTCAACTCTTGTTAATGTCAAAGCAACACTTACCTGTGTCCTGTGTTCACAGAGGTTCTTGGTCCTTGCTCATTACCTCATTTTCCCTACAGGTTCAGGCTGAGCTTTGAGTGCTTAAAACTGGGCCCCATTAGGAACAGCTAGACTATGTGAGCAAGTTATCATGTGACACTGGGCCATGTTTTCCAGGGATGCAAAATAAGAAAAATATTTTGTCAGTATGTTTGATGAAGCAATTGAATCTGGAAATCAATTAATAATGTAAATTGGTCATTCAGTTGTTTGATTTTGTTTGTTTTTAGCCTGACCATCTACTATGTGCCAAACACAATTCTATACTATCTCTTAGCACCCTTGGCTTCTCACACTATGATATATTCTGAGTTCTTCCTTCATTACCTATACCAGTGGTCGGCAAACTCATTAGTCAACAGAGCCAAATATCAACAGTACAACGATTGAAATTTCTTTTGAGAGCCAATTTTTTTAAACTTAAACTTCTTCTAATGCTACTTCTTCAAAATAGACTTGCCCAGGCCGTGGTATTTTGTGGAAGAGCCACACTCAAAGGGCCAAAGTGCCTCGGTTTGCCAACCACTGACCTATACGAACAATGTCATGGTCTAATGGAAAGCAGGAGGACTTTAAATAAATGTTCCAAATTCATATTTGAGCAGGGCCCCTCACTTGTTGACCTGCGGCTACCTGAATCTCAGATTCCTGATTTGTAACATAAGAATAGAAAAATCCCATGTTTAAAATAGTTGGCAAGCTTAGTAAACTTTTTTCTGGCTTTCCAATTTTATATATGAGGAAAGTATTGAAGGGAAATGGCAGTAGTAAAAAGAAAAAAAAAAAGGAAATGGAGGTAAGTTTAGAAAATACTGTGTAGGAGGTTAAATGACTGTGACATAGGCCACTGATGAACCAAGGTTAGATGTCTTACCCAGGAATGGACATTAAAGGTATGCTACTTAATGAGCCAATTGTATCCCAGAACTAGGGTCCAGATGTCCTCATTGGTTTGTTTGGTTTGATTGACAGTAAGTGGGCCATCTTGCTTCTATTTGCCAGGACCATCTGTCATAGGATGTGTATCAGGGAAGAGAAGGCCTGTAGTGCAGGTGGTTGGTATAAAATCACTGTCCTGTGTTGAGTTTGGAGATTTATACCTAGGGCCTGTGGCCCCTGAATCAAAGTTGAGAATTATGCTGCAAGGTGTTCTTGGCTATGGCCTTTTCTTTCTGCCAAGGCTGCCTGAGCGTCTATAAAACTGAAAGGAACAGGGGGCCAGGCAGGCAGCTTCTCAGAATGGGGAGAGGTAAAAAAATATCTCCTCTTGTCTTGTTTGAATATTTTCAAAATTTTCTCTCTCTAGCTTTCATAATGCTTCTTGGTTTATTTTGAAAAAATGAACATAGTTTCCTTAGCTGTCTTAGAGTTCGTGCTAACCTGGCCAGGAGTCCAGCCAAGGTGAATAACAGCAATGTGTCCAGTCAGGGCTATCAGCAGAAGCTGAGTGACTGTGGACATTCCTGGGATCCATAGAGGTGGGAAGGGCACTAAGTCTCTGAGATCAGAATTGGTAAGTGCCTGCTTCATAAATGGGGTTAAATTATGCTCCCCGCAAAGAATCAGCTTAAGCTCTGCTGCTTTATGCAGCCCTTTGGGGTGGGTACATGAGTGCAACCTACAACCAGAACATTAGATATACTCAGGTGCATTTTACCCCAATCATAAAACACTGAAATTGCTTTGATTGGCAGGCCAGAGGGAAGTGGAGAGAATAGTCTTAACGAAGAGAAGGCATGCACCAAAGGTGTAATACACACAGAGGAAACTGAAAGTTGATTATGTTCAGAAGGTTCATGGAATGTTGATTAATTCCAACAGTGATAGCTGCCAGTTCAATAGTGCATCCTTCAGTGTGTGAGTCATGCTAAGAACTAATTCACAACTTAGAAGTATGCATAGTTTATCTGTAAGAACAGCTGGGAAGGCAGAGAACATGGGCAAAAATAGTTAGGTGGGTAGACCAGTGGATGGAGAATGAGGAAGTTCTTTTCTTATTTCTCCTAAATTTAATGAAATAGGAAACCAGGCCATCAACTGATGGTGAGAAGGGCAGGGGTGGTGGGAGGTATGACTGGGAAGTGAATGGCAGAGAGAACAAGATCACTGGAGGTGAGGTGGTCAGGGGCTGAAAGGCTGAGATAACAGAAAGATTTTCTACAGGGGTAGGAAGATCACAAGTCCTGTGGAAAGACCAGCAATGGAGAGAGCTAGTGAGCCACAAGCTAACTCTTCAAGAAGGGAGGTGCAGTCAGATGGATCTCTTTTGTGATCATAACAAAGCGATATTGGATGCTATCGTTGCAGCCATGACTTTGGGATTGCTGAACGTTTTTATTGAGATGGGAAGGAACTGCTCTGGAAACAGCATTAAATTACAAAGAAGACAATTACTGAACTGCCTGGTTTGGTATTTCATAGATAAAACAGCAACCCTGTGAAAAGGCTGTAGGATAAGTAGTGTCCTCAAGGGGATCCACATTTCAGATGTAGCAAGAATATCCCCCAGAATGTTTTTGGGAGTGCCAGAGAACAGAGAAGAGTAAGGAAGATGAGTGCGGGCTGGCAAAGTGGGTTGAACTTGGGAACACACAGAGCCATATGGAAATGACACTGGTTGATGAGGGATGACCTGGGGGTTTTAGGAGAATAGAAAGATTCTTATGAGCATAATTTTTCAGTGGGGGTTTGTGGACTATAAAATTTAACTTTGTCATCATGATGAGGATGATGATCATCAGACCTGTTCAGCACTTGTCACTTTGGATACAGTCTACATCAGATTTGTTCTGTTAGTGTGGTTTCCATCTCCCAGACCACGTTTATTAATATTGATCTGCTAGGCTTGACATAATGTCAGAGGCTTTTTAGTTCACTCTTGTGTATTGTATATGTGTGTGTGGTCGGTTTTATGGAGGTATAATTTATATGCAGTAAGAAGTGAGATTCACCCTTTTTAGTGTATCATTTTATGAATTTTTGACAAATGATTATACCACCAAATCAAGATCTGTTTTCAAACAGTTCTAACAACTCCCCAAATTGACTCATTCTTGTCACCAACACCTTATTCCTACCCTCAGCACCTGGCAACTACTGATTTGTTTTGGTCCTATAATTTTGTTTTTTCCACAATGACAACTAAATAGAATCATATAGTATGAAGCCTTTTAAGTCTAGCTTCTGATATTTAAACATGATGCAGTTCCAATTCATTCTTGTGTTTTTCAATGGCTTGTACCTTTTCTTTGCTGAGTATTAGGTATTATTTCATTATATGGATATAACACAGTTTAATTGTGAATTTACCAAGTGAGCAATATTTGTGTTGTTTCTACTTTTTGGTGATTATGAATAAAGCCTCTATAAACATTTAGGCATATGTTGTTGTTGTTTTTTGTGGGAATATAAGTTTTCACTTTTCTTGGGTAAAAATCAAAGAGATTATTTATCCTGCTTGGAAATTTCTGGGCTGGAATTTGTGCATTCAATGTCCTTCATTATTTTTGTGAAGTTCTTAACCATCATCTTTCCCATTGTTTCTCTTGCCTTCTCAGATTTCAATTGGTGTTATGCTAGACCACTTGATATCATCTTATAGCCCTTGGATACTCTCATCCGTTTTACTCCTTTCCCTTTTGTGTTTCAATTTAGGACATTTCTATTTAGCTATCTTCAAGTTTGTTGAGGTTTTTCTTCAGCTGCATTGTGTTTCTTGAAGTGACAGTTGAGGGCATTCTTTATTTCTGTTTTTGTGTATTTTTTTTAAGAATTTCCATTTGACTCTTTCTTATAGTTTGCATATCACCACTAAAATTCAGTATCTGTTCATGCATGTTGACTACCTTTCCTGCTAGAGTTTTTAAGATGTTTGTTACAGCGGTTTTAAGTTCAGTATAGTATGGCCCAACATAAGGGTCATCTCTGGTTCTGTGGATTGCCTTTCTCTTATCAGTGGATTATTTTGTTCTTGCTTTTTTTTTGCATGTCTCAGAATTTTTCATTGAATTATGGGTATCATATGTAGAACTGTAGAAAGTGAGGTAAGTAGTATTGATGCTAGAAAATGTGTCCACCTGTCTTCTGTAGGCTGTCATTGTGGGGTGTTAGGTCAGTCTATTAGAAGTAAGTTGGTTTTGGGTTTTGTTGTTGTTATGGGTACATTCACTGTATCCCTGGCTTCAAATTCCTCTCACATTACCTTGTGCTTAGGGTGAGGTCTCATTTGCCATTTTGTTTATTTAATGTTCCTGCTCCACCCTCACCAGTAGATGTTCTCTATGTACCTGTACTTCAGAGAAGTTTCTCTCCATTCTTGCCACTCCCGCACTGGTAGACTGCTGTTGCTTTTTATTTGGTTCTTGCTACTTTAGCGGGAATAAGTGTTCTCTGTTTTATTAGAGGAAAATCATGGCGGCATGGAGAAGAATGGCTGAGGTGGTACAAATTGCCCTTGTGTCTACAATTTCCAGCCCTTGTGTCTACAATTTCCAGAGGTTCTATATATTCATTCTTGCCCACGGTTGGAATTTAGGAATTTAGAAATTTAACTGGGTTTGTCTTACTTATTTCTATGGCAGCTCTGGCTTCCTTTTGTTCCCATTAGTGAGTCCAGGATCATATTCCCTCTGTCTCTTTTCTTAATGTTTAGACTAGTTGGACTCCCCACACCATGAGTTTTCTAGGGTCAAGGCAATTAAGATTTATAGTTTCTCAAGCCTTTTCTAGTTGATAGGGTAGGAGTGACACTCTCTCTACCTCCCAGGAAGAAGTCAGAAATAGGTACAAGCTTTAAAATAGAAGATTTTTAGCATTTTTTACTTCTAGTCATACCAGAATGGACATTGAAAATGTTTTGATCTTGATTATATTGATTTGTATTTTGATAAAAAAAAATAGATCTTGGCTTATGAAGCTCTGAGCCCAGCCTTTACAGTTTCAACAAGAAGACAATTATACATTCTACAGAAGGTGATTCTAGATGAGAGAATGACATCGTTGGGCAGTTAGTAGTCCCCACTGCCACTGGGGTAATCTGCCCCTCATTTACTGCCAAATTATGAGCATAATGAGTCACAGGCCCATTTCTAAATATATCAACAGTCCTGCAAAGTGTTTCAGGGGCACATCTAGCAATTATGGTCATGAGAAAGGTCATGGTAGTACAGGCTTTCATCATAATTTAGCTCTCCCTCCCCAGTTTGCCTTGGGTAAGTTGAAATACTGTGACTGTTCAGTTAGAAGCATTGTTCATTTTTGAAGATGACTTACTGGAAATGAGTAAAATATCTGAGGGAGGCCATTCCATTTAAAGGCCCATGTCCTCATTCAAAAGCTTTTTTGTGTAAAAAAAAGTATCTCAAAAACTCTTCTGTGCAACACACCAATCACATTCCTTCTAAATCATCGATTAGAATCCACAACTCTGACTGAAGAAAAGATTCCCTGTGGACTTGGATGCCAGCCATTTTCACTGAATACCCCCCTCATCCGCTCCTGGTAATAACAAGAGCAGTGTTAGGAGCTGCTGTGCCGCTTCTTCCCAGCATGGTGGGCATTTCTGGAAGTGTGACCCTGCCAGCACTTAGCAATCCATAAAGTCCTCTGACATTTTACTGTGGCTATAACGTAGGATGGAATCTTACAGAAAGCTACCCCCCAAAGTAGCCTTGCATAAAAGAAAATTGTTCTGAATCCCATTACTTTGAATAGTGTTCCCTAACAACAACAGCAAAATAAAAACATAAATAAAAAAGCATTTTTTTTCTTTTTTACAACCTATCTAAATAAAATCAAATAAGAGGGATCCAAAATCAGAAAACATTTCAAAATTAAATATTCAAAGATCTCCTAAAGTCAGCACTCTTAACCTTTTTAAAGCAGTTCAAACTTTCCTTTGTGAACTTTTGCTCTAAAATCACTTGAAGTTGTCAAACCTCAGGAGATTATTTTTCAAAAATGATTAATATCAATAACCTGCTTCCACATTCTGCCCACATTGTGGCATATCAGTTTTCCCCTGAAGATTAAGGGTCATATTTTCCACATACTATTCAGATAGAGAAAGAATTCCAAAATGAAGTCGCACTTCTCGTCTGCTTATAATTTGAAACTCATACATTTTCCTCCCTAATTAATATGGAGTCATTTTTTCACAGTACTTCTTCACTCATTGTTATTCATTTTCCATGTATTTATCCTAATGATGAGTGTGAAGTTCTTAAACTACTAAGTTTATGATCACCCGCAGCTCTGTGAAGGCCTGGAACCACATCACAAGTCTTTTGACACAAAAGTAGAATCTATTTATTTTGGGAGAAAGCAACATTAGTGAAAACCAAACCATTTGGATATATTTTTGTTTGTACTAGAACTAAATTAATCAAACCAGAAAAAATTGCCTGGCAACATCTGACATTAAAAAGATTCCAAAACAAAAACTAAACCACATGGAAGATGAGATAGAAGACAACCCAAGACTCGTCCAGATAAGAGTCACAAGCTGTAGATGAAGCTGCCTTTAACCCTAAAGAGAGAAGGTAGAAAAGAAATTAGAGTTAGAACCAGAGGAAGAACTAAGTTAATGTAGGCTAACTTAGTGAGTGCTTACGAGGTTTCAGAACCTGTACTAGGAGCAGTAGATCCATCTGATTTAGTTCTTACAGAACCAGGAATCTCCATTTGCAAAGGCAGTCAACTCTTTAAACTCGCTAGATTTGTATCACTTATAGGAACCTAGGCAAATTAATTATCTTCAAATTATAGCCAAGAAGTAGTATTTTCAAAATATATGTCTTTGAAGGTTTGAGGTAGAGAGAGTTAGTTATTCAGAAAGTTAGTTAACAAGATTGTCTAAATTGTCAAACTCTCTAATTTACTGAGTTCTTTTTATTGAAACGTACATATGTGGTGGTGGGCCATCTTTATGAGAGTTCCATAGATGCGGCTCTGATGGGCAAAGCCATGGCTATACCATCACTTAGTGGGGAGGGGGAGGACCAAAAAGTGATGTTCAGTGCTGGGGTTGGAGAGTTTTCCAAAAAATAGATTTTAAATCTTGAAAATCATAGAATTAAAGTTATTGTCTTTTTACTAATAAAACAACACACAGAGAGCAATACCATGTTGTAGCAGAGGAAATAAGATAGGAGCTAAAAAATACATAAAACAACGTTAAAGATACAGCATTTAGTAGGGTGGGGTATTGGGGGACATATTCTTAAGGTGTTAGTATGGAGGTATGCTTCAGTGATACATGGAGACGCAGCAATGGCCACTACTTGATGCATACCTGACCTGGATTGTGGTTTATAGGATATTGGTTTCTTTTCCATTGTTTTTGAGGGCATGAGGCAAATATGTATCCAGTGAAAAAATGGGAATATTTTGAGAATTTCACACTGCTGGGTAATCTGCATACTCAATATTTGCCTTTTTATTCTTTAATGAATCCATTGTTATTTTGCCTCAAGAATGATTTGGTAAGCTTTAGAGTCTCCTATATGGCAACATTCCTAAGATGCTAGTTAATATGAGAAGAATAAGCCAGGGAAGAAATTAATGGCCTTTTTAGGGCTTTCTGAAACTATGACCATGATGGGTTCTTAACCATCTTGTGGTTTGCATGGCTTAGATATTTACTTGACTTCCTTGGTTTGGTTACATTTTTGGTGTGTGGCTATGTATGCTTGTGTATGTGAAGTTTGTTTTTTTTTCTTTCCTGTGTGCCATAATCCAAGTCACGCAGCACACTGTACATTTTTACCTCACCAGTCTCAAGGGATTACGAGGCTCAGAGCAAATTAAGAAGGAACAAATAACCCTACAAAGTTACATCCTTCCCAGCAGGTTTAGTTCTTCTATACCACTCCCAAATCTCTCCTAAATGGTTACTTCGTTTTCTTTTCTTTTTAAAAAAATTCATCTTTATTATTGAAAGTATTACAGATGTCCCCCCCGCCCCCCATTGACCTCCTCCACCTTCCCCAGGCCTTCATCACACTATTGTCTGTTTTCTTTAGAGTGAGCAAAACTAAGCTTCCCTTCCAATGCTTTATCTAATCTACATGGGCTGTCAAGAAGGTCATGTTATCCAGGCCAGAAAGGAAAATCAGAATGAGATAGGAGCAGGATTTTAGAAATGCTTAATGAGGTTAATTCTACTTTTCAAACTTGGCAGGGAAAAATTTTTGTCTCTCTTGGCAGATGGGGTAATCATCCTCTCTATTCATCTTCATGCTGAATTCATCAAGAATGAACAGGCTAATTAATTGGTTCCCCTGAGAATCACTTGGCCTAACTTTATTGTGAAAAAAAATGTATTCTTTCTACTGAATCTCCTTAGCCTTGGTCTTCCTTCATCCCACTTTGCACTTTCTCTCTGCTGGAAAACATACCCAAAGACATATCCCTCATCGATAAAACATTCCATGCTGGGTCAATGGGCTCAGGGACACAATTCTCCTTTCCCTGTATCACTCACTCTAAGTACTCCTGGCAAGTTTTCTAGATGCTTTGTTAGAAACTAGCTTCAAGAAGTCTGTAATTCTCAAATCCACCCTAAGAATATTATTTGGGACTCTTCAAGATTTTCCAGTCCAAGAGAAATATAGTAGTTATGATAGTCATTTACATGTTTTCTAAAAATTATAGTTTCTAAAATATGCATATGATTCACATGGGCAAAAAATACATTCACTTTTTTGAAGGTTTAATTCTTCTATACCACTCCCAATGTTTCTCCTAAAGGGTTACTTTGTTTAAGTAACACTGATTAAAAGTAAAAACAGTGTTCTGTAATCAAAGATCCAGAAGAGTTTTGTGTATAAAAAGGTAAACTCTGCAACACTAGAAAATGTTTAGTCATGTTGTCTAAGAATCTTATTTTTTCTCCTGCCTTATTTATTTATATTAATTTGTGATAATAACACATAACATAAGACCTACCCTCTTAGCAATATTTTAAGTATATAATACAGTACTGATAACAATAAGCACAATGCTCTACAGTAGATCTCTAGGATTTATTAATCTTGTCTAATGGACAATTGTACCCTTTGACTAACACTTCCCCATTTCCCCCACCCTGTAGCCTCTGACAATCACCATTCTATGCTCTGCTTCTGAATCCATTTAGATTCCTCATATATAAGTGGTATCATGCAGTATTTGTCCTTCTGTGTCTGGCTTATTTCACTGATCATAACGTCTCCAAGATTTCATCCAGGTTGTCACAAATGGCAGGATTTCCTTCTTCTTAAAGGCTGAATAAACATATACATTGTATGTAAATACCACTTTTCTTTCATTTGTTCATCAGTGGACATTTAGGTTGCTTCCATGTCTTGACTAGGATGAATAATGCTGCGGGCACGAATGTGCAGACTCCTTTTAGATACATACCCAGAAGTGGGGTTGCTGGGTTGTATGGTGGTCCCATTTTTAAGTTTTTGAGGAACCTCCACATTGTTTTCCACAGTGTCTGTACCTATTTACATTCATACTAATAGTGTACAGGGTTCCCTTTTTTCCACACCCTGGTTGCTCAGAGGAAATGATTGTCATAGCTTAGTATAATTGATTTGAGTAGAAACTTGGATTTTTGGGGGTAAATACTTGATGTGTGAAAAGCATTTTTGGAGCATTACATTTAGATGGAGTCTCTGGATACAGTGGTTGATTTCTAGTGAACCAGTTTTAGCAGACTTATTTCCAGCAGGACCAGCTGTGTGTCAGTGCTGGGCCAGGCAGGCTGGGATTGGAAAGTAGGTGGAGTTTGGTCTTGTCCCTGACAGCTTCTTTATGCACTTTTGCTTCCCTTTCCTAGTGGCACGTCTTCCTCTCCCTCAGTGTGTTTCTGTGTGTGTGTGTGTGTGTGTGTGTGTTGTGTGTGTGTGTGTGTGTTTGGTTGGATGGGTGTGGTGTGCACAAAAGAGAAAACTGAGACATGGGGAATGTAGAGAAATGGAATGAATGGTGCCTGTGACCTTCAGACTCACATGTTTCCTAAGTGACCACTGCTTATCTTCTTGCCACATTCTTCACACACAAACACTCCTGGAGGGCAGACTTGTTAAGCACACTACCACAGGAATGTTGATTTTCTGTACACTTCTTCCAAACTGACCAGAGGCCAATTCCACCTGGAACCCTATCTTTCCAAACACCACTCGGCAGCTAGGCCAGTGGCTTGGCTTGGTGAAGGGGACACGGCCAACAGGGAAGTCCCTGCTGCTGAGGACTCAGTGTATTGTGGGGAAGGGAATTCGTCTTTGGAAAAATATCTCAATTGTTACATTACACTCCTCAGTCATTGACTATTCTTTGTTTTGGGAGTAGATACCTGGTCATACTGGTGCTGGAGGTCTTTTTAGCGATCCTGGGAAAATTTGGATAACACCAAAAAATGGGTGAAAAAATATCTATAATCTCACCACTCAGAAATGATTTTTATTAATATTTTGATGACTATTCTTCCAGTTCTTTTAAAAAATGTTCTCTGTGTGTGCGTGTGCATGTGTGTGTGTGTGTGTGTGTGTGTGTGTGTGTGTGAGAGAGAGAGAGAGAGAGAGAGAGAGAGAGAGAGAGAAAGAGAGAGGAATTTATTTGTCATAGTGCTTTGTAGACCCTTCTTTCATCTGTTAGCTCATTATGGACATTTTCCCATGACAATTAATATTCTCCTGTAACTGCCATTCTCAACTGGGGGCAATTTTCGCTGCCTGCTGCCTGAGGACATTTAGTAACATCTGAAAACAATGTTTGTTTCTGGCATCTATTGGGTAGAAGCTAGGTATGCTTCTAAACATCCTACAGTGCACAGGACAGTCCCCAACAAGGAACGATGCAGCCCAAAATGTCAATAATGCTGAGCAACCCTCCTTTATAATATTATTTGAAATAGTTATCTAGCATTCTATCCTAACGTAGGATCATCTATTGCTCCATTGATGGGAATTCTGTTGTTTCTACATTTTTGTTGGTATTATCAACAAAATGTTGAATATTCTTGGTCACATATATTTGAAGCATTACATTTAGATGGAATCTCTGGATACTATGGTTGATTTCTAGTGAACCAGTTTTAGTAGGCTTATTTCCAGCAGGACCAGCTATGTCAGTATTGAGCCAGATTGAACTAGAATAAAAACACTTAAACATGAAAATTGGTGCATCAAAGAAAATGTACTTCATTGAGCCTTTAACTGCTGTTCTCAAATTTTTTTGAAGAAAGGTGATTTCACTTAATCCTCTCACTGGTGTGATATTCCTATCCTTAAGCCTCTTTTTGTAGTAAAGTCAACCTCCTTAGAATGTCTCCTCGTTATTTGAAGGGACTTTTTAGCTCCCGCTTGAGTCACAAGATTCCTCAGAGAGGAACAGGAGCAGGTCAGTAGCATCTATGGGCCCTTTCGCTCTGACACTCACAGCGAGTTGGGGGTGACGAAGACGGTCTAAACAGAGGTCTGTGATGCTCTTCTTATTCCTAATCTATCTTGCACTAAATGGATTGCATTGTGGTGGGGTCTCTCTTTTCCGTGTCCAGCACGGAAAGAGAGATGAACCTGTTCTGAATAGAGGCGGCTGGGGATTGAGAAATAAAAGAAAGAAAGAGACAAGACACAGAGATAGAAGGAAAAAAGCTGGGAGCCAGGTGGGACCACTGTCCTCTCTGATGGAGGGA